>NW_010973342.1:440335-595175 GCF_000737465.1 Haliaeetus leucocephalus
GCCCTGCGCCGGCGGCGGCTGCCGGCCCCTCCGCCCCAGTAACTCCCCTGGCCGGCGGAGAGCCAGGCTCGCACAAAAGGCCGAGGGCCCAGCCGGCACGAAGAAATGGACTGGATCCACCCTGCCAATGTTCACGCGCGATGTTGTCCACTCGCTCGCTCCTCGCTTTCCCAGCACGGTTATAGATAGTCCTCTTTATGTCGTGACACGGGCCTTCTGCCAGGACAAGTCGGCCAACGCTGGGGCAATTCAGAGGCGCACTCCCCGGTCCTCCGCTGCGGCGCGATAAGCTATTCTCCACGTACGCGCCCGCCCGCGATGCAATATTCCCTCCCTGTAGGAATAGCCTGCCTGGCAGCGTTTTGAAATCTTTTGCATGGGGGTCACAGTAAACGAGGCAGAAAAGGTCAAATTCGTGTTCAGATGTGAACCATACTGTTTTGGAAAGGGATAGGCTCTGTCATTTTCTCTTGGAAGGTGCTAAGGAGAGAGCTACTGACTTTTCGAGTTCACAAAGAAGGAGGAGTCCTATTGCCGAAATGAGCCTTCTGGTAGGTACCAAAGTCAGAAAGAGGTGACCAGGGTGTGCTGTTGGAAATGTCAGGCTACCACCATGCAGTTTCAGAAGAGGTCCTTTCACAGTCTTTAGGATGGCATTTTGTGGACTGAGGGCTGTTTAATACTACTTGTGATTTCGTCACCCTGGGAGAGTGGCGGGTTCTCTTTAAATTTTGTATAAATTGTCAGTGAGTAAATAATGCTTTAAGTTTCTTTGTGAATTGAGGATCTCAAAGCACATGGGAGACTAAATGAGCCTGAGAATGTCTCCATGAGATAGGCAAAGAAAGGAAAGCACCTCAGCCCTGCAAATTTTAAAAAGTATATGCATATACAGCATAGAAATGTAGACTAGGTAGCTTGTTGAAAGAACACTGCTACATGTTTTCCTTTTCTGTTGAATTCCCATTGACCTTTTCCATTCAGCAGAAAGACTTTAGGGACATGTAGAAGTGATGGCTAGGACTTTTCATTTTGAGCTGTCTCTGACATAAATAATTTCCCTACTGCTAGCACTGATCACATCACATCGTTGGACATGCTCACAACAAGGATGAAAAATGATCTGCGGAGTTTGTGGGGTTCAGTGAAGGCCCAAGCAAGAAAAGACTTAGGAGGACATAGGGAGCTGTGAGGTTAGGCATGGGAGGGAAGGGAACTCGACGGGGGAGGGGATTCAGTTAAATGGGGGCCTTGAATCATCAAGCAATATCAGTATCTTGTGGCAGTGGGAGACCAGCAAGACTGTGTGGACAGAGGTCTGAGGCATGTACAGGTTACCTACTTTTAGTCATCATGGTAAATAATGAACTGACTATTGCATGGCTGGAAGGTCTCTGGATGTGTCAGCGGAGGACTTGCCAAATACAAGGAAAATATTGCAACTCTTCATGGTCTTTTCTGAAACTGCAGCAGAAGCAGAATATTGTACCAAGTTTGGAAACTCAGTCTCCCAAAAGAAAACACTGACAAGTTAGAAGAAGTACAGAAAAAAGCTATAAAGATCTATGTGAAAGACTAAAAATCCTAATCTATTTAATTTATCTAAAAGAAGCCTAAGACCATTCAAAACCATCCATTTAGTTGGGAGATTTTAATCTATCAGACAAATACTTAACGAGGATCAACATCTGGAAACTGAAGCCTGACAAATTCAAAATAAAAATAAATCATACATTTTAGAAAATGTACCATTGGAAGAGGTTACGCAAGGGTGCAAAGTTACATAGGGGTGTTGTGTCTTGCTTTCTGGTTTTAAATCAACAAGTCTATCTTAATTAAAAAACAGGCCAGAAGGAAGGAAGACGGGCACCATAACAAAATTATCCAGCTTGTAGAATGAAGGGGCATTGACTAGGTAACTGTATTTTTTCCTCTAGATTTATATCTATGAGAGGTTGAAGTAAAAAGGAGCTGAGGAGAGGGTGAAAAGTGGGAAAGATGCATATACTAGCAGCTTGCAGATGCTGCTGAAGCACAACAGATCTCCAGAATCCTGGCCCTGCCGCTGTTGGCCTGCTGTGACTTTGGCAAGTCATGATGTCCTGCAAGGTTTTTAATTCCCCAGGCATTCTTTGATTGCCTTGTCTACTTGAAATAAAGTCATAAGATAGTGCTGCTTCTGAACGAAGCAGAGTCCAGATCTCAGGTACAGGTATTATTGCAATACAAAACCAGAACAACAACAAAGGACTTTAACGTGGTTAGTTTCTCCTTTCCAAATCACATCCCAGACAGCCTTCTGAGTCTTCTTGCGAGAAATGTAGGATCAAAGACTTGCACTGATAAAGCAGTTAAAATGGATCAGTATGAGAAATGTGTAGTAGAACAGAAAGTAATAGCAGCCACTGGAAGGATTGTCAGCAGGCAACAGTGTGACAAAGGGAACTATGTTAACTTTAATTGTGTTAGATTCTTTTATTCTTCCCAAGACATTTTCTAACATTACAACAATAAGAGACATTTCAAATTCACATGATCTAAAGAATTTCCTTTGGACATGCTGTTATAGCTACCCGCTTCCAGAAAGTACACAGAAAAGGCAGACAAGAGGAAGAGAAAACCTCAAGCATAATGTTTGCTAATTCATTTTGAACTCCACTACTGGTTTGTAAAGTCCATTCTACTTTCTCTGTCTCTCACTTTTACCTTCTTTCCAATTTAATCTGATCCAAACAAATTATACATGAACAGTCATTTTCATTTGGGTCTTGTTCACTGAGATACTTAGCAAATAGTCAACTGACAAACAAGATAAGGACAGCCAAAGAAAGATAAGCTTTTGTTTAGGTAGTGGAATCCCAGATAAAGACCTAAGTAGGCCTGCACAAACTCAAGAACCAGTGATACTATCTTTTAAGCCACCGCACTGTGGTGGCTTCCATTGTATTTATTTGCTATACATACTCATAAAGCCTGATTTACAAATAATTTTAAATGTACACAATCCAAACGTTTTTTGGGTTTTTTTTTGTGGTTGTTCTCCTTTTGGTTGAAAATGAGAGAGGTAGTCTGAAAATTACATTATATACTTTTGAATCTTTGTGGGTTTAGTCTGGAAAAAGCAAAGAAAAAAATCACCTGGACTGACAAGAAAAGAGGAAACAGGAAAGAAAAAATGTGGAAGTTACAATATGGGAGCCACTCTTCTCATGAGGACTTGGTTTTATTAGTGGTGCTGGAGAGCTGGTACCATGACTATAAATATAGTACCAGTTCTGTGGATAAAAACACCACCACAAGAGATCTGCTTTGCTTTCAAGCCAAATATTTCAGAGCACTTTATGAACATTAGCAAAATAAGCCTCACAGCTTCCCTGCAGAGTAGGTAGGAAAGATTAAGCCCTCCTCGCAGATGGGCAAACTGCATTACAAAGCAATCAGGTGGCTGGCCTGAGGTGGGGCAGCAGGTCCAGCAGGGTGGGGAGGAACCTGACCTCTTGACACACACCTCTATTCCCTCACTACAGGACCCGTACTTCTTCTGTAATAGTTGATGTAAAGTAATAGTCTCTAGATAAAACCCATAGAAAATTGTAGTCTCTGGACATATTTGTTTGGCACCTTTCACTAGCTCAGAAGCCACACCATTATTTTTGAAAAGCACACTCCCCTTTAAAATACACTGAAAACTACAGCAGTTAATTTATTCTTTGAGGAAATACATGTGTACAATTAGAATACAACCAAACATTTAACTTGACGAATGAACCAAATATTTAATTTGATGAATATGAATTTTACTAGCAAGTTTTGCTGAGAAGATGTATTTAAATGTTGTTCTGTTGAACATATATACAATATTTGCATAAAGTGTTGCTGGAATATGTGTAATGTTATACATGTGGCCTTAAATGATATTTAAATATAGACCTAAAGAATTTTTTAAATATAAGGAACTTACAACTTGAGCCTACAACTTCTCCATGTCAGAGAAATAGGCTTTTTGTGAATTCTTGTTAGGACGGCTTTGTATATCTGAGGAGACGTTTCTTTCGTTTAGTTTGTGTCATACAGAAGCTTTAAACCACCACTTATACAATCATCACTGTACAATGAGAAAACTGAAATTTCCTACAGACAATCTAAAGAGTGGATATACTTGCCAAGAACTGTACTGATTGAAGCCTTATGCTGACTGCAAACACTTCACAGTTACTGGAACACTCCCAGCCAAGGCAACTGTCCATGGAGACAGGTGTTCACATGCTTTTTAAAGAACTACGAAAAGAGATGTTGTGCTTGTCTGGTCTTATACCTGTTCAGAAGATCAAAGCAGAATTTCCCAATGTTAAAATTTCCCAATGTTTTGTGCAACAAAACTCAAGGATGGTAATGTAAAATTTGGCTGCTGGCGAGCAGATTGGTGTAACTGATCAATACAACAGAAAAACAGAGAAGCAAGGGGAAGGAGAAGTTCAAGGCATCCTGAGGGTAATACGGTGTGAATCTGATGCGGTGGAATGAGAGTAACTAATGAAAGGATTCAAGGTGCCTGTGATGGATACCATGGTCAATACGGTGGATAACGACCATAGCAGCAGTGTTTTGCATGGACAGATGGTATGTAGAACAGACTGGCACAGCTGGGGGCAGGAAAGGGGGAGAAGGAGAAGCAATTGGATGTTAGAAAAGCCAAACATCAAGCAAGGAGGTGAAGGGAAATGTGAGCCACCAGAAAAAGTCATGCTGTGGAAACAATAGGGAGAAAGCAGTAATACATTTTAGCTGTAGTTTGGATGTTTGGAATGTCAGACAGGGATGAGCTGAGGAAGAAATGAAATTTCAAAGGAAAGAAAATAATTCTTAAATCAGATCTAGATCTGGCTCCAGGTTTCAAGAATCCTCTACTCTGGAGTTTTGGCTCAGCTCACAAAGGGAGGAGCCATTCAAGACTGGGTTCAGATTTCAGTCACACTAAAGATGCAAGGTTTTGGTTTGACACCATCTTAAAAGAAAACCCCATATAAAACAGCTTGGAGTTAGGTCTATATAGAGGCCAAAATATAGAGTATTATGGTGATTGATATTTGTTTGGGAGTCAAATTTGTTCTGCATGAAAAAGCCAGGGAAAGGGTTCCTCTTCTCTGATTCACTGAACAGAAGGTAATTGAAAGATCTCTTTATGGCAGGATTTACGACCCCTGAGCCTCAGTCGTTTTGAGCTAAATAATAATGCATTTGCATCGTAAGTGTATCTAATTTGAATTTCGCTTCCTGCCTAAACACTTTGAAAAGATGCATGCCTTGAGGTGTCTGCCTGAATAAAATTCCTGTGGAATTGAGGCTAACAAATAAAGTATGTCGTGGTGTGTTAGAATCTGCTCTGCCCTGGAGAATAGCTCCCCCGATAAACTGTCTGATTTATAATGACAACTGCTCCCACTGTTGTATACAAGTATACCTTACAGTAATGGGGAATTAAAGAGGCTTTCATGTGAACCAAATATTTAGCTTTGAAGTCAGTGGGAGCTGAGAGAGCTCAGCACCTCGCAGGATTAGTCCCTTGGGAATTAACCTTTTCACCTTACTATAGAGGCAGGATGAAATTTTGAGAAGGGATTTTAATGGTGTGAGTGTACTGAGTAACAGGAAGGATGAGAATTCATAACAGTGAGTTACCTTCTACTTCAACAAACACTGAGATCGTTCTAGAAGACTGCATGACTTTCTCAGCACCCTATCCCCTCTAAGATTTACACAGAATTAGTTTTCATAGAGAATATAGCCTGTGGTCCTTTGTCAGAAGCTTGATCATATAATGTAAAAGCCTCAGAAAGGGACTTTATGCTTTAAGTTGCTGTGTTAACTAATCCATCAGCAGCACATCAGTTGTGCAGAAGCAGTAACAGTTTTTGTGTTTTCCTGTGAGAGACTTTCCATCTGCTTTTTGCCTTCAGTTCACTGTTTGAATTAACAAAAATGACCATGGAAATCCAACTCATTCTGCAGTTTCTCAGTCAAAAGTGAGCGCATTTTTTCCAGGTATTCTTTTGTTGATGATGATATTAAAAGTGACTTTTAAATTGGCTGTTGTGAAACAAACAGAATCTGCCATTGAGGGAAAAGACAAACTGCTCATAATTAGTTCTGGCAGCTGGAGGATGGCACTCCTGCTGTTTCTGCTGCTGGCACTGTAAAGTACATCATGTCACAATGCATGAATTATCCAAGGTCAGCTCTTCAACACACCCAAATTGCTACCAATTATTAATTAATTAGTATCATTATGGGACTGCCTTAAGGGCCCTATCAGTCCCCTTGAAACAAATAAAGTGACTAAGAAAAAAAAGGAGGTAGAAGTGATTAGTGATAAGTAAAAAAGGTAATTCTAAGGACAACCTCATGTGGGTCTAGTCTTGCAAGATACCTAATGCTTCCCAACCGATCTCAGATGCTTTCCTCATGATCTCTAAATGCATTTGAGTTGCATGGGAATATAAATCAGTTGTTGCATATTAATGTATTTTTCCTGACTAAAATTTTGCTATTTAAACATTTCTGTCCAATTCTATTGTTTTTATTACATCTTTCTTCACCTGCTCTTCCTGTGAAGGCTTCATCTACAATACTTTAGGAGCTGTATCTCAGAAGGCATGTAGTTACAATGCTAAATAGTGCTATAGCTAATATTTTGTCATTTGTCCTCTGAAATGAACTGAAGAACTTAATACTGCAAAGTATTCCCATGCAATTCAAAAGTTAAATTGCTTAGAATGGTGTTTAAAAGAATAGATGCAATGACAGGGGAAGAAAGATGCAGTTTATTAACTGGTGATTACAGGTTAAGAATGAGTGAGACAGAAGTCTCTAATTCTACCTAAATGCCACTTTAGGAGCCTAAGTCTTTATTTATGGAAAAACACCACCATCAGCATATACTGCACTCATTGTAATGTGCACAAATAAATACATATCTAATGCACATGCCTACTGCAGTGACATCTGGTTATGCAGATTAAAGGATATGTGAAGTTTGTGACATTGTGATAGCTTAGTATCATCCAAGTTTTCCAGAAGTCTCCAGTCATCGTAAAGTGTTAATTATAAAATGTCTAGAAGTAGGAGATGATGATGTCTAAAAATATAGTGAGTCAGGTGATATGGGACCAGAGAAAAAGAGACTCTGTGGCTATATGCTGATTGTATACTCCCTCTCTACAGAAAAGTATATCTGATAAAAGTGTCCATCAATTGATGTAGAATGAAGAAGAGGAAAACAACCTTGATTGATAGACATTTATAAGGAGTCAGTAGATAGTTCTTTAGCTCAAGTAAGAGGCAAGTGTATTTTTAGGGGATAAACACCTGGATTTTGTCCTGAAAGTATTTTGTAGTCTAAGCCACAAGAAACAGACATTTGCAACTCTTTCTAGATCATTCATCACTGGAATACCAGAGGACCAGAGTTGCAGAAAAGCTCAGCACCCACCTGGGCATGTGAGATTTACATTTCAAAAGTGCTTGGCACACAGCAGATCCCAGGGCAGAGCTTGTGGGGAGGGATTTTCTTCTGTCAAGCGGTGCTGAAATGTTGATGATAGACCACTTATTTTGGCACAAAAAGAGTTCATGTCTTCCTAAAACACTTCCTAAGGACCTTATTCATGTCTTCCTAAAACAGTTCCTAAGGACCTTAATTCTACCTGTGGGAATAAGTAATTAAGAAATTAGAGCAATTCAGTAGGTGACTGTAATCTCTGTTAAGTCTACTTGTTGCATGTTTTGCCACAACATTTCAATGGCAAGTCTATGCTGTTCTGCCTTAAATATTTTCCAGAAGCGTTTCTCGGAAATAGGGGAACATAAACAAGGCAAAAGAGCTAATCTCAGTCATAAGTGATTTAAACCATGGATGTTCATTATTGTTTCAAAATAGCTGTCTCAGGGAGGCTTTTAAAAATATATTGCCACTATTATATGTAATTGCTGTAATTGTATTTTGGGTTCATAACCAAGTAAGGAGGTTTATCAACACATTCTCTTTCTCCAAACGCATCACAATCATGATGGGTATAGTCATAAGCAAAGAAGGACAAAAGAAGAAAGGAGGAGGGAGTTTTGGAGAGAATAAGCAAAAGAAAAAAAAGAATTTTCCAAGCGAGAAAAGAGCATTCCCTGTGTGGATTCCACTTCCCTGAAAACTGCGTTGCTTTGTTAGGTACTTACAAAATGTGGCTGTTCTCATGCAAACAATACTGAAAATTTCAACCTTAACACAAGTTATCCCCCCAATCCCAAATCTGCCTCCTATGTTTATTTATCATTTAATTATTACTTTTTAACTTTAATGATGTTTTTCCTAGAAACGGTAGTAAGAATTGAATAAGGACTTCAGCATATGGCCTGCTGAAGACAGCAAATGGAAGGGCCTAATATATAATTTAGCCATTCTTCTATCCATTATGCTGGTTTTGCTTTTCCAGTTTTCCATTTAATTGCTCTCCAGTCATAGTTGTGCTCTAGGATGCCTTTTCAGGAGCAGTTAGACTTGCAAATGTATAGTTTGACCCAACTATTAAGAATTATATCACCTGAGACTTTTCATTACAAAGAAATGTCCCAGTGGTTGTAGCTACAGTCTTAAGAAACAACACCTTTTTAAAAAAATTAATTAATTGCAGTAAAGAACATCATATATTTTCTGTGCTGGATTTTGACTTCTGAAATATATGTGTGAGCAGTTCAGAATCAGTATCTTCCATCAGCAAAATTGCACTGACATTGGCTCATATGCACATTAGACAAAAAAGAGTAGATGTCTCTGGTGAATGGTGACACCAGGCTTGAAACTGCAATGTCAGCACAGTCTTCCCAAATAACCTCCACAAACAGGCAAGATTTTCCACCCATGAACTATATGTGATCTCCAGTATGCTGATGTGAATCCAAAGCTACTTTTCCCAGTACTTTCTAAATTAAATGGAAGAATACATTCTTCTGTGAGGTTACCCACAACACGAAGTGGTTTTCTACAAGCACCTGTTGCCCAAAACAGTCTGAAAGAGAGCTTCATCACGTTGTGACAAACACCACTAGGGAATGGGGAATTTTTTGTGATCTTTGTAGAATTTGGATGTTCATAATAAACTGTTCTGAATATGATTATCATCTGTGCCTTACGTTCTAACATCTTGTAATGGAGTGCAAACAACTCCATTAGTCATTCCTGTGGATTATGGTTCCTTTACCTGAGGTCCCCATTGTCCAGCCCTCCAAAGAAACCATCTAATCTTTATGCCCGCTTTTGGGAGATGTTTCCAGAACAGCCTTTGGGCACCAGTGTGATACAGTATCTGCCAAACTGCACCTCACAGTGATCATGTTTGGACAGGCATGCTCAAGGCACTGGGATTTATGGCCAATTCCTTCAGACAAATGTAGACTAAAGAAAAAGCCTTATGATATTCCTGTGGTTTGGATGTGGCACGTCAGGCATGCTTTGTCTTCTCAAGCACTGTGTACATTGTACCACAAGTAACAGATCCAGACATGAGAGGTAACCTGCTACTGATAAGACCGGTATTAGATTACTTTCAGAGAAGGCAAAGGAAGAGCCACAGAAGGAAACATACTTCAAGTCCTAATTTTTTGCCTGCATCAGATGCAGTGAAGTTAATGCATTAGTTCTTAGCAGAACCAATATAAGGTCTGCCTTTTTCCTCAAGAAAACAACTTTCACCACAACCACCCTCAACTGAGTGGAAGTTAAAACTATGTGACACCTTTCAGAAATAGTAACTAAGTAGGTAAAAGAACATTTTGTTTCAGATGTTTTTTTTTTACCATCACAAGGGCTGTGCCATGTGGTTTAGGGCCTCAAATTAGGTTTCATAAAGTTGGTTTTTGAAAGACAGTAGGAATGGAAATATTGCCATGATCTGTGCTCATTATAAAGGGAAATGTTTTGCATGTGAACATTCCCTTCCAGTGTTGTGAGTCCAGCTAACACTCTGGGAGTGCCTGAGAACTAGACTATGAACCTAGCCAGAAAACAGCTATAAAAACAAGTAACATGGACTACTCTGTTTTCCATTTGCATTTAACTCAAGTGGAAGGTAATAATAAGAAAACTGGATTAAAAAATGTTTTGGACCCAATTCTGTCTGGCATTTGTGCCCCCTTGTACAGGCATATTCTAAATTGTACCCTCCCTAAAATCTTCAGAAAGACCACAGTCACTCCACAGAAGCTCATGAAACAATTTTCACGACTAGGGGCCAGAAATACGCACCTGAGGGTTTGTCACAGCTCTATGTAGTCTTTTTATATTAGAGTGACTTGTGCTCCTGGAGAAGGAGCCTGTGTGTGGCCACACTAGGTAGATGGTTATTTCTACAGCATCTCTTGTCAGCTGTGCCTGATGAGCTCAGTGCTCTGATAGATGTGGCCCAAAGCGGCACCACCACACTGAAAGCTGTGGCTTCCCTTCCTCAAAGATTTTTGTACTCTCTTTGGGGTGTCTAGGGACCAAGAGATTAGTAAAAAGGGTCTGCAACTATGCCCCAACTACTTCACAGAGATTGAAATATCTGTGTTCTTTTCTCCCCTTCACATTAACAAGGTTAATTTGGAAGGAAAACCATGGAGCCCAGAAATATCTCCCAAGTAGTTATGAAGATCCAAGGAGTTATTAATGGGACTGGCTCATTTTCTTACTACAAAGTTTCTTCCTATCAGAAAGTGTAATTTTGTTGATCAGAGTCTGGTTTTTTTCCATGAGAAAATGGTTGATTGAAAGTTTTTTACAAGAAAAATATGAAGAAAATATATTTAATTCCAACATACAATCCATTTTTTTTATATTTCCATTAGAAATGTTTTACATTTTCTGTTAGGAAAAAAATTAAAACCTAATGTTGTTCCCTGAAAAAAAAAAAAAATTTCTAGTTACTAGAAATGCAGCGATTTTCCACCCCCTTGCCCCCATAAATACATGAATGCTATGTTGACAACCTCCATATAAACATATATCCTTTTCTTAGTTACACTGTCACACAAAAATATTGGGACTGACAGCTCTTAAATCTGAAAAGGGCTCAACGTTGCAGTCTCAGATACATTTCTGAAATGCCAAGAAGACAAAATGTAACCACATCCTGTTGAATATCTGTGGGTAATAATGACACTGCAAAACTTTGAAAGGATGTGTCCCAATTAATTAACCTCTTTGACCAGCTTCCTTTTGTTTGGTGCCAGTTGCCATATGGAACCTCTAAACTCTCCCCTGACCATGGGTGGAGAATTTGCTATGTATGCTGCCATTATTTAACTCAAAGGTAGATCTGAATGTTTTTCAAAAAGATTCTTTCAGGTCCCACTCATTAACAAAATGAATCTTTCAGACATCAAGTTCAAAATAATCACCTATTGACAATGAAATGTAATGCATTTTACTGATGCAGGTGAACCAGAATGGTCAAAATAAGAATAAATCTGATTTTTTTCCACAAAGCCCAAACTGAATCAACTATTTTCTTAAGAGAATAAATACATAATAGTAGTCTGCCACCAGAAGTTTTCTTAGAGGATTTTTAAAGTCCTTGGCATTTTCACTTGTCCCATTTCTCCCTGACTGGAGATTTATCTTTAGACTAGTGTTCTGTCAGTCTTGTCCCCACCTCAGCCAAAATGCAAAAAAATCTGTAAGTCACATGAGAGCAAACCTGCTTGAGCCCTAGGGCCTGATGTCCTCCTTGCTGAAGTCAGTGAGAGTCTGTTAATTGATTTCAAAGGGAGCTGGATGAAGTCCCAGTATCAGGTATAACTGTTTGGAGGGGTTTTGGGGGCTAGGGTCCGGATAAGCGGCTGAACATTTGATTCATTATCTGAACCCAATTGAATTGCCAGTGCAGAAGGTTCATCCATCATTTCTTTCTGCTTTCCAAGTTCAGAGCTTAGGGATTTATCTGCTCCTCTTTCATCAGTGAATCACATTACTAACATGATTATTTAAAGCAATGCAGAAGCAGAGATCTCCCCAGCGCTTTTAGTGAAGTTGCTTGCAATACGGTAGATAGAGGACACTGTTGAACGAATACTGAGCACATCTGACATAAAAGGATCCACTGACTCTTTTTCTCTGGTTTAGCTGAACAGAGCCTGTGCTGTCTAATATCACCTCGGCAGACTTGGCTGAGTATTTAAGCAAGGGACTTCAGACAATCCCTAGCCCGAATCCCTTGGAGTCTGGAAAAGTTCAGACCAGTAACTCTTAAGCTTTTTGCTCCGGGTTTCAAAATTTATACACAAGAGCTTTTCTAACAGAGGAAATTCTGAACTTTATTGCCCCATTTTTAGTAGCTAGATGAAGGGAGGACTTTGTTTAAATGACGCACCTTAAATTACATTTTCAGTGAAGTAGTTGTAATTTCTGGTTGTACATGTATGTTCTGCTATTGATCCAACATTTTAAGGAGCTTTATGTATTTAAAGCACTTTAGGTGACCTTTAATCACAACTGTATAACACACGAGGATGCTGTTTCAACTTCAGAGCTGAAGGGTCTTCAGGGACTGGGGGCCCTGGAGTCTTTTGAGTTGGACAAGCCAACAACCAAGTCAGGCCACAGTCCCCAGCCCCTGCCACCCTACCTTCAAAGTATCTGTGGGTGCTCTCACACTGCGAGTTCCTCCTCCATAATCTGACAATGACAGTGCAGCCATGGGACTTTTCTTTTTCTCTCTTTTCTTGATGCCTCTTTCAGCTTTAAGGCTGCTACACAGTTGTCAGAAGTCTGGCTTCAATGCTCTGAAGGGAGACAGATACTGATAAATTTCCTTTTGATCTCTGCTCTGCAAAACCACTCAGTCAGAAAAAATAGAGGGGTCTGTGTGCGTAGGGGTTGGAGGATGTGAAAGGCAAAAAGCACCCTCTCATGCCAGAGTGAGTATAACTCCCACTTCACATTAGATCTGAAAGATGAATATAAAGAGTTTTGTATACATTTTGCAAATCAAGACAATGCGCTGTAAGAAAATGAAGCCAATGAGTAAAATGGGGGTAATGATACTGATCTCCTTTCTAAAGTGCTCTGAGATCAGTTGATGAAAAGGACTGTACAAGAGCTAGGTATTATTATAGTTAGATCATTGCAATTGCTTTTCTCAAAAACCTTATCTTTTTGTAGCATATTCATCAGTATCAGTGTTGAAAGGTTACAGTTTATAACAACTACTTTGTTACACTATAAATGAGACTGAAAAAGAACTTTTGTTTTCATGGAGCTACAGAAATTTGCACGTATCATTTGAGGATGCGTATATACAGCTGTAGCAGGTGTCTTCCACTCAACTTTCTGTATCTGCCTGATCTAAGGCTGAATGAAGAGAACACATCAGTGATCTGAACAGTGTCAAGTGAAGAACACAATATTTAAAATACAAAATGTTAACCTTGATTAGGCATAGACACAGTCATGAGCTTGGTAGGCACAAGTAATGAACAATCCAGGAGCCACGCAACTGTCTTAGGGAGCACTATTCCCAAAACACTATACCTCCTTCACAGGAAATTTGACTAGCTGAGACATCATGTTGCACTAACACAACTAACCAGCTTCTTACTAGAGCAGGCTTGTAAGCAGCCATCTCAAAAGCAGGGCAGGGCACACCCCTGTCTCTTGTGTCTCTGAAGGCATATTCATATGTTCCTTTTACTCAATGAATCTCAGTGTTGGTAGAATTGACTCTAATTTGGCAGAACTAGCAAAGGTGGAAAGCTTATGGGGGAATAAAAAAGCCAAAAGGGTAATGCTCCAATAGGAATACTAAAGCAGCAAAGGGCATCTCAATGTGAACTAAGATCCAAGGAAAATGACCCAAAGTATTCATATAAAATCCCAAATTAGCTTTTCCCCCCACAGCAGCCACACTGCCACTGGAAGACAGGTTATTGCGTACAGGGTATGTACATCAGAAGATACAAACAGATCTAGAATTGGAAGTGCAAAAAAAAAAATAAGGCAGGTGAAAAGTATTTTTCCTGACATAAATACATTATGCATTCTTTAATGTATCATCATATATTACAGTTATAAAATAGCTGGTAGCTGGTAGTTATTATGTGCTAATAAAAAGTGACAGCAAAGTACTAGCTATGGAATGTGCAGGTAAAACTAACACGGCTCTTACATATGCTTTAACAAGGCCTGTACTACATTATTTACAGTTTATAATAAAGTCTTTTGTTCATTTCACCACAAAATTACATGAAGTAACCATATAGCCACAAATGAGTCTTCCAAATGCACATGAACAGCAAAGCCTACAGGTACCTGCAAAGGTTCTGGCTGGGTTTCTGACAGGTTCTGAAACAGAGCACAGTGAGTGTTAGTAAAGGACTTCCTACAAAATTTCTCTATCTTACTGTATGAAAAAAAATGTTTTTCTTACAGCTTTAAAATTGAGACGTCTCAATGTCTCAATATAAATGTTGCATTTCTAGTGATCCATGAAAAATCCTTTATGTTTTTGAGTGAAGCAGTTTTACCAGAGGTTTGCAAAGCCAAAATACAAAAGTAGTTTTATTATCTGTTAGGATTTTACAGATCATGTCACAAAATTCATCTGCATACAGTTCTTAAAAGAAACCTCAGTTTAATAGATACATTACTGGGGCAGGGATGAATTTGCTGTTTGTTTATAATAGTTGTAAGGCATCATTCAACCCTTCCATGTAGGCATGCAGCTGTCTCCAGATTCAAAACACAAATCCAAATAAAAATAGTGAAGCAGTTTTGCTTAGCTTGCACATACATGGATATATGTGTGTGTAGAAGAGACTTCAAATTGAGAAGTGGAGCAAAGCTCAGAAATAGATGGAAGACATAAAAGGAACCAATGCTAGTATATGCCCTAGGAAAAGTCTATGGAGTGTATTATTGGTTGGGTACTGACTGGAGGATGTATTATTATTCCTGCTAGCTTGAATCCTGATGGTTTCAAGAAAGCAGGAATTTCTTTCTTGGAAATAAACCTTCTCAGAAACAAACAGAAATAAACATCAAAGAAAATTTACCCCATCAATTTCTCCATTCAATGGGAATAACCTATGAGATCTCAAAATATAGGTAGTTGCTCGGATCAAAAAGAATAACCACATGTTTCTCACTATTGTTAATTACAAAGAAGAGTAAGTTACTGAAAAAGGCCTTAAATTTAAACAATTCCAATAAAAATAAGAGTCTGATTTATTAACAATTATGTGCATTTATAGCTGAAATTCAGTTAAGCCTTTAAGTTATGGCTGTTATTACTGAAATGAAGTGATGCCCTAGTCATGGACTGCGACCCCACTGTGGGAAGAGTTCTATGAAGAATGGATAAAACCCACAGCCTTGCCTCAAAAATCATTGAAATATAAGACAAAGGAACAGGTTGAGACAAATGAGTACAAGGAAACTAGGCAATATCGGATTAATTTAGTAAAAGTAGTGATAAGTAAAGGTCTCTGCAGGCCAGTCTGCAGAGACCTTTAATTGTCTGATTATCCACAGACATCAAGGAAAGACAAGACTGTGAAGAAGCTGTGTCCTGTCAACGTTTGTGGGTAGTTCCTCCCAAGCATAATGGACGAAGTGGGCAAAGGAATGAAGGTACTTGTTTTAAAATTTATTATGTGAGTATAAACTGCTGAGAATACCATTACATTCCTGTTAATATCTGTGAGCCAGTATCTGAAAATGAATGAGAGATGCTAAGCAGGATAAGGATACCTGGTCTAAAGGTTTGAAAAGACTTTGGCAATTATCATTTCGGTAGAATACAAAAGGTGTTGGTTGGAAGATATTCTCTGATGGATCCAGAGGAGAGAAACTCAAATTTTTCATTCAGTGAATTTGTAAAGTAAAAAGTAAATAGGGGAATTGCTAGAGAGACGAGGGTGGGGAGGTGACTGTGGGATAGGCTGAAGCAGGACTGTACTGAAAGGGGAAAGTGACCAAAGCTGTAGGAAGAGTAATGGATAAAATGGAAGAGGGTGATCAAGCGATGGGATGGGGCTGCTGGAGAAAGCAGAACTCTGGGAGGAAGAGAGCCACTATAGCACCTCTGCCTCAAGGGAAAGGGAGAGAAAGTTGGGGAGAAGAAGAGAAAGCAAGACAAAGCAGAAGCCTTTGCTGATTTCCTCCAAAATAGTCAGTGAGAAGCCACTTGAGGAGAGGGAGAAGTGGATACAGGAGGATGGAAAGCTTAAGGAGTGAGTCAGAGATGTGGAAATAGTTACTGGGATTAAGTAGATTTACTCTGAAGAATGTTACTTAGGGGAATGGCAAAACTGGAGGAGAAAACACATCTATGGTACAGGAAAGCATCTAGGCCACCAAGTCATACTGTGCTGTGCAAGATCAGGAAGAGAGGAAAGGAGCGATGGGAGTGAGTTAGGGGTCTGCTGTCACAGAAGGGATAAAAACAAAATGAAGATGCGGAGGACAGGGAATCACAGAGTCAGGAATTATCGGATCAGTGAGAGAAGGGAACAGAGCGCTAGGCAGAGACATGGTTTCCTGAGAGTTTGCTAGTCAGGCTCACAGATTGTTCTGGCCTCGTCTCAAGACATGGTTCATTTCTGTGAAGCTAACCACGTAGTCCTATCATGCAATCAGTCAGACCTCTAATTATTTTTCACTGAACACCAGCTCTCAGGCATGATTTCTGTAGCACCTTTAAGAGGTCAAAGTTAAAGAACAATTGTTTGGTAAATAGCCATTTGTCGCTGTTTGCCTGGTCCAAAAATGTCTGAAGTAATACAGTTAAGCTTAAATTTAGAAGCAAAATTCTTTCTTACATCAAAACTTTATAGAAACACAGCAGAGAAAACATGCTTTAATAATAAACAGATAATTAAAACCACTTGAAACACATGTATGTGTTTTATTAGTGACTAAAATCAATGGTATGTTGCAATTTAGTTATGCGGGCTGATTTAGTATCATGTTATGTACCAGTTACATAGACATGTGCTATGGGCTTAGTCATAAAAGTGTGGAATGCACCACTAACAAATTCAATTTTTTGCCCTTAACTACTCACAAAACTCCTCTCCTTCTAAAGGGAAACTACACATCATCCCTTATAAAGGGCTCAGTCAAAAGGAAAGCCAAAATAAAGACAGTCCTTAACGGCCCAGTGGACCCTCACTAAAACTATACATTTTGGGGGGAAAACAAAGAAAAGAAAAACAGTTAGGAAAGTTCAACCCCATTCTTAGAAGAAATGATTGTTCTTAATGGAGTTAAAATATTGCAATGAGATATCCATGTCACTTGGAAAAGCTGAATGTGTAAGTGTCTAAGAAAATGCTGACACATACTTTTTCTCTCATTCTGGTTAAAGCAGCAAAGGACATGGCTGACTCAACAGTACATTAAGGTTTTCCCTCTTTAGCTTTGTATTGGAAGTTATATTTTCAAGTAACTCATTTATTAGGCCAGACATCTGAAGAAATAGGCCTTCCTTTGGAATGCAATGTCACTGATGCCAAGAAAATTAAAGCATAGACGTTTTCACAGATACGTTCCTGAATGCCTAGCCTTGGCCTGCAGCCATGTGTATCATTCAGCTGCCATGCTGCCTCATGGGAACTGTAGCTTGAGTGACTTGAGCCTGATTCTCCTTAACTGGCTGAACTTCCAACATAAATGTCCTGCCCTTGAATGCCCTGTGTCAGACAGTTCCTACCATACCTTGTCCAGTGAACCAGAAGGCAGATGTGACCTTACTACATCAGGGAACCCTGACTTCAGAGGAGAGTAAGACCTCTGAATTTTAACTCTAATGAAGCATTATGGCACACGTATGCTATCATCAAACTGATCCCAAAACAAAATGTTTGGCTAGAAGAGACTTCCTAGGTGTCTGAATACTGTCCCAGCAGCTATGCAGAGGACACTGCATAGCTTATCATACTTCAGGTATGATCAAATACTTAGATTAAAACAGACTCTTAATTCCACAGTGACTGCACACTGGTCACAGGCCCTATCTTTCCCCATAGACCACCTTTCTCCATGGCAGAAAGCAAGCTGTGAGTTTATGAGCAGTGTGTGAAAGAAGAATGACTTTTATTTTGCTTTAAAATGTATTTGTAAGTTAGAAATCTAATGGCTATGAAAAATAAATTGCACAGGAAGGGATCACCATGGAAACTAGTCATCTAACTGCTGTTGACTTCTGGTGGAAACTAAGTAACCCAGAGCTACTCATGCATTTCAAAATCTATGATGTCATCAGTTATTACAAGTTTACACTGAGACTGGCCTGCACACTTTAGCTAATTCAGACCCTCACTGTGCAAAAATCTGTATTGACCCGAGAAATGTCAGACCTGCTCTCCTAACTTATTTATGAAAACTACACTTACTTTAGCAAAGGTTTGCACCAATGAAACTATATAAATTTGTAAACATTTTAAATATATTTAGTAGATTTCTTATGTAGGTAAGGTATTATACTTGCTCAGATTCCCTTACATTCAGATTTCCTCAAATACATATAGGTGGTATGTCTGAAGATATTTATAAGTCATGCTTACTCTGATGTAGATAATATGGACACCTTTCCTGTGAGTATAATTTCTGTTGACGCACAGTAGCATGAATTAGAGCACAAGGAGAGTTAAAATATTTAGATTCAATGTATACTTCTGTGTGAGATGTGCTAACAGGACTGAGTGTAAATAAAGCATATTTAGCTTTTCTCTAGGCAAAATGTCTGAACTTAATCTCACAGGAAGGCTGTGAGGAAGCTGAAAACCTGCAGCATCCATGAGGAAAAGAAATAACACAGGTTGTTAAAACTGCATTATAAACTTTGTATTGCTTATTTATTGCTTACTTAGGTGAAGGAAGGAATCCCCCTAAACACTAAAAAGATTTAGCAATCCCTTGTGAAGAAGATGGAGTGTAACTTGTGTGACATTGGCTCCTTTCAAAATGCCAGTATTACTACTCTCTTTTTGATGGGTTAGGTTTTGTTTTGGTTTTTGTCCTTGAAATAATCATGTTTCAGAGAATGGCAGCAGTAATATAACAACAACAAAAAAAATCCTAGTCAGTCTTTTTTTAAAGGCTTAAATAAATGTGTTAACTGGTCAAGTTAGGCTTGTCATTTAATTTGGTGTTTGAATGCTGGAATCATGGAATCCACTTACAAGTTTTGCTTAGGCAGCTTTTAGCCAAACTTTGACTAACAAGCATTTTGCATGGCAGCAGCAGAGTTGAATCCTGGAATATCTCACCTTTTGGCTCTTCAAGTGCTTTCAGTGTCAGTTTCTGTGGCATAATGGTTACCAGTAAGAGTGATAAGGAAAGACATTTCCTATCTCACAGCAGAAAAAGATGAGACAACCAGTAGTTAGGATCTAAACCTGTGTTACGAGAAAACCCATGTCGTGCTGCTTGAGATGCAAAGGACTTGAATCTAAAGCAGCAAAGACAGTGCCCTCCAGCTCAAGCAACACCTACTGTGCGCAATCTCCCTTCTGTCTGCCAACGGGAGGATGGAGGAATTACAAAAGCACTCTTTAGCCTGTATCAGGCAATATCAAAACACCTACACTAACAATTTAATTTAACTTAACTGGCTTTTTCTGAGGCAGCATGAACATGATTCTTTCCTCCAGCAGAGCTTTGGGGTAATAGTCCACAGCCAAAAGGGAGTACTAGCATTTTCAGCTTGTCCTACTATATCCACGCCCTGCCTCAGGCTTCAAAATCCCCTGTGAATGA
The DNA here is from genome assembly GCF_000737465.1 of Haliaeetus leucocephalus. Taxonomy (NCBI): domain Eukaryota; kingdom Metazoa; phylum Chordata; class Aves; order Accipitriformes; family Accipitridae; genus Haliaeetus; species Haliaeetus leucocephalus. The sequence goes on from NW_010973342.1 coordinate 460,119, forward strand.
CTCCACCATCTGCTTCTTTTGAGGTGGATCTTCTGTCTTTTTTATAGGAGCTGTTCAAATCTGTTTAAATTAAAAAAAAAAAAAAATTACTAGATTTAAATCCTGAACCTTATTCTCTCATAACCCAGATACTGACTAGTCTAATGTGGGTTACTCTCCTTGCCTTGTTTTGGACAAGAATTGCACCTTCATTAGAACTGGTGCAAATATCCCACTGAGAAGTTTTGATTTTGACTGACATTGATTGAAAATGACATGACAGGAAATCCCTGCTGAACTCTAGGTGTCACGTTTGCTTCACAGGCACTGAGGATTCATAGTGATTCAAAAGCAGATGAGCTCACAGGCTGCCTCCAGGAATTGCCAGGCGATCATTTTTCAAATTACTTTCCTAACAACAAGAGGAACTGAACCCCACACTCATTTTCAGCGCACCTTTTACTAAATGAACCCAGTGGTAAACAAGTTACAATGAATTAAAAAGATACAAAGCTCCCAAATTATCTTAAATGGAATTTTTACTGCCAAAATGAGGTGCACTATGGAGCCTATAAAATCCATACAATAATTAGGGCTTACTTTTATGTGAACAACCTTATGAATCTAAAGAGAGGAACAGCAGTATGAACTAGAGAGTGAGTTTGGGAACCAGAACGCTGAAGTTGGAACAATTTTACACTAGCAATGTAAGAGAAGAATCAAGCACTGCAAAGCTTTCTAAAGCTAAAATGATCTTTTCTGGACCTTGAACTAATTTATATTGTTACTGGGCTACATATAACAAAGGAATATTAAAAGCAGTTTTCACTGTGCAGAATGGAGTAATATGCTCCCAAATCAGGGTGTTAATGCACCTGTGCAAGACAGGAGGCTAATATGTCACACAGCCTGGCACATATATGAAATATTTTGCCAAAAATGAGACAGCTAGATTATGACCCTACTCTTTTCTATGAGCTCTTTCTTTTAGTTCTATTTTATCAACTGTTCAGTATGACTTGGAAAGAAATTTGTAGGGTTAACTCAAGTGTTAAAAGTTGGATTGATTTGAAAAAGACTCTTTATAATTATGATGTCTACTAGTAGTTTTTGAAAAAGCAGTAATTGCCCCAATACTTGTGGCATAGAAATGAAAATACAGAAACCGCCTTCAATGGAAAAAATAATAGACAGTATCAAATTAAACTGAAGTTGACTTTATGAATTATGATTACTATTTTGGGAAAATACTTTCAAAGATTCAACATACTAGTTAGACTAACATCTTCTAGTATTTGAATCAAAGTACTTTGTTGTAATAATGTACATGTATATAACCGTCATAGTAAAAAAAAGTTTTTATTTTAAAACACTGATTAACAGTTTGACCCCTGAAGTGCTACAGTGGTTGATACAGTTTTGTTTATGTTTCACGCCAAAGAAAATTTGTTAGACTAAGTTGCCATGTTTTTTGCATCTGGATTTTATGATGTTTGGCTTTGTAATGGCTGTATGTAGAACTGATTCCAGTACTTGAGATTCTGGCTAACTGTAATTAGCTTAAGTGCCTAAAAGATGAAAGTTTATTTGCTTTATACTGGATTACAGTGTAAGTGGCAAAGGTAGCATGAACAGACTGTGTAAGTTACCTTAAGCTATTCAAGTTCCAAAGATCTACATACCAGTAAAGGACAGTGGTGGCCAGGAAGTCTAGGGATGTTTGAATTTATTAAATTTGCTGTAAGAAAACATCAAATATGTTCACGGACTAAAAAGGTTAAGTGAAACCACAACTTGCATAATGATTTGTCTGATCATATTTCTTCTCAGAAATTTTATCACATATGCATATCATACATCAGTGCTTGCAGCTTGAACAACATTATAGGTACATAAACTTGCTGCCAGGTTTTTCTCACCTTCTGCACTGAAGCAGACAGCAATAATTCTCACTGTCATAAGTGCTGAAGGATAAGAAGAGGGAAATGTACAGGTGGTTACTGGCATTAAATTCCACTGATTTATACGAACCATTATTGCAGGAAAGCAGACATCACAAGACTGATTGTTAAGACCCAGACACTGGCAACCTAATTTTGCTTTTTATGAATCGTGTGTTAAAGTGCAATTGTAGCTAACTAAAAATAAGATTAAAATGAAGTCAGAATGCCAAAGCAGTTCCACATGGGAAAGATCACTGTTGATTGCTAGATGTGGAAAATATACAGTAAGATAAAAACCCAGCCTCCTAGGCAGAGGCTACTAGCAGATGGAACACTTATCTTTTCGAAAGAGATAAGCATGCATGCTTGGATGTTATTCTTTATTTACAAAAGCAAATTACATCAGTTTTAACAGGCCTGAATTCATGTAAAACACACATTATCTGGTAATTGCTTTGAATTCACTTTAGTGCTATTAAATCTTGGCTTATTTATAACTTTTGGGTTTTTTCTCCCCACTTTGATACTGGAATAATCTGCAACTTTTGCACCATACCCAATGATAAGTGATGCGACTGCCAGAACCCTCTGGTTTGTTCTCTTTCTGGACGTCTACAGAGACTTCTTTTTTCCATTGAGGTAGGAAGCTGATATTGCTCAAGAGCAAGACTGCTTCCTTTGGCTCAGTTCAGCTGTTTTTTTACCTGGAATTGAAGGCATGTAAAAATGCATGGAAATGGATACAGAAACTGTTTTTAAGTCCAGCTTTCCTGATCACAAACATTTTTACAAATTCCACATTTCAATTTTTGAGGAATGTGATAGAAAAAAAACTAGGCGAGATTATATTTATGATGCAAGCCAGAAGATAGACTTTTTAGCTTTCAAACCAGAAAAAAATACTGGAATATGTTTTTACTAAAACCAATGATATTTTGAGTAAGACTCTAACAAAGACAATAATCCATACAAAATGTGAACATTACATTATAATACATTAAAGTGTATTTTTGTACAACTTAATTTTTATGGACTTTTGTGTGTGTGTGTAATTGTAGCTGCCATGCTTAAGAATGTGAAAGCATCAGTCCTTTGGGCTTCTTGTGCTGCATCAGAAAATGTATTTCCTCTTCTTTGACACACTTAGAGTATACCTATACCAGTAAATAAAACAGGCCACAAACTGTTTTCTGGCCCATTGTTAAGTGGTATGACACAGCTCACATCTTTATGGTTGAATTCTCCTGTTGTAATGATGAGGCCAAATCCAAACTCTCTGTTGATAATGGTCATTGCCCCAGATGCAATTTGGGAGATTGTTTTTTTTTTGGCACAAACCAAAACTGTCCCAGGGATTATGGTAATAATTTAACATCATCGTTGACCATATGTCTGCAGCCTGAGCCTGTGTTTGATTCACAAACACAGACATAGTTCTGTAGTTTTCATTGTAAAAAGAATGGATACTCACATATTTGTCAAATCTCTGTGGTCTGTGGATTCAGCCGAATCAGCTGACAATAGCTTATTTAACAATTTAAAAATTAAGAAATATAATGTTAAGCCTCTGGGTGTTACATTGCACTGCAGATCAAGAGGTATGGATACCTGACTTGCTCCTAATTTTTCTCCACTATTCATATTTTAGAGCTATTTTAGGGTGTGTTCTCAGGAGATGAAAGAGGCTGGGTGGTGCCTTGCATCCTTTCTGTGGTTACTATGGACAGTCATCTTCTGTGCTTCTCCATTAAATTAATGTCAGCATGGCAGCTTCATTAACCACTTTCAAGTTCCAGGTTTCCCCAGAACTGTTTCACAATGAACACCATGAAAGCTCATAAAGATGAAAGGTCCCACAACATTATTGTTTCATATGTAAAAAATGGGAAGGAGCTCAGATGCTTGGAGCTAAAAGTAGCTTATTACATCAAGTACCTTTCTGGGGCTTGTGCAACAGAGAATCTGCAGGTAAACTCCGAGTGTCATATTTTAATCCTCCCTCCAGTTGCCATAGAGAATATAAGGAACAACTTGTGATCAAGCATTTTTCAAAATGGGATCGCATCACTTACAAGATGCTGACCCCTGGCTTGGAGGCTGTTGAAATCTATAGGAGTGAATGCTGTGTGTCCCCAAATTTCTTTAAGAAGGAAAAAAGAAAATGAAAGTTTACTGTCTCATGGTGAGGATGAAGGAGTTAACAGTAAGCATAATTAGCATAAATACTAGACATAAAATCCGGGCCTGGTAGGAATCAATGGGATATTTACTCTTAAAGAGTCAGGATTTCATCTTAGACATTTTTATTCCCAACACATTTCTATGCCTTAGATTTCTGTTCACAACAGTTACTGATTTCCTACTCTATTTTCTGAACAATTATATAATAAAAGAACTACTGTATTTAGTACCTTCACCCTTTGAAAGCATTAGTTATATTTTTTAAAAATGTAGGGGGTTTTTTTCAGTACTGGCATATACTTATTTTCCACAATATTTTGTCACAGGAAGCAAAAAGTAAGACATATTAAAAGAACTACACACAGGAATCACCCTTTAAAATGCCTGTGGATGATCATTATACTCAGTAGATGGACTTAATTTGCAGGTTTTGCAAAGCACACATTTGGCTGAAAATTAAAGAGCTGTTATAGCTGCAAGCAACAACCAGCAGCAAAGATGGAGCAGCAGAGTGGAAGATGAAGCCTCTCTGTACCCTGAAGAGATTGAAATTGCAAGAAATATCAAAGATGACTAGGAGGAAGGTCCTGAGAAGATGTGAAGTAAAAGAAATAAAACTTTTACACTAAAGGGATCACAATCATATGCCTCGTTTAATGGAAAGCAGGAAGAAATACGTGGTGTAAAAATTGGTTATACATCTTACAAAAATATATCATGAGGCTGTCAGCCTCTAATCCACATTTTGTGTACAGCTGAGTCCCCTGAATATTTATGTTATACTCTGGATTTATGCACAGCCTCTTTTTTTAGCAGAACAGAATCTCTCTAGGCTTGAAAAAAATGGCACTTTTTTACCCAGCACATATAATACTTCCTTTCAGAAGATAATTAGAGACACATTTTATTTGAATCAACAGAGCAAACCCAGAAATTATCTTCAGAATGCTGTGTATTATTTATAGATATTCAGAATAATGACTATAGCAGTATAGAAAGAGAAGACACTTGCTGAAACGAGCTTAGCAGAATAGCTGTTGTAGTTATTTCTGCACAGAATGTGAACCTTAAGAGCATAAAACAGGAAATGTGCATAAAAAGATGTAACAAAATTACAACAGAGGTGGTATTTTATCCTTCTTCTCTGTGTTTTAGATCTAAACCTGATATCCACTGTAGTGTGAGTGTAGTCTCACATCTTGCGTTTGCTTTAAGATGATTTAGGAATGAACTATTAAAGGGGCTGTACTGACCCTTTCTTAGTCCCTGTCTGTACCTTGACATTTCTTCCTGTGCCAGCTCTAGCAATTAGGTAGCTACCCAATGATCTAGATGAGGGAATTGACATACCTGAATTTTAATTTACCAAAGAGAAGTCAGAAAAAGCTGCTTTTTAAAAAAAATTCAGTGGTTGGACTTGCTGATACTGCAAAGCAGTTTTGTTGTACCTAAGGTACCTGGCCCAGCTACAACTAGATGCAATGTCAGAGTAAGGGACGATGTGAGAACATATTACCAGCAGGATGGAAGTTGCTATAGGGCTTTTTGGCAGCAGTCTGTTTTTAGATCAAATTAAAACACTTGTAAGACCAGGGTCTGAAGTTAGTTGTGCTCAAAGTTCTGCAGACTTCTTCCAGAATCACTGGTCACATTCCCTTCTCTGATAATTTGCTTTTTTTCCCTTCTTTGTGTCAGCTCTAGCAGAGCATGAGATGGTTCAGTGAACTGATGCAACAGAATATTATTCTTTTTCTTTTTTCTTTTGGTGAATTACTTTTCCACAGGAACAGCAAACTATACTAACTCACCCTTACGTCACTTAGGTGTTAGGGCCAAGGTAAGTGACATGCCAGGGAGCACATGAAAGAACCAATGCAAGAGCAGGACAACCCCATTTGAGGGTTACAAGTGCAGTTTTATGAGATTAGTTGTAACATCAAACTACACTAGAGTCATCAAACTCTCAACTTGCAGTGAATAAGTACATGACATTTAAATTCAGCCTTATGTAGTCACTTCCTCACAAGTTAGACAAACATCTTACTTAAATTATTTCTTGTTCATTTCAAAATACTAGAACACATTCAAATAAATCCCTGACAATTTTACCACCCATTCTTAAGTTTATATTGCAGTGATCACTTTTAACTTTGAAAGCTGTTAACACTGAGAATTTCTTATTTTTTTCTTTACAGCAGCAACTAGAAGCTCCAATCAGGGAAACAGGCTAGATGGTGTATGGATAGGCAGTTACTGTCCTATGGAGTTAACCATGAAGATAAGCTTGAATAAAATAGCAGATGATATGGTCCTTTAAGACTACAGTCTTTCAAGTCTCTCCTTCTCAAAAAGTGTTTGCAAAAGCTTTGAATGTTCATTACAGAAGGTATAGAGACTATAAACCCATTTACTGACCTATGAGGAACAGAAGATGAAAATGGCATGATTTGGCAAAGAAGTTTTCTGTAGAAGAATTCTTCTTCAGTCTGTCAGGGGGAATGTCTTTATTACGACAATAACTGGAAACTTTAACTAGTATTAAAAAGCAACTATATTTTAATCCCCAAAGTGGATCACGCTAACATGTCATATTGGTTTTCCCTTTTGGTGTTAGCCAAATAAGCCCTCATATACTTATGTATTGGGTACCCAGTCTGAGCTGAGAAGTGGTAATTAGCTACTGAAAGCAGGAAGGAACAGCTTTTTAAACTGCTTGCTTAACCTGATAGTGGTTTAAGTTCTAAAAGTAATTCAAGCTTACAGGCTTGCCTTGGCTTTGAAAATGCGAGGTTCATATGAGAAATGGTTTGAGGAAGTGCTGATTTTCAGATAGTAGCTGCTCAGCTGAGATATTTAGCAGTCTCTGTGATGGCTCCAAGGCTGCTTAAGGCAAAATCAAACAGGCTAGCTGAAATCACTACTAAGGAGGAAGCTTTAAACTTACTTGTCTGTTATTTGAAATAGAATACAATTATTCAGACAGTCAGAGCTACAGCAGAGAGATGGATTAGGAAACTATTGTGTATGGCCTCTCAGCAGTTAGATCTTAGGTCTCTAACCAAACAAGAAAATGCAGCTCCCAAATGCCTGGACCATGGCTCTGCTCCACTGCCGTTGCAATCGCCACAGTCTCATGTGCTCAGTCTTCTGACTGCAGCTCTTCCTTGCCCCCCTTAGCAATTTGTGCCTGACTCTAGCTTAATCATCTCATAGACTGTATCTGGTAACAAAGAAAATCAACAGGGTTTCTTTGAAATCAGAGCATTTGTTGAAAATAAAAGCTAGGTAGAAAAGGCCATACAGAGCTAACGTCACAAACACAGCAGTGTAGGAAGCATCCCGGAGTGAAGTGTTCTGCAGGCTTAGAGGAATTTGGAAGAAACAGTCCATCCTCCATGACATTTTAGGAAAGCATAACTATAGATTCATAGCTATGTTACTGTAGCTGTAATAAAGCATCTGAGGTAGACAGAATTTATTGCATAAGACGACGACCGTAGTTTTTCACTGGCTGTACAGGAAGTCTGGGTAAGTGGTGCAGACTAGACTCCTAACCTTTAGGCAGCTATATTTAGGTAAGATAAATCCCATCTGCAGTTTCTCACTTTCTCCAGGGAGCTGAGTGAGGTAGCTAAGCTGGGGGTAAACTCCTAGCCCTTTTGAAGTGACAAGAAAAGCTTCTGAGAATATGAGCTTCAACTAAATAAAACAAACACAATTATTCAATGACTACTCCAGTCTTCAGCGCGTAGTAAGTACATGAGAGTTATATGTGTAAAATAGCTAATAACTATTTAGCTAGTAACTAAAACAAGCTCAGCTACCATTTTAGGATAATTATCATATTACCGTCCTCTTCTTAGGTTAATTTTTATTTTCACATTCTTGCACTCTGGGGATATATTTTGTGTTTTACTATCACCCTGAGAGCTTTCCCAGTGACTAGAAATAAGTGTGAGCTTCATGGAAAACATGTATTTATAAACAAAGTATTAATTTTAGTACTCTTTTATGAATGCCTGAATAATTGTCCTGAATGGACTAGAAACTGCCTGAAGGCAGGGACAATCTTGGTCTCAGACAGGGCTTTGTCTCAACATGGAGTATTGGATATGCTCAGGTTTTAGGTATAATCACTTGTTCATCCATACTATGTGTCTCTTCCAGCATATTCAACACAAAATGTCCCAGAAACGCGTTCCTAGTGTCCAGTCAAAGGAAGCAATATACACATCATGGAAAACTCTTGCAGAAATTTTAGTGTAAGAGTAGAGTCATATCCTAGCTTAAAGTGTACTATGTTTCTTTTATATAATCAAAAAAGAAGGGCCTCAAACATTTTTAAGTTAAGTCTGAAAGTGCTGAAGTGAGCAGAGAATGAGCAGCGTGAACAGAGCAAATTGTATTCACGTGGTCATTGCTCTTCCTACTACCCAGTCACTTGAAAAAAACTTCTGCCAAAATTAGGTACTTTCTATATAGTTCAGTGAATTGTGTTTCTTTATTTAGAGTGCGACTTATTCCCCCCCCCCAACTAATATTGAGATACTTTGTTTCCTTTTTTGGTCTGGTCCTGATTCAGCAAAACATTAAAGCAATCATTACAACCAGTTTCACATCATGTTTGTAGAAAGTGCCATTTATCTAAATTTCACTGGACTGAGTTTGAATTTCCCCTTTTGAAGTAATGGGACAACATGAGAGTAAGGTACTATTGTCACGGAGTGGCACAGACTGGGTCATACTGAATTAGCAATTGTTTTGAAAAAGGTTATGGCAAAAAGGAAGTCTACATTGGGTTATTTCTAAAAGATTCTTGCTAATGGCTGCCATTGTCACCATCACTTTCTTAACTGGAAGGCACTGTTCTGTTATATCAACTGCTACCACAGCCTCCAGACAGGCTTGTCAGTGGTTGCCCTCCCTGTTCACCTTGCATGTCTGGCTGCATGACTGCAAGCTCTCCCTCTTGACTGCCGCAGGACCCCAGAGCACCGTGCGAGCTAAGCCTTGTGTTTTCCTACAGTTTCGGTTGACTGTGCCTCCACAAACATAGGTATTGCTACTGCAGATCAGCTCTAGGCTGCCAGGTTTGATACAACAAGAAAAGTATATCATCTAGGACAGTTTGACGTATAGATCTTTCAATGACCTGTCCTAAAGGTTCCACCTTTAATTTACTGCTTTTGCAAAATGCAGTGCTTGGTCATTAGTCGTTTGGCATTGATAACAAGCAAGGATAGCCCTCATAACCATAACATGCAAAACACACACTCTTAGTGTTTCTTGTTCATGATTCCATTTTTTTTACACTTTAAGCAGCACCCCACTGATCTGTGGGTACCTTAGCTTCCGATTACATTCCAAATCTCAGGCTGTTGGTAACCTTTTATCTCTGTTCTTATCAACCTTTACTATTGAGTGGCTTTAAGAAATAGATATAGTAATCAAAGGGTAGTGCTCCTCCCTAGATTTTGATCAAAGGCATTTATTGACAGAGCAATTTGTAGCAACATATGGAAAACTAACCTCTTTAGAGTGTAGACAAGGTACTTCTAAGATAAAGACATATATAAACTGCAATTTTGTCTGCTAGAACACTTTTTGTGTTCTGTTTTCAGAACTGTGTTTAATGAAATACACCGTGTGATCAAATTCCAATACCACTCTAATAATGGGAGATTTGTTAAAAAATGAAATAATGTGAAAAACTGTGTTAAAAGATTTTTATTTAAAAGCAGATATTCATATTCATATTATACATGAAGATATACCTACTGAGCTACAGAGCTCAGTAATTTCCCTGTATATCCTACTGCTAGGGTATTTAATTCAACTGAAGGGAAGTATTTTCTAACATGCTGTATAAATCTCTTGCAAAATGAGCTTTTCCATTGATCTAGGAACATAGCTACTTATTTTAGAAATCAATTACTTGGTATGCCCTGATAAAAAAACTGAATTAAGACAGTGTTAAAACCAAGAAAACAATTAATTCAGGGAAAAATATTGTACAGATTTGTTTCAATTACATCAAAGTCAAAGCTGGAAAATGTGATTAAACTTAAAATAAGATCCACTCATTAAGGTGGAATCAATGAAGATTAAGGCTCTGAAACATCTTTAATTGTGTGGTAATTATATGATTATAATTAAAGCATTTTGTATTTGTGGTCCTGGATTAGATTATATTTCATTTTTAAAAGCACACGAGATTCCCCAATCCTATGTTTTCTTTACTTGTGGTATCACTGAAGGGCAGAGTTAAAGTTATTTAGGTGCCAGACTACCCTAATCTTAATGTGTTTGGATTACTATTATGTGTAACCAGACTCAAAGAAAACACTGACACAGATGCTAAATTTCTTGAAGGACCGATCCAGTTTTAAACAAATTATGGGCTGAGTTAAGATAATGTATTTACCTGGAGACTTAAAAAGACTCATCCTGCACTCCAAAATTGTGTTGTAAATACAGGGTGGATTTGCTGCCTGGATAATACATCCTCTGCTTTGGGTAGACAGTAACTGAGCCTTTGTGGCGGTTACAGCTAACTTCTCTGTAATTGCAACAGCATCGACATGCCCTGACCTAGATGGGTTATTGCGCACACACACAAAGGGAATCAAGTGCTACTGAAGACCATCAAAGTCTTTTTGTTTACTTCAGGGACTCTAGCCTAGGCCTGTAAGCAGACACAGTCATTTGTCGAAACGTCTTACATTCTGCATAGAAGAACAGAGAAAATGCAGCGTAAAGGGAGGATTCCCGTCAACATTTTATACAGGGAAGCTGCCTCCAGGGTCTCTCTGTCACCTCTCCTCCCTGCTTAAATTGGCTTGAAGGCCCATATGAAGACAAACACGCCTATTGGCGTGAAGTGCAGGTTAGCAACATTAAACTTGGGCAAAATAACATAGAAAACACCTTCTGCAAGGCAAAAGCTTTCTGATGGCAAGCCCCTATTTATCTAGGTAAAGACAAAAATTAAATAGTCTGATTGATAGCTTTCCAGCAAGCTGCAATATGAGAGGTTTGCAGCCAATAAAACACCTGCAAGCAAAAGCAGTTTCTTTATACTAGTATTGATAAATTATTTTAAGTGAGTCTGTTGGCATTATTGCATGCTGCTGTCCATTTCCCACATGCCAAGGATTGTTTATTCCATTAGCAAAATGTTTAGCAGAGAGCACATCTTCTTCCACAGTCAGCTTCCACATAACCCTATTAAAGTGATGTCCAACCTTCCCGTGTTCTCATTGCATTATATTCTGAATCTTGTTTTGTTTCTTTCTTGGTTAATGCTTGTCTTTTGCACTTCCATTTACAATGCAGTGCACTTCCAGACAGGAATTTCTTACAGCCTGACTAATTTTAAGACTTGACAGAAGTTGTGATCATGCTGAGTTCTGCCAAAGAGTAAAAGAAGTATGAGAGTGAAATTAAAGCTATGGTTAAGGAGTGAGCTTACGAGGCGATATCAAATGGGAAGAATATAGACAGGTGAAGAGGAGATAAATTATCTTTCTAACTCCTTATCAAGTTGGCAATTTTTACAGCAATTACAGTGTTAGAAATTCCTGATTAAATCTTTTCACCAAAGATTAAAACCCCCATTTGCACTGACTTATGAAAATACTTTCAATTGTTATTAACAGACTTTAATTGCACCAATATGCTTTTCACTACTTAAAAAGGCCTTTGTTCTTCACAAATAGTGATACAGAGGTAACAGCAATACTTTAGTGGCTTTTACTGCTTGGATGCAAAATAGGAGTTCTTAAGCTTTAAAAATCTTTTTTCTCAGAGATACCATCTTTTGCCTGGAGCTAAAGGAATTAGGGGATATTTACATGATTTAAGGCTAATTTTATAGCATATTATGTTCCCACTCTGCCATGGAATCAAATACTTGAGGATTCGATTTTTTAAAAAATGTAAATATGGGTAAAATGTAATAAAACTATTGTTTGTATGGGAAACCTCCAAGTTAATCTGGGCACAATATGCAATATTGGAATTGTGTAACTCGGTGGTCAGCAACAGGAAAAATAACAATAGCTCTGGGAAGATAAGTACATGTGATAATGCATACATAATTCATACTAGAAACTTGGAATAAAGTCAGAAATGACATTTAAGCTTTGAAATGTTATTGTTTAGGTGACAGGGTAAAAGAAAACAGTCATAAAAACTTTATGATCGGTATGAATAAAATATTACTAAAATCTGATAGATATAGCAGTTTAATCAAAACTATTAAACTCTTAATTTCTAAAGATAATTACCAAATCATGTATTTCAGCTATGAATTCCAGAAATCTTCAGCAACATTTTGGTGATGGAAAATGTGCAATTAGTACAGAGGAGGAACAGTTGTTGCTTTTCTCTGAAGATAATGTTTAGCTCAAGGCAATTGCAGAGCAAGACCAAGCTGCCAATATATAGAACCACTGGGAGATCTGTTGGTTTATGTGGATGGGAAACAAGGGAATTTACTAAAAAAGAACAAAAGACAGTTAAAGATCTCTGAGAATAAAGTCCTGTGATAAATGTTTGGGCCAGTTAGAGAGAGCGATGTGTGGAGAGAACTATTGAACAAGGGACTGTGGGAGGTCTATGAAGAGCCAAATGCATTGAATGGAGTGAAATCCCAGTGACCTGAGTGGGCAGAGTGTGTGGTTAGGATGATGGAAGACAGACCAGCGAGGCTTATTTTGGACAGCCATCATTAGGAGTTTCAATCCTCAGGCCAATGAAGAAGAACATGGAAAGATAATATTGAGCAAGACCTAATTGCTCGTAATATGAATCACCATCAAAGGGAAAAATATGCATTTGGCTAAAAGAGGTAGGAGAAAATCTGCCAAAGACATTTTGGGTCTACAGAGCTGAGGGATAATAGCACACAGATTCTAGGAAATTTCATGTGATTTCTCCCATCTTTAGCTTTGGAATGAATTCACAGAGAAAAGATTGCCTTCATTCTTGCTAAAACTTCTGAAAGAACATTTTGAGGAAGATAGTAATGAAATGGCTAGCAGTTGTCTATTCAGAGCTTAACTTTTCCATGAGTAGTTACAAATGAAGCAGGAAGGGGATTGCTTTACAGCTGCTTGTAGACACAGGGCTTGTTTTGTGACAAATGAAACATGAAACATTCTACACCAGCAAAAATAGCAAAAGGATGCCCAAACTTTTAAATTGCATTATAACTGTTCCCAACTTTTTGGATAAGAAGAATAATGGAAGTGACCATATGCCACAACTGTCAGCATTCAGGTCCAAGTCCAGTAAAACTCCACTAGTACGAGTAGGGTTTTTCTATTTTCTTTTTTAATACAGTGGGACAGACCACACTTGCAGAGGAATTCACATGAATAAGGACTTGTAAGAGCTAAGGCCAGTATGAGAATCTTGACGAAAGCCTGCAATATAATTCTTATTGGCCCTTAGTCAAAACGCCCATTGAAATGAATGGGGGATCAATAAAAAATTGCCAAGGCCTGCTGGAATTGTCTGAAAAATATCTATTTGTGTATGTATTTTCTCAGCATTTCAGCACAAGCAGACATTCTTCAAATAGTTAGAAACTGAAAAATGAAATAACATCTTGCAACTGATGGAGCAGTGCAACATGGAGCCGTTTCTTCTGTTTAACTCCAGATTTGTCGATCTAATTAAGAGCCTCCCAATGTGTGTTTACGTCCCCTAATCATTCCAACCAACCTCCTATCCCTCTCATTTGCTCATACGATGAAATAAAGGATTTTTTAACTTCTGTGACAGAAAATGTTGCAAAAGTAATATTTTACTGCAAAAATGGTTGCACATACTTATCTTGTCAAATATAACTAGTCCATGACCAATAATGCCACCAGAATCTAAATGAGTAAGTTTGCATCGGAGTAGTTTGTGGATCAGATTTTAAATAAACCTCAAGTATGCAAGCTATAAAAACATGTACCAAAGCAGCTCTTATTTTTGATTTAAAATTCTTGTACTTAATCTTAGTGCTTTCAAGCCACAGGCAGTAAACCTGTAACAAAATATACTACACTTTCTGAGTGGTCAGATTTCCAGGCAAAATGTAAAGTTGACACTTATTCATGTGCAATTTCTGACTTTAGGTTTGAACAGCAACAGAACCTGTTATATATACTATTTTTTCTTTGGTGAAACTTCACTCACACATTTGACTTTTCTTTGAATACTGCCCTTAAAGCCTTGTAATCTAAGCTTACCTTTCAACAAAATATCTCTTTACGTTTGTCATTTGTCTCCTTTGCACTTCTGTGATAGTTTTATTGTAAAATATAGAATACACTTGAAGATGCAAGTATCTTGCATCTCCAAAACACAGCTGAGATTTCTCTGTAAGGAAAAGCTTTGTCAGAACTTCAGGGTTCCTTCTACTGAGGTGATTTTATATTGGCAAAAGTTTTTTGCACATTTGAAGTTCATTTTTACAAAAAATCTTTACATGGTACTTGACTCTGTCTTTACATTCAGAGTTAGGATATGTAGTATAGTCATTAAAATGTCATTAAGCATTGCTGTAAGGGAATTGCCAACTAAAAAGCAGATTTCTCCTGTCCCACTATTGAGCACAGACCTGCCATTTTAAGAACAAACACAAGAGGGGGCGTTTAGATGATGTTGTATCCGTTCTTTAAATGCTGTTCTATAAGCTCTCAGTAAAACACTGGCATGAGTAATATATTTATAGCTTTTGACTCTCATTCTTTCTCACTCACTTTCTACTAGTATTGTCTCATAACTTCTCAGTTAAATGACACCACTTTTACTTGTATGCACAAGCAAGAACCAGACTCTAATTTTCCTTTCCAAGAAAGGAATACTGCAATATATATTTAATTTTACTTTACACCCCCCCACACTAAAGACACACACTCATGCACAAAATCTTCATGAACTTTGAGACAAGGCTCCTAAATTTCACAGCCCACAAATGAAAACAAACAAGCAGTTAAATCATTCCATACCGCATTTACAGTCCACTGATCAATTTTTCTTCTCAACCCCAACTACTTCCCTTCCATCACCCGCAACCCACATACTCCCACCTCAATCCAGAGCCACCAGCATACAGCCTTATACTTTAAACAATGTTTATTGGTTATAAGTTCCTATGTTACAATGATTACTTTAGGGTTGGTGTGGCTTTCATGAATTACACTTTAAGTAATTCTGCATGTGGTTTTCTGTTGGGATGTTTAAGAAAGTGAGATACAGTGAAAAATGGTAGCTGTAAGCTGTGTTTCTCTAATATTCAGGGAAATATCTGAATGGCTGATCTATGTTTAAGTGATTTTTTTCTACATTTGGTTTTAATTTTTATGAGGAAATTGCAGGATTGAAACCTGCCAAAGTGTTTGCTTTGGTGTTACACTTATGGATGGAGTTATGGCTGCTGTTTGGTTGCCCAGGATGTGAGTGGAGATATTCTGGCTGTAGAAGAGGTAACAGAAACCAAGAAGAGGGTCCAATTCATACAGTATAGGTGAAGAGACACAGAACTACTTGGTTTTTATGGGGTACACACTCCAGCTACTGCAGCTGAATTTTACTTAAGGGGTTTTGCTGTCTCTGGATTTTCTTGCATGGGACAATTTGCCTGTTTTAAAAATGGTGCAGCTTTGCTGACAGCTATTCACCTCAAAACTACTGTCACTGATGAGCTGTTCTCTATACTATCCCAACAAAAGTCATACGCCTTTTGTGTCCTCTCTTTCCATTACCAGGTATTCTTGAAAATCCCCCCAGCTTTGCTCTCTTCCATCCTGCCTATAATTTTGAAATTATAGGGATGTGTCAGTACACCCCCCCAACAAGAAACAAAATTTCTGCAGGCAGGGAGGAGAGGAAAAAAAGCCCAAACCCTAGAGGCTGCAGGTTGAAAATTGAACTGACGAATCAAGATGCACCAGGTACACAGAAGGGTTGACTTTTTGGCCAATAGAGATTAAAATGACCACAGATCAGATTCAACAAGGGTATAAACGGGGTCCCGCTAGAGGACATTTTGGAATTGGTCCTCCTCAGAGCAGCAGGTCTGCAGTCGGGGACTCCCCCTTGGGTCAGGACGCTGCCCTGGGTAAAACTCCTCAAGGTTGAAAGCCCTCATCTTTTAGGTGAGTGATATGTGCATTTTGAGTCATCATTTCTAAACCTTAAAAATTCTTAAGTCAGCTGTGTAGTACTAATTCCCCTTACACCATTGAGCCTGTGGTTTACAAATGTTACCAGAGTTCTAAGTATTTACTGAAGAATAAATCTGAGTTTTAACACCTGTTGGATTTGATTGTGCATGCCTCTGTAACGAGGGAGTATCTGCATTTCCAAACTATGAGATACTGCTATTGCACGTTACAACCCAGACTATGAATCTGGTGCACTGTGAGATACAGGAGAAGAGACGATCATGCACTGACCTGCAGTTGGGCAGTTTGCTATTTTGTGGAGCTCCTTAGTTTTAAGTGACCTTACTTAACAAACTTATTTGGTTACTGGGTAGCAGAAAGCACTACACCTATAAAAACAACCTACATCTCATCAGAAGAAGTAGATGTGGAAGGATATATGTATGTACTGGATGTGCAAGAAATTCATGTTCCTGACTGATTTGGTTTTGCTTTCCGCACTGGTTTCTTGCAAACCTTGGCTGGTCACAGTGCTGTGAAGTATACAGTCACTCTTAGCAATGAAGCAGTGGCTGTCTTTTGCAGGTTTATATACCCTTCAGATGCAGGTAGGGGTGAACAGGATTGTTCAAGAGCAGCAATGGATAGCAAGATGAGGCTAGTAATGAAATTGGCAGTATGAGTGCTTGTAAGGAACTGGTCAGGCATGAAAATGGAAGATGAGTAATGAACAGGTGAACAGACTACACTGAGGAACCTCACTTCAAAATTAGTCAAGTTATTGCAATGGAATGTGGAAATTAATCATGCATGCACTAGTCTTCTACCTCACTAGAGCAAAAGCAGGTAAAGGAAACAGCCTCAGGATGTAAGATTTTTGCTCTAAAATCTACAGTGGTATATGATCATAAATAGAATAGCTTTTCCTTTGAAACATTTAGCAACTTTTGCTGTTAGAATCAAGATTCTGGATTTGATTCACTGCAGTTACTATTCTGCAACATCAGTTTTTCTGAAAGTATCAAAAAATTAAAAATGTTTTATTTCCTCTCATAATGGGTAAACTGTGATGCAGCAAGATGCAGGGATATCTCTGTACACATTACTTAAGATATCAACAGGCTAAAATCTCTCCATTGCATAAAATAAGTTTTTAACGTAACGCTGCTCAGCCCCAAAGAAATTGTAACACACAAATTATTCTGAAAATGCTTCTGAAACTCTTTATTTTTCCATGTATATTTTTATACTTTGACTTGGTCTGAAGTATTTTGAGTTAGCAACTGTCTTCTATTCCCCTCATCAAATACAATATTTGGCTGATACATGAAGGTTGGAACATTCTCACAGATTCAAATATTTTTCCCCAAATAAAGACTCCTAAAATGAAAAGCTGAGGTCCCATAGTAGGCCAGAATAAATTATTTTTCAGGTAAACTGATGGTTTCTTCCACTAATCTAGCCACTTTAGCCATTTGCACAATTTTCTTGAAAGTTCACATTTTCAACTGATAGCTGTACTTAGAAAGTCTATCAAATCCATCACCTGCTTAACAAGTTGATGAACTTTGACAGCAACTTCTCTGTGTACTTGATAGCTATTTCTACCTCTGAATTAATTCCCCTGATCTTATGGTAGCTCACGGTGCTAATGCTTCATCCCCCCTCTGCTTTCAGTTTTTGGGTGAAAAGGCATGATTAGATTGCTGTCCAACAGCTTTCCAAAGTCACCAAATTTTCTCTTCAGGTGTATTTTTATGAGCTACAGGAGCGTCAGATCCGGCAAGGATGATTCACTGGTAGTGAAAGTGGGAAAAGCTACAACAGCCAAACAAACTTTTCAATACAGTAGTGAAATTTCAACACAGGTCACCCGAGATCCTCCTTTTGCTCCTTTTCTAACTTGTATATATTAAGCATATTTCCTAAAACTGTGTTGTTCTTCTGGATAACAGCTTTGTATAGAGGGTACAGGCATTGATAAAGCACGCTTTCCCTGATACGACCTGAAATGATGATATGATGCTTGCAGAGCATTCAAAGCTAGACAGCTCTTAACAAAGCAGACATTTGGGGAAACAGCATGTGCTGTGAATCTTTGGGCTGGTAAGAATAATAACAAACACTGCAGGCAAAGTTAGTAAAAAAGGAAAATAAATTAATCTGTCCTCAGCCTAGTCTGGAGGTGGCTCAACTGTGGAGCTCTGCAGTCACAGCCTCTCTGTGGCAGCTGATGGTGAAGTTGTCACACTGAAGGGACTGCAGCTGTGCTGAGACAGTTACCAGACTGCATGCTCCCAACAGGAGCTGTACTAGTGTGCAAAATGTCTCTAGTTATATTTCATATGATCAGATTCTGAGTGGGGGATATTTCTTAATTGTGATTTTTTTTTTTCCTCAGGTTCACAGCCAGCAAATTCCTCATTCACATCAACATGAAACATTCCTTCCAACTGTGGATATTCATTCAGATCAGCCCATAGGAACAAGGTCTTCAGCTGGACAAAACACACTTAAATTTCTTTGAAGTACTGCTGTCTGAAAAACTCTTTTCCTTTGATTATGTAAAGTTGCTGTTTCCTCTAACAGAACAATAGCAGAGGAAGCTTTGGGCTACAGAGGTGCAGTTGGATCCAAGTCTAATGTTTAGACAATTTCTTCTGCTTATTTAATAATAGACACATTTGAATCAGTTCTTTACCTCATTAACTTTTCTTTGACAAAATTTACTTGACATACTCTGTTTAGTGTTGTGCTTTGGCTCTCTTATAAACTTTTATTTCAGACTCATCAGGGGTTTTATGAGTGTGGGACATTAAAGCAAGCACATTTACAGTTGCATTCTCCCATTGAGAGATTGCTGGCTTTAGTTTTTATACCTCCAGTTTTAATTTCCTTTGAATATCTCATATGGCTGGATACTAGATTCTATTGAAACTGTCCTTTTACGAAGGAGGAGCAGACTAGTTGATCTATGAATCCCATCTCATTTCAAAATGTACATACCCTTGAAAATATGTGCACTTAAGGACATTATCTTGAGAATGTTCTTGATTTATTCATGGGTATTGTGTATTACCAACAAGTAACTCAATGTCAGTAAGCAGTTTTTCCAATGAAGTCCATTAAATTGTTTGGTGTCTAGGAAATTATAACTGAGGTTTTGTTAGTTTGCATGCCAGGGTCAATGTGGTGAAGATGGACACTTTTCTCCTCCATGCTATATCTATGTAATCCTGAGTTCTATCAGCTATGACAGAATGGTATTGTGAACCACAATTAATTTCCTTTACAATAGTGTGGATAACTTCACGGCTCATTAGACTGATGATTTCATTCTGAATTGTTGGACTTGTGTAATCTTGTTTTCTCTTCAGCTAGCTTCCCAGGGTCTCATTGTCATTGCCGTGAAGCTTCAGTAATTCAATAAAATTCTCCTCATCAATCTGATGGCCATGAATTACCAAGCCTTGTCTAGTCTAGTAATGTACGGTGAGTATTATTTTATACAGTGAGAAAAACTGATCTCCCATCTAAGATTTCAGCTTGCTTTATCCTTCAGACATGCTGGAAAATGTGAGATTCCAATATTCCAATCAAACAAAAACAATCTGGTGACAATTTGAACAAGCTGTTGGCTAGGAAGCATTGATAAATGGTGGAACTTTTGCACTGAAGTGGATTTCTCTTCCTCCTCCCCACCACTACTGACTTGATTCCTTATGCTGCTGCTCTAGGTAAAGCTTAGTGTCAAGTGATACAGCTGTGGCATCAGAAGTAAGGCACTCACTGATCAGCTAACTCTTTATGGATGGTGAATTTGTGATATCACACCAAAGGACTTAAGAAACAGTCGTGGAGAAGTAGAAGTCACCGAGGCATAAACATGAAAATAGGTTATGAATATTTTTATAAGGTAATGTTAACAGCTATTTCTGGTAATCAGAACTTTGAAGAATATTTGCTTGCATAAGTCTGCCAAAATACAATGCCATGACACTATTCTTGGAGATATACTAGAATATTGTACTTTCATGAATGACATTAAGGTGGCTTGTATTCAGATTTTTCCGTCTCCAAAAAACAGCATGAAAGAGAAAGGAAAGGGGGAGAAAAAGTGAGAACTAGAACAGACAATTTTCAAAATGAAGAATGGAAAAGCAAATACATACTGTGGTTAACTGCTGTTAAGCTAGCATTCAGATAAGAGGATGCATAAGTTGTGAAATAATTTCACATATCTCATCAGAAACATTGAACTGCAGTTGGCACATGGGACAACAAGCCTGTCATGCATAATTTTCTTAAAAATGGTAAGCCCGTTAAAACATGTAGAATTTAAGTTAGAAGTTGAGAATAAGACTTGTCTCATGTTTTCAATATTCATCTATTTGTGTCTCAGTTTTCACCTATGAACGGGAACTAATTTATCATTATCACAGAAACTTTTAACAAAGATAAATAAATCAAAGATTTAAAATATTCAGATATTAAAGTAAAGGGATGCCTATAAATGTGTAGGGACAAGTCTGAAACCAAGACCTCATTTCACTGTCATCTGTCAAGTGCATAATAAAATAAATGCTTAATGACAAAATGTTTCATTTGATAACATTGCAAATAAAACGTGTACTTATATGATATGAATTGTGCAGCATGGATTATGAAGATTATCTCAATCTGGTATGTTTTGTGTTCTGACAACTTCATACCATAACACCGCTGTCTTTCAATGTCATAGTTAAATATTGGAGAGCTTCCAAGAGGAACTGGACAAAAAGAATTAATGAATGAGAAGTGAGAAGGGTGTGGGCCATACACTTTAAACTTTTATGTCATAGAACAGACCATGAGAAAATATTGTTTATAACATATAATAAACAACACTATAGTTACACTAAATTTAGAATATTACCACATTGTGCTGTGTTTTTTGAGTAACTCTTGCTAATTCTTGAATTTATATACTGAACATATAAATACATTGCCACACTTTCATTTTCATATTTAACATATATTTTTAAATCTGACTGGATTCATTATAACATTTATTTCAGAGTAAACATTCTAATTATAGAACTTATTGGTAATTAAATTGTAAACATAAAAAAGAATAACCATACAGTGTAATTAGTGTATTTAAGAGTAATTATAACACATTTTGGCATGTATCAGCTAAAATGCCATTGTTTAAATATTCTTTTGAATTATATCCAGTGTATACACAGTGGCAATTGCAACATGGCACTGTCAAGTTTATTAGAGCACCTGAATTCTGCCAAACTCATAGGGCTCAATCTTGAATTTAGCTAGGATGTCTTTATAATATATTGTTTACACAAACTATTTCTATCGCTGAATTACATACCAGCTGGAAATTTCAGTTTGTAGAGAATCCTCTGATAGCTAAAGGTGGTATCACAGTCCCTGCATCAGTTTCATGTGTGGGGACACAGTGGGAGGAAATACAGAAACCTCAGGTAAGTTGTAAGTAGCAGCATGAGACTGAGAATGCTCTTGCTATCAAATTACAGGTTGAAGCAGCTTTGCTCTTAGCCCTGCCCCAAAAACTATGAATATGCAGCCTACACAAATGACGTTACATCCTCACCAAGTTACCTATGGACAACACACAGCCAACTAAGTTAATGGAGGCCGGTTAGTAGGTTGTAAGATGTCTACATAACACCAATATCTGTACAGTGCTGGTGTGAGGACGTCTATGATCATTAATTGTAATATTCTGCCCCAAGATATGTACAAAGTGCTCCCATGGAAGCTAGTGGGAGCTTGGGAGCTACAGCACATCCTGAGGATGGCTGGCCAGAAGAATGTAAAAGTACTCCTTTTTTCTTTAGTTAAATCTTACAGCAATTCTTTCAGTTCTACTGATGCTTCTGCTCATAAATGTGAATGGGCTTGATAACGCAACCAGTGTATTTTCAAGGCTTATTGGAAAATCTATTCAGATTAGTTTTACTATTCTCTGTTTGGTGCAGAGTGCTATGATGATCAATATATGGTATGTGAATCTACCGGCTTTGATATGAGAAGACATTTCATTTCATTCATACAAGGCTGGTCTATTTTTTTCATTCATACAACACTGGGAAATTTTGTAAGGGTTTTGGTTTCGGTTTTTTTTTCACTTCTGTAAAATTTTGATTTTTAGAAAAAATAAGAGATGGAGGATTTGATTCTTTTGGGACTTCAATGGTTTCTCAACTATGTTCTCAGCTATCTCAGTAATTTCAGACATTTTAACACAAGTTGTATAATGTTTTATTGTGATCTTACTATCTCAAATTACACTCTCCGTGGGGCACAGTCTTTTAATACTGTAGCTAAATTGTTGTCCGCATCAGGAAAAAGGGGCCTGCCTGCTTTGTTTGATCTAAGTGGAACACTAGCCATGGCTTGCATTTTGACATTTGGAAATACTGGGTAGAATTACCAAGTTTTGCACCAAAAGTATATTTATTTATTTATTTATTTATTTATGTCTAGTAAATTACAGGTATTTTAAATGTATTTTCTCAAAGAAATTCTTTACTTTATGCTTCAGTTCTGTGACAAATCCATCACCGGCTTTTTCTTTTTAATAGCAGGGAAGAAGCTGAGGTTTACTGCAGATTTCTGAAGCAAGTCTATATGCCAAAATGTCTGTTTCTATTTGCATTAGATCTTCTTGTAATTATTGAAGTTAAGTCTTACAGTCGTCATGCTCCAAAATGCTACGTTTTGTTTACTGGAGATCAAAGGTTTTGTGGTCACAAGACTTCTCAAAGAGCAATACAGGTCACTTAATGTTTCCCCTACAGCAAACTGTTTTTAAGGCAACACTTAACACTAATTTCTGGGTGAAGTTTAAATATGTTTTTGACTTACAAAGCTTACAGTGTTTAATTTTTGATTGCTTGAGATGCTGCCTCTAGACCCTTATTGTCCAGCTACTTCTCCATGGATAATCTTACTAAATTGTCTGCATTCTCATAGCTACAGTGCCCCCTTCCACAGGGAAGGAAAGAGTTCATATTTTTCTGAGCATCTTGAGTTATCATACAGCAATCAACTCAGTTGCTACACACTTTTTTCAAAATCCTTTTGGCTGCTGTCTGTTCCACTCTCAGCACAGGCATGGTAGTCATAAATAATGAGTTGTGCCCCAAAGGAAAACACTGCAGGCTGTAGATGAGCAACCCCTTGACATTAGATCTTACTTCCTGTTAACTATGGTAAGCTATGGTCTGGGGTATGATGGGAAGATTAGCAGGATGACTTTCAGGTCAGGCTTGAAAGAAGACAGAGAAAATTTTGAATATGTTTACAGAAAGTTTCTCCCCAGCAAGGGAGAAAGCACTGAAGTGCTTATTTGGGACATCTGCAAAGTCAAATTACATGATGAGAGGTGGTAAGTGACCTCTGGATGCTACATAGAAATTACATGAATTATACAGTATGTTGTGAAAGCCTTTGTAACTGAGATAAAGAAACTAGCTTAGATCTATTAGAGAAATCAGAACCAACTGAGAGATAGTATTGGAGATGTAACACGGTCAAAGTGATGAATAGGAACTTTTTGTGTTGACATGTATGGAACAAAACTGTATTTGTTACAGTAAAAATAATCCAGGTGTTACATAAGAACTTGGATGAGAAATTACTAGTGTAGATAGATAGTTGCATCTAAGAGTTTATGGAAGTGAAGAAACCCTATAGGAATTATGCTTGCAGGTGATCTGGAGATATGAATATATCTTGGAGAACTAGGAGATATCAGAAAGGTGGTTCAGATTTGGAAGATGGAGCATTACCAACTTTGTAAGCAAACCAAGATGATTTCTATACAGAATAGAATGATGACTATTTTATGGTACAGAATCCATTTTAACTCACTTTATTGGATACATAATTTCAAAAACTTTTGCCTGCTAATGTATTAGTCACATACCAACTTTCTTTTAACAACAGAAGAAATCATTTTAATTTTAATAGTTTAATCCAAGAAGGAAAATCTTCTTTTCCATGTAATTTTTCATACAATGCAATTTTTAAATTTTATTTTCCATGTGATGGGCTAAAGAAAAAGAATTTGACAATCATTCTAGTCAACCAAACAACCATAAACACATCCAGGACTTAAAATCTGCATTTTCCAACTTTGGACACACCGTTCTCTCCCGTTTCTAACTCTGCAATTTTTTCAGCTTGAATTTCAAGCCCTCTTGCTGAGTGACCTACTAAAAGTCCTTGTCCCTGTATACCCATTTTGTTCAATACAAACTGAAATGAGATCACCTCTGTTCACCTTAAGCCAGCCTTACAGCTACAAGAAAGACAATTTTTCAGAACACAGAATGCATGATATTGCTGTTACTAAAAGCATTTCCTCTAAGTCGTAGCTAAGATATGTAACAGTGGGTAGTTCACACTGGGGTGGTCTGAGCTACTTATGCTATCACTGATCTTAAACCAAACTCAAGCAAAATCAGCCTACCCATTGCTGTTTTTAAGAGCACCGCTAGAATATAGACTGCAGGTTTGAGACTACACATACACAAGCATTGACTTAGTAAGACTTGTTTAGCTGGTGAAACAGAATGTGATTCAGTGGATTATTTCAGCAGAGAGAGCATTGCTAGTAGCCATGATCTGTAAGTCCTATAGCCATAACAGTGGCATGCATACTTGCTTTAGGGAAATTTACATCCACTAGGGAACATGTAAACAGTACAAGCCAGCCTGAGCAGTAAGATAAAATTCCAAGTTTTGGATGGTTAAAAAGTCTTTGATGTTCTACATGAGTAGAGTATATGTGGAGACCAAATACATACTCTTCAAATTTGATTCAATAAAGCTGAAACTCTCTGCCTTGCCCTTGGCCTCACAGTGCACCCCACATTAAAACCATTCAATAAAATTTGATATGTTGCCAACTGTTGCCTGCCTGAAGATTAAACTACTTAAGTTTTCAATTACCTATGATATAATACAACAAAGACACAAGAATAATGTCCTTAACCCTCCAGCTGAGCAATCAAAAAAAAAAAAAAAAAGAAAGGCTATTTACACTGGAGGAAAGCCTGAATAAAGAGATGGGCTTTGCACTGTGCCCTGAAGGTCAATAGAGGGGGACTTGGTCTTCCCATATAGCTTTCTAGTATAACTATGTCAGTTTGGGGCCTGATTTTAAACATACATAACCCTTGACATTGATGCACTTCTACCAGTATGAAGATGCTTGATCTTAGTAGAGCTGATACAGCTATTTCAATGCAAGTATAACTCACTGATGAGTGAATGCGAAGGGGCACATCTGCACTGTATCCTGTTGCAGAGATATCTGAGCTAATTCTAGCTGATAGAAGTCAAAAATTGTAGCTGTGTTAAAATGGCATTGAACCTTCTGAGAGATAGTGAGTCAACCACAGGATTGTGATAATGTGGCTCTGCTGTTTCTGGGCTTTAATGTCTGCTTTAAATTAATGCTGCACTGTGCTCTGTAGACAAACCTGCACACAGAATTAATTGGTTGGTCTCTGCTGTGGTTCTGACTTACACAATATAGACTTAATCACTGCTTCCCACAGTTTGATCCCTGTAGATCTGATCCTTAAACTAACAGGAATAATTTTCTTCCTGTTTCTCCTCACTGACTCTAAAGGGAGGCTAGATGATTTGTTCAGCCGGAGAAATTCACGTTGCAAATACATTAGTTGACATGAATCCTTTTTTTAATGTTTTGAGCAGAGGAGCAATATAGTAAAAGTAGGATCTTAATTCCAATGTAGCCACGCACCCATCACTACGATAGTATCATTGAAGTAAGCAGATCTAATTAATCAAAGTGGTACAATTTCTGCATGCAGAAGATGCAGCCCCAGCCATTCTTGGAATATGGGGATGAAAACTCCAGAGTTGAGAAGTCTGGTGAGAATTTGATGTTCTCATCTGCAGCTAAAATACTACTAAATCGCTTGGTCTCAGCTATTCTCAAGAGACTTGCAGCAGTGCATGAGGAGAGAAAGTGTATCTCAGGTAGTTAAGTCTCAGATCATGTAAGGCTCTCAAAGTGAAAACAGCATGCTAATTTGCACTCTGAAGGGAAGCAGTAACTAATGTACGGTGCAGTGTGATTCTTCTGACCAGTTTGACTAAAGAAGCGGGTCACTGCATCTGCACCAGCTGGAGCTTCTGAGTGACTTTCAGGAGCATAATATGTTTAGCAAGCAGCATGGTAATCTAATCAGTGAATGGAAAAGCATGACTGTAGGCAAAATGTGGCAGAATGGGAAGAACTTACTAGTTAAAAAAGGAAAACAAAATGAACTTCCCTCAGCATTTCTGAACCTGCATTTTTTTATCTATTTCCAGGGGTTATAATTAATTTGATTTCTATGTTATAAATCTCATTGCCAAGCATTTTAATATCATATCAACAGCAATCTTAAGTAATACTGTATCTTACCAATTGTAAACTGCTGCATTGTAAACTGCTGCTTTAATAGGAGTTGAAGAAATGTGCAAAAGCATCTGGTCCTATTTGCAGTTAACTCCAATCTGCAAACTCCTTACTTTGGTAAGAGTCCTAAAAGTGGGTCTTGCTGAAGTCATGCACTGGGACAGAATTTTGCACATTTTCAAAGTCATAACAGGTTTCTATTTAAGGTGTCTGAAGTAGCAAGCTGACATCCCAAGGAAAAGACTGGTTTTTTTATTCAGTGGAGAAGCAACTAAATATTGCAGAACATGCCAATTTTGTTGAACGGTACTTTAAAATGGCTTTGATATGGGAAAATTTGAATACTTTTATGTAGACCATGACGCTATAATATGTTATGAAATTACAGCAGATAAAATTAATATATTAATTATATTAATTAATATATCTTCTGTTTGGGGGAGCTATGAAATGTCTAGTGCAAAGACAGTACGCTCTGCCTTTAAGGGCTCTTATTTAGCTTTTATCTTATTAGGTCTAATAGAAAGAACAACATTGACAAAAATGTAATGCATGTCTCATACACAAAATTGTATTATCCATCTATCCTGCCATAGAGTAAAAAAAGTCTTTCTGCTGAGTTTGCATACCTTAAAATTAATTAATTTTTATTTTGTTGTAATTTCTAGCAAATGAATAGAATCTCTGCTGAAAATGTTGGACCAGCCTCCACACTTGATTACACTGGTGAAAATTTGGAATTACTGTTTTGAAATCAGAGAAGTTTCAATGAGTGAAATTTGACACGTACAAACTGTTTTTTGGCCCATGACCTTTTTGCAGTAAAAGGTAACTTCAGATAGTTTCCCTGTTCTGCACTGTAAATTCCTAAATCATTCTATAGATTGCAAAGGAAGACAGCATTTGGCACGTTGGATCAAACTGACGGTGTAAATTGATTATGTCAAAGGCAACACTATCAGTTGCTTTAACGAAAGGTAAAAGAAACTGTGCAAAGAAGAGGTATGGAATAACCTGCCACAAGGGCAGAAATATAGGGAAATACAGGAAAAGCGTATATATAAAAGACAGGGAATAATATAGCAAATGCATGCAGGGAGATTAACTCTCTCTTTCCTAAAATACTTGAAAATGTACCTATGCTTTATAAAGTATCAACAGTTATCCCTTTTATTAAATATTTAGAGTAAATTCTCTACTTAAAAAAATGCTGGGTACTTCTTTTGCATCCAATGAATATTCATTGCGAAGTTCATTGGTGGGTGCCTATTCAAAACCGAAAGATCAAAAGGGAACTGTGTCAATTTTGTCCTTTTCTGGGTTGACTGCTATTTTTTGATGTAATAAATTGCCAATTTTAGAAGGGTAAAGAACAGAAATGGAAACGAGTATGCCTTTCAGGAGACTTTTGACTGTGCCATTATGAATAGTCTCCAAACAAACAGCTTGTTGCAAGCCATTCACATAGTAGATAGACATCCAATTGTTAGCCATGCAAATAGCCATATCCAATGGTCAGACAGCTGTTAGCTGGCTCTTAGAATGATTGGTAACCAGACTGTTGTAGAACTTACTCATGCCTACAGGCTGCTGGGTCTCATCTTTTTCTAAAATCTTATTAATAAATTGAACACGTTTTATGGGATCACTGATGTCTATTGCCTCCCTTCTCAACATTCCTCTCAGTAACAAGTAGAAGACAAAACCAAAAAAAGAACAAGTAGGAAAAACACATTTACAGGTTATCTTTATAGACCAGAGTTTTATCCCCATAGGAGTATCATAGGTAAAATTAAAGCCTTTTTTGTGCAACCATTGCAACACCTTTGTACTTCTAAGTGCAAGTGTGTTATACAGACACACAGATACACACTCACGCATGCTGCTTATACACTTATACACATATTTCTTAGTCGCAAAGCCATATTCTGAAAATGCATACACCAGGAGCAAATTTAGACTTTTAAAGGTTCGTGAAAACTGCCACTGATATCTAGGAAAGTCTTTTACAGGTGCTTTTCTAGAACACAGGGCAATTGTGTACTCTTTTGATTGTGGATGGCTTTTCAAGTCTTGAAGTTTTATGTGTTGCAATGAAAATTTGTCTCATGTGAATTAACTAAAAATACTTCAGATAAATTGAAAAAAAAAAAGGAAGTTGAAAGCTCACTAGACATCATGCTCCTGGTAGTGCCCAGAACTGCCTGAGTGTGGTAGAATTCTTTAGCTGGACTGTCCATCCTGTTTGCAGGACTTAATCCATAAGCCAAACTGTAACTGACAGTGGGAGAAGGTACGTTTCTCTCACTTTAATCTAATTCAGCAGTTTCTGACACTTTGGTAGCTGATCCTCATTTAATAAAACTGGTGGTGTCTGGACTTAGGTAGTCCTGCCCCTGGCTTCCTCCCCGCATTCTCTTAGACTCTTATGACCTTATATTCCTCTTCCCCAGATGAGGCCTTCATGTACTGCCTCTTCACTCTTGCTTCTGTTGCACCAGACTGCTGGTGTCTCTCAAGTCCTCACATTGCCACATCCCCTTCAAGCTCTGGCAAAACCCAAGCATATTGGCTGAACTCCACTAATTCTCTAAAGACACTAACATATCTCTGCACTGTGTTGTTTCCTCAGACCTCTCACTTCTGGAGGAGCAATGCATGTTTTCCTGAACAGGCTCTCTATGGAGCCAATACAACTTCAGGAAAACTTAGCTCCTTGATTCTGTACTGAATTTTGTAATGATATCATCACTGAAACCCACAGCACTCAGCAGGAACCACAACTCAAAGGTTAGTGGTGACACGGGTGTGTTACATTTTATTTCCTTTTTGTTATGAAACAATCTGAGCCTTTGCTTTCTGCTACCTGAGTATTTGAATTGCAAAGTTTTAGACTGAGATGGAGCCCTGCTGTGCGTCTTTTAAAATTACTGATTGATATGAATAATGGGCAGCAGAAAGTTAGAGTATAATTAAATAACCTTCTGAGTTAGGGTTCTCAGTTGAGGAGACAGAAACCAAAGTTTCAGTCCTGCAAATGATTACTGAAGATTTTTTGGGGGGATTCAGAATTAATTGTAAGATTATGTGGGTGCACACCTTCTCCATCACAGTATGTTTCTCACTTACAAGGTTATGTTGTCTTTTTCTTTATATATACTTTCTCTGTTTCTTCTCATCTCTTTCTAGCTCAATGACATTTTAATTATGCCAAACAAATAGAAAAAATATCAGCCACAGAAACAGACAAACAGAAGACACATATATACAGCCATCTCATCCCATTCTCGAGGTTCTGTGTAACCACCTAAGGAGGTAATTCACTGGAAGAATAGAGTTTCTTTCTAGACGGTAGGCAACTCAGCACAGGTTTCCTGTCTCTGAATGGATATTCAAACCAGGCTATGTTCTTGGTCTCCCAAATATCCCAGTGGAATGTAAACAGGATTGAAACACTTATGTCTATGGGTTGCAGTAGGTAGCAAAGGTTAGGTACACCATTACATGGCATCATGATGCCTAAGTCCATCTAAAATCAGAACAATTACTGTGCTATACCTCACAGAGATGTTAGAGGTTAAAGATCACAATAGTAACAGAATGGTTGAAATGAGATCTAGAACTACATAACATTCCCCCCAAAACATGAACAGTTAAAACAGAATTTGGAGGGACTGGAATAGTTAATATTCTTCTTGACATTCATTACTGAACAACTTCTTTCTGAACATCATGAATATATGAATTTAGGAGCTTCTTGGAATGTTGCTGCTAAAACTGTGCCTTGTCTTGTGAGAGTTCCAAACAGGCTTGTGGACTAATAGGTTTTCCCTCTCACCTAGTACACGGAACTGATTGCAAGTGTTCATCTTTTATTTTCCATAACTATTTGAAATCTAACAAATGCTTCCCCAGTTTCAATTACCTAAATATATCCATTAATCAAAGACCCCCTAGCTGGTATTTTCCAGGTCCTCCAGATTTCTTAACTGTGTATCTTTTATTAATTACCTCAAAACCTGCTTTAATACTCCTTACAAAGTACCCGATTTTCCTGTTGCCGGATGTGAGTTCACTAGGTGAAACTTACCATGAAACAATTTAATGGGAACTTCGATCTCATTGTTTTTTACTAATTATTATTTATGTATCCAGTGCCCCAGGTGTCTATGGAGCTTAACAGGCAGTTTAAAAAAAGGCCATAGCCCAATTAACTAAAACAGTAACTATTAAAAAAAGGTGCAAGTGTTTGGGAAAAGGGCGAGATGACAAGAATTATTGCAAGATTGAAAGGTTACAAATATGCTTACTGTTACGGATGAAACTTGCCCATTTGCAGCAAACTAAAATGGAAAGACCGGAACAAAGACTGAAGTGCTTAGCACTGGGTGCCTAACTGGAAGCTGAGGGCTTTGGAGAGAGATCTGAAAAAAGGAGAATCATTGTGCAGGGATAAGAAGCATGAAGCAAACAAAAGCATGTGTCCTTTGTGAAACAAAGAGGCTAACGGAAGTAGAATCTGTTGGGCTGCTGGGGGAAAACAGGGTAAGTCAATAGGGGGGTTGAGGCAAACCTTTCTCTGGAAAACGAGGATGAGAAACTATTTGCTAACATCCCTTGCTGTGCTTGGAGCTGCACACTACACAGAGGACATTGTCAGGGCCACAAAAGAATTTACTATCTAAAAGACTAATAGTTTAGTTTTATCCATTAAACATGGTTCTTGCAGCTACCTTTGCCAAAGTGCAGCTGTGCCAAAGCTTAAGAACAGGCTGACTTCCAGTGTCAGAAACTGTTGGACTATCGAGGCAAAATCTAGACCACAATTCACTCATTTCTCCACTGCAGTGAATACGCATAACAATTAAAAATGTTGCATAGAAATTGTTACCCTTCTGCTTGACTTCATTATGGGTTCCATGAACAAACTTTCTCCTGAGTGAAGATGCAAGGATTCAGTGCTGCTTTCCTGAACAAACCAGTACTTTGAGTTTTGTAGTTGCAGCTTGTCCAAATATTTCTCTCATGTTTAAAGTGCAGATTCTCTTTTTATGCAAATTGCATTTTTGATGACATGGGGAATTTACACAATTCTGTGCTATTTCAAACTTCTTAGTACCAACAGCAGAGATGGTGTCAAATCTTCAGCTTGTGGAAGCTAAAAGTACTTCTCCTAACTTTACTGTAATTATCTTGCTTAACTGCAGTTGAAATGTGACTTTTGCCTTGATTTACTGCAATATGGCATTTTAATCATTTAATGTATGTTTTTTATAATGATCTCTTGATTCTGACTTGAGTATGTTAACTGAAGTATTAGCACTAAAAATAAAGTTCAATTACCACATCAAGAAACACAGTTAAGGTTATATTTTTCTCACAGTGACAAAAGATTGTAAAAACTCCTGGTGCTGCACCTATTATATATATGCTGCCTATTTCTTCAATTATGTTTCTTCATATTCACTAGGACTGTAATATTTGTTTCAGTAAAACTGTCAATGGAAAAATAAAGCTGTTCCTTGATTTTGGCTGCATGCACTAGTTAGTAAGATGCATTCCCTGGTAAACTGCTTTTAAGGATGCAGGTGTAGGCTGATCCTTCATGACGATGGTGCTGATTCAACAGTCCTATGTCCAGAAGTGGAAGGCTGCAGGCCAGTATTCAGTTAACTTCCTGGATACATGGAAAAGCAAGCTATCTATCGCCTTTATTTTAAATAAACTTCTATTTTTCTAAATAGAACCATTAGTTTTTATTGATAGGACTAATGCTTTGCATTTAGCCCAAATTACAATAGGAAAGGAGATGCTTAAGGGTAACTGGGTGATGAAAGGACTACGTTAGAGTACAAGTCCAAGGGCTGCTGTTTCCTATTTGTAATGCTGAATCCACATGCAAGTCATATTTAAGCTATAAACGGTGGCGCCTAGGGAGTATACACTTAGATTGCCTTGAGAAACTAAATACTTTTATCAAATCACCAGATGGACTTGTGTTTAGAAAACACTCTGGAACAACATGGCTTTTTCTATATTCACCTTTAGATAATAAATGGGGCTTTCAGCAACCTAGACAACTTAATTAGCATGTTGCCCTGATCTTTTATAGTTTTACTTAGAGATGCTTACTATACGTAATTTCAGACTACAGATAATTTCACATATCATACATAATTTCAACTAGCCTCCACTGACCTGCCTTGTTTTAATAATTGGAAATATTGTGCAGTTCTACTCCCTTCAAATTTTTCATCAGTGAACTGTTAGACTATGCCATCCATTATCTCTCATCACAAAAATATCATTTGCAGTTGGGCGAGTTTAATCATTTGATGCTATGAAGTTTTAACCTCTGGAAGAACATGGTTTGGGCACTAGTTTGAAGGAAATTGCAGAATAAAGAGACAAGCCCTGGCTAAATGGAAGAAACATCCAGATCGTGTGATTTTCATCATGGCAGTAGAAAGAGGCAGGGTTTTGATTTTCAGGATGTCTCAATGGGGCAATAGTCTTTTTGGATGAAACAATTTTCATTGTGGTAGAAGGAGCACTGATAAACATGAAGATGTTATTGAACATACTTCAAACTGCAGCAGCACAATAGAGTTCTGTTAACTCAGACGTTGTTACTCGCAAAGTAAAGGGGAAGATAGGGTTTTCTGAAACAAGAGAAGAATAGTAAGGATACATGAGTTTAATTACCTCCATGTCTGTATATATATTTGAGTAATATGTCAAATGATCAAGAGGAATGATACAGCATCTGACAATGATTATGGTTTTGGAGACATAATGGAAATTCTGATGGGTGGATTGTGAAGTGAAATCTAAGTTCAACTATAAGAAAGAAATCAACGGGAAGATGAGATGTCTTTAGTGTCATAACTGAAAACAAGCTCACAGCTATAATCTGACAACACAAGTGGAATATAATATATAAAGCTGAATGTAAAGCTGAATATAATCAGCAATAGCTGTAAAAATTGAAGGCATCTGAAAACTCTGTATATCCCTACTAAATGTTGCATACCTCTTGTATACTACTTTTGCACCAGAGTATCAAAGTTTCCAGAGCCACATGGCCACAGCCAAAGCCAAAACAATTTAAATGTCAAGGTAGTTATAAATACGACCAAATCTCAGCTGAAGAGTATGTATAAGATCTGAGCCTCTGTAAGCTGCAACAAATTACAGTCTCCATGAAAATGAAAAATTTTAAAATAATAGATAGCTAAGGTCAGTATTGGATAGGAGTGAATATAGACAGTGATAAGTAGAAGAGGGATAGAGAATGAGAAATACGTGCAGTCCAACAGAAGGTCATTTAAAAGTTACAGATGGGGAAAAAAAGTTTTCTTCCTAGAGGGATTCAGAAGAAAATACTTAGCTTTTACAAATATATGAGGGGAAGTGGTTTTTTCTAAAGGAACAGAGGATAGGAATTGGTGGTGATCTTCCCAACATTATCTATGAAACTCGGTTTCCTTGATCAGACTTTAATAAGAAAAAAACCACTGAAAATGGAAGTATCATGAATTTTAAATTATTCCTTAAAAATAATAATGAAAACATACACAGGAATGAATTAGGGTGGCACTAAAACTACCAACATTAGCCTAACTTTGCTAACATTAAAGCCAATGGTAAAACTAACACCAATTTTGACAGAATTAGGGTTAGGTCACTGCTGAATGCTTTTGAAAATTCCCCCCTCAGAGGATAACTGAACCATCAACCACAATTGCTTGGTGAAGAGTAATTCTTGCCAGACAAGTTGTTTATTTGTTTTGTTTTGTTTTCTTTATGGGAAAGCATGACAAAATTAGTAGATGATGAGAAAAGTGGGGGAGGATACTGGAGCCTTAGTAGAATGGTCAGTATGGTTCCTCGTGGACTCTTCCCATTAGCTCAGTTTGGCAGGGAAAGCAGCAGCGCTCCACTGATTGCCCAATGGCTGTGATCAAGCGAGAGGGCGAATTCACCCAGAGGCGGAGCAAGGCATATGGTGGTCTGGCTAGAGGAAAATGGTGACACTTACGAAGCTAGCTAACTTTCCTGAAATTTACTCACAATAGAGATGGACAACACTTCAACACAGTTCTGCCTTTATGTCAAGGTTTTGTACAGCAACAACCATGCTGTCAGCACTTACAAACAAATACAAAGTGATGCTACTACCCAAGAACTATATTGTGTTGGAGACTGAAAGGGTAGAAATACAAGCAAAACGCATATTTACCAGGAGAATGGGATTTTACCATCCAGTAACATGAGCACACTTAATCCTTACATTTGCTAGGCGTTCATCCTGAATACAATCAGAAAAACCAGCTTTGAAAGCAGTTGTGCTGAGATCATGAATAGAAATAATACTTAGCAAACTGTACATTACATCTGAGTTTCTAAGGCAATATGTCAGCAAAAAAAGAAATAATGAAATACAATCTTAAGCTGTTAGGGTTTACTGAGAAATAACAATAGTTGGTAAAGGATACAGCAATAAAACCCTATAAGTTTATAGGACTATTAAACTTTGTGATACTGCATTGCCAAAAAGATGCATCAGCTGCATAAAGCACAAAAAAAAAAAAAAAAGATAACCCAAGTATTGTCATCTAGGCTGCATTTTACAGAATATAAATACAAATGTGCTAGGCAAACAACTTCATTTTTTTTTATACTGGTATTCCCTTGTTTGGGCATTTTACAGAAATGATTGTGAAGCGATGATTTAACAATGTATTTTGGTTGACAATTTGTCCTTTTTACCTAACAAGCTAGCTTAAGATGCTAAGTCAGTGAAAAAAACCCCATTCCCTTGGAATGAAGAAATAATAAAAACATTATGAAGAATATCATGCTCATGATAGGCTACAAAGGCAAGGCAAAAGACACAGTTCATTCAAGAATGAACAGTTATCTCCTTTTTCTGATGCTGAAATCAGAAAGGGAAATCCTTCATATTTACCCCCTGAGCTTGAGTAATTTCAAATTTCCTAGGATTCTTTCTGCTTGTTGCCTTCCTTTTGTCTGGTGACATGGGCAAAAAGGCAGAAGAATACCACATGCAATAGGAGTTATCCCAAGATGTTATTGGGATGCAAGCTTCTTGATGAGGTGAGGGCCTTTACATGACAGTAAAGTATCGACTAGTTCAAGTCAATAAAGCAATCTCAAAAGGTATTTCTGTACTGCATTAGCTGTGCCCAAGTACAGATTTTTATTCATTGTGGTTTAAGTAAGCTGTGTCTATACTGCTTAATCCACCTCTGAGTTTCTCTGTTTGGCAATATGCTTCCTTGCTCCATATCTGAGCCAAAGTGTGAGACAACTTATAGGACCAGTATAGATGGCTGGGGAATTTAGTCTTGCATGCTAGCTTGAGCCATAAACTAACATGGCTGTATAGACTTACAAATAAAGATTGGTATTATGATGTCAGCCAGTTAGCAGCTAGGGATGCTGAGCCAAATGACCTCATAGAGGCCTGCATCTTGACACCACAGACACTTATAAATAATTACAATATGATACAGGACACACAAATAGAGCAGCATTTTTCCTATAGGCACTTATGCCCCAGCCAGGACAGAGATGGCTCAATAACTTCTAAAGGCAAGACCGTCAGATTTAATTTTCTCTGATCCCGTCACCAACCACTAATTAGGAGTATTCCCTGTTCTCGTGATTTTTATCATGGTCATGATATTTGATACTTCTCTGTAAAGCCCCTGTTTTGGAGCCATGTGACTACATCAGACAGAAAATTTCCAGACCTTAAGATTGGTTTTTGGTTGTTTGTTTTTTTTTAAAAGAAAATTTATAAACCAAAACAACAAGTAGAAAGCCTCTAAATTCTTAGGTTTTTAAGCATTATTATTTCTGTGGCCTGACATGACTTTAACATCTGAGGTTAACAATATGAAGTTAATGTCGCATTAAACAAACAAACAAACAACAAAACTATGTCCCCCAAGGAGTCAAAATAAATTGCTCTAACTTTCGGTAACTACCAGCTGAGTTTTTATCTGAACCAGGGACATCTACTTACTTCCAGTGTTTTCTTTTACCTTTCCTCCTTCCCCCAAATATTTCTAATTATCTCTTCTACTAAAATTGTTTGCTTCTTTAAACAGCCCTCAGAATAATTCAGTCTTGTTGATGTTACACGGTATTTTCCATGTAAATAAAAAGAAATGTTCAGTACAGAGAAATGTTAAGAAGGGTAGTTTAAAATATTTTATGGTGAGAAATATTTGAAACTTTCCTTGTTGGCTAGGAATGTGCAGTTTCTAAGCCAAGTGTCCATTCTGGATCATGTAGTTAAACTCTCACTAATATAAAAGACATGAGGACTTTTCTTGGTGTCGAAACCCAATACACTTGGGGATTCTATGGCCTGTCATGCTGTCTTCTGAACTGATTGTCATTTTGTTTTGTTACACAATTACTTTTAGTGATTCACCTTTTTACTGAGAGTAGAAGGGAAACAGCAAAGAAAACATTTCTCTAAAATGTTTTCAGAAAGGCCCACTGGAATTTGAAATGGGTCTTATTTGGTGTACTTTGCATAATTTGTTACACTAAATATGAAACAGATTTCAACTGCAGCTGTAGTGCATGTGTTATTCAGAAAAGCTCGAGTCTCCCAGAACACAACCAATGGCTTATTCAGAGCCTGTCAAAACTGTAATCTTGGGCAGAATGACACTGAGTAAAAACACCGTGCAAAAAGGAAACAAAATAAACAGTCAGGAGCAGACACAGTCCACTGAGGATTCACACAACATTCGCTCTCCCTCACCTTTGTTTTTGGCAAACTACATCATTACTTCACGTTAAATGTACTGAGGGAGGGAGCAGCTAATATTTTACCAATCTGTCTGATCGGCATTATTGTTATCACATGGGGACTTGTGCAATGAGAGAAACATACACCTTGTCCTGCATAGGGGATTTCCCTAGTTATATCCATCAGGAACCAGCCACAACCACTGCTTCATCATTGCAAACCTCCTCTGTAGCCAAGAAAGGCCATGTGAACTTCAATTTGAGCTAGTGAAATGGCTTCAATTAGGCATTACACTTCTCAGGTGCAAATGGTGACTTGCAGTAGGTCTGTTCCGTCTTTGCCAATGTGGTTTGAATTTACAACTCTAACAACAAAAGTAACTAGAACTTGTGTTGCTGTGTTGATAGCAGCTCCCCAACATTCAGTGTTTGCCTTCTGAAGCGGAGGGTGTTCATTGGTGTCTGCAAGCACCACCCTGAGATAGTAATCACAGCTGCTGCTTATATACATATGGCTACAGCAGCAGCTAGACCTTAACAGTGAAAACCGTAATCACAGATCAGCTGTAAAATGGAAAGAATTCTCTATTTCTGGATAAGATTCTAGATTAAATAATAATAAAAGAATAGAAGATTTATAACATAGCTTTTAGAAAACAGGAGCAATTTTTAACTCTGTGTTTTCATCTCGCCAGCAGAATTCAGTAATGGATCAAGATGAGTCTCCTCTGCGCTACCACAGTAGAAGAACATAACGGAAGAATTGGACTCATGACACTTCTCACTGTTAAGATGTCTAATATTTCATGTTATAGAAGCCTAAATTTAGTTGCTTATTATTTGGTTTAATGTTAACATCCAAGCAAAATTCTCCCTGTTATTTTCTCTGCAACCCTTCTTGGTCCATTATGGACAGCAATGATCCTGTGCCCAGGAAGTACATGGGGAAGAAGGGTCCTTTTTCATGTTGTTGCCTAGGCATGACAGAAAGGGGAATAAAAAAGTGTCTTGAAGCTATGCAGAGTGGGTATGCCCAATGAAGGTTATGATGTTCAAGTGGACAGAGGCACAGGACATGGGCAAGGAGACCAAGTGCTAGTTCTGTCAGAACTTTAGAAAATGGAAAGTAATCATGTAATTAAAATCACATACATAAGTGGCCAAATTAAAACTATAGAAGAATCTGTGGAATTTCTTAACTGTTTTATTCCTCTTTAATGCAGTTTAATATAATTCTTATCTTGGTTCAAGAAATGCCTTAAGGAATGACATATGCTACAGATGAAAATTTAACAATGGTTGATTCAAACTTCAGACATTATTTCACTGCTGCTTTCCTGTACTTTAAAATACTATAAAGTTTACTAGTTAAAATCTACTAAGTGTCTTATTCAGAATGGATTTCTATAAGGTCCATTCTTTGATCTACTACTATGACACAACTTGGGAATTCACAGTATTTGAACCTATGATCTTTGTTGAGTAAAACATGAAACTCAGCTGTTGGAACTAGATATTGGTGGCTGATCAGTAAAAACAACAACAACAAAAAGCTGACCCACTAGTTTTCACTATGCCTGAGCCAATAGGAAAGGACATACTTGTTTTTGTTGACAAGGGTCCACTTTGTCAAGCATGAACAGGCATGCAGCTTGAGATGTAAATCTAAGAGCAAAAGCTTTTGTGGAGCTTTGCCATGCCTTCTCCCTGGTGTTTTGGGGCTAGGTAAGTATTCCACCATCTGAGAAATGTTTAAGTAAGACCTGATCTTACACCAAAGGAATTCAGTAATAATACTCCTGAGCAAAATCAAAACTTAATTTCCAAGCCAAACCATTAACTTCCTGAAACACCTTCAACTCTTCTCCTCCTGGCAGTTGTTCCCCTTTTAACCTTCCTTTATCCTAAAACCATCACAAACTGCTTCAGTCGGCATTATGGAAAATGAACTAGCCATTGCCAGGTAGGAGCAGCTGACATGCAAACCGGGATTCAGTCACCTAGATCCTAAGATGGAGGGCCTAACAGAAGGGAGCCATTTGAAATGTTGGATGCCCAAGAAGAAAAAGAGGAAATAGTTCCTGCATATAACTATCCATATATAGTTGCTCTCTTCCCACATCTAGATGACAGACCTTGTCAAATGTTAAGAGGGAAGACCAGTGAAGGAAGAGATTCAAATACACAAATGAATTTTGCATATTCATTTTCCATTTAAAAATTTTAGGTCTTTGATTCTTATTTGTGATTATTTTTCATGCCTTTCAAATGTGAAGTATCTTTGATCTGTGGGCTTTATAAAAGCATGAATCTGAACTCGGAACTTCAGAAGTAGTCTTTAGAAAGAATGAGGTGATGAGAAACAAAAGAATTTTATGAGAAACTTAAAGCCAGACACTGCCTGTCAGATCATGCTGGTCCCCAGTGTTGTGAAAATAGCAGGGCTCTGAATGACTAGGGAGAGAAAAAGATTCAGAAAGTGAAAAATTGGTAATTTTCTTTCAACCTATAGAGGACAACATAGGGTATTTTAAGGTTTAGAGATTTCCAGTATCAATATGTTTACATTTGCATGCATTATTTTAGTCTGTTCTTCTGTTTGTTTTTCTTAATTAAAACTTAAGAGCTGCAGAGCATAGCTGAGAATTTAATGTATACTATTCCCAAATAGCTTTTAGTCCCCCAGAAGAAACAGCCAAGTCTATCTTATTTGGGCTGCTCTGCCATTATGGTACAATCACCTGTCACATATGTTCCTTGCAAAGGAACTGAACTGAATGCAGTGTTATGTCTAGGAAGTACAGAATACAGAGAACTGATTTTAAAGAAATTTACACCTTAGCTTGCTTCCCCTGACTTGGTACATGTCTAAAAATCAGGTGCATAGTTTAATTAAGTTCCCCATCCAGTCAGTAAAAAGAACGAGGTAACTCTAGATGATGATTCATTCCTTCCTAAAATAGTTAGGATGAGTCACCTGCTGGAAAAGCTCAGCTCTTCCCATTGATTTGAGGATTATCAGGAGTAAGTACCTAACATTTAAGTAACGGTAAGTCCCAGTTTCAAATAGCTCTTGATTACAAATAAACAGAATCATGACCATGATGTGGAGAAATAATGGGCAGATCATGGACTGGTATAAACAGATAGTTCTGTCAAAGACAGTGGCCCTGCTGACTTCAAAATAACTATGTGCCTTCTATTTTTATTACCAGGTATAAGGTATGAGAATCAGTAAGAATGTAATTGTTATAGAGTTGGATGTCTTCAGTTATAATGGTATGTCAGGAGTAATTTCACTTGAAGTCAGTGGAAATGCATGAGTGTAAAACCTTGTGGAAGCAAAGAGGAATTAAGAAATGGGATCAGATCCAAAACTCACTGAAATCCATGTGAACTTTTTCTCTGAATCCACTGAAGTTTGGATCAAGCTCCTAGTTCCTCGGATAACAACAGCAGTCCAGCTTCTTAGGGTTGCGAACATTTCTGCAGCAGTCAGCCATATTCTGCTCCACTGCATCTAGGAGGGTATTGAAAGTAATGCTCTGTTGAATGTATCTGTACAAAACAAATCCACAGTTTCTGTGGACATTTTCTGTCTCTTTGCCATGTAAACAGAGGACTAAATTGTATATTAGAGCAACTGTGACTGTGACATCTCCTTTTTATCTCTCTTATATGTTCCTAACACCATCTGTTACTATGCAGTAGAAATGATTGAGCTGGACTTCCAAATAACAGAGCAAAGATTTATATCTTCCTTGTGGTTTTAAGATCCAGGTATCGGTTCACCTCTCCAGGCTTTAACAGTTTATAAAATGAAATAAGTTACTAGTAGCCGTATGAATAGAAGTTCTGCATTTGCTTTGTATTTATATTTAGGATTGATCTCCCCTTTTTGTATCAAATTTATCATTGCCTTATTTCATGACTTTTACTGTAAAGCTTGAAGTTCAAAAAACATAGCCAACTTTTTAAAAAATTGATGTTGACCTGGTTTGATCTCAAAGAGCAGGCTAAAATATGCAGTAATGCTTAAAGCTGGCAAAATTATAGGAACAAATAAAACATTTTCTTTCTCTTAAGGCTTGGAGAAGAGAATAGCAAACAAAAAGGGCTGGAAATTTCAATGGTTTAATGTTGTTTCGATGCTAAGTTTAAGTATAAAAGAATCTCTGAGGCTCTTCAGGATGTGCCAACAGGTCAAAGCACTTTCTAGTTCCTCTAACTACTTCTTAATAAAGTGGAACTGTTTGAGGATTTGACAAGTCCCATGGGTCAGGAAACACATATTAAACAGCCTTAGAGAATTTTTCTCTTTCACTATTGAACCAATATTGTATCACATAAAAAGCAGTCCTCCATTCTCTTCTCTGCCATACAGAGATCTCTTTCAATGTCTTTTTTGAGTGTGAGGGTAGAAGGACATTCCATTTTAAACATAAATCCTACTCAGTTCCAAACTGAGGGGAAAAAAAAAAAAAGGACCTTCTGTGAGGAGGGAGAGTTAAAAGGAGGAAGTGAAGAGAAATAGAAAAGAGCAGGAGGACTGAAAGAACAAGGACAGAAATCAAGGGAAGGAAAAAACTTATTCTTTTCCTCTTTTTCTTGCTTTTGCTATTAGTTTCTCCTCTCTTTTTCTTTCAGTATCTGGTTGCATTGTTTCATCTATTGGCACCTCTTTTTCTGTTCTGTAATCTCTCTCGGTTTTTACTATTCATTATCAGTCATTTTACATAAATGCCTTAAAGCTGGCATATACAATGTTTTAAATACTTGTTCCTTGAATCCAAAGTCACCAACATGAAATGTGTTGTTTTCATGTGAGAGAAGATGTTTTCCAATTTTCTGTCATCTCTACCAGGAAAAGGCAGCAGAGATCTAATTCACAGGCTGTCATCTGAAGAACTCCATCTCATCTCCAAGCCTCTGTATCACTTGACAGTCACCTCAGCAGCCACAGAACACCATCATTTGAACAAACTGTCATATCCAGAGGTAAAAACTCAGAGAAGTTTACTATCATATTTACTTTATAAAACAGCTGAGTAAGTTGAAGCATTCCTCTTTCTTGCCACGTCCCTTATTGTCAACCATTTTATTTAGTTTATGTTCAAGATTTTATGTTTTATTTCCCTCTTTTTTCTCTTTTATTATCAACACCCCATTATGTTTTAACTAATTTTAACATTTCAAGGGATTCTTCTTTCTTTTTAGGGAAAGAATTATCTCCTCATCAATGCTTTCCTGTTCCATCTTCTCCAACATCCTCAGCAAACAGCCCAGACACCAGATGAAATGTCCTTAAA
Source organism: Haliaeetus leucocephalus (assembly GCF_000737465.1). Lineage (NCBI taxonomy): Eukaryota > Metazoa > Chordata > Aves > Accipitriformes > Accipitridae > Haliaeetus > Haliaeetus leucocephalus. The sequence continues at coordinate 502,951 of NW_010973342.1, forward strand.
GTAATTTTACTTTGCCAGTCACTAAGAAATACTTCATTTCTGACCCTAAGTGATTTTTATGCACTGTTACGTGCCTACTACCATATGGCTGAAGCTATTGCTTTTTTTATATATGTATAATTATATTCACATGCCCTGCACTCCTTCCTTTCCCTAAATTCTGCAGCAAGAGTTTGTATGTGTAGAGCACTACAGCCAAATGAGTGTCAGAGCGGATGATCTAATGTTACTCAGTTTTAAGATCTGTGAGTAAGTTGTAACATAAAGTAGAGAGAGTAAAAAAAATATAATCCATTACTTTATTCCTTTTGTTGTTACTGGAAGAAGGCAGAATATTCTCATGTACACAGGTAGAGTCATTTGCTGAATTAGCTTTAAAATAGAAGGATTTTAAGAGGAATTCTTATAATAGAAGAATACTGAAAGCAATTGATATGCAGCACTGATACTTCATACTTCTTACAATTTTTACCTTTTTGGTATTTTGAATAATTTTATATTGAAAAGCAGCTGATTTTGGCTGATGAAACATTTTGCCACTGTCATCACTCCTGAAAAACAAGGTCTTCTTTCAAAACCACCTCTTGTCCATTGGATGCAAACCCTGCTAAATTTTACTGTAAATGAGCCATTTCCATTGGATAATCATATTTGCCTAAAGACTGGAATTATATCAGAATGCAATTTCTTCCAGCCTATGTACTGTAATTCTGATTGTGACCATGCTAGTCTGCTTTTCTCAAGCTATAGGAAGAAAAAATTTTTACACTATGAACATCAGGGATTTCTGTAGTCCATGTCTGAGGCTTGTTATGTGGACAGAAATTTGCCCATTCAAGTTATGTTTCTGTTACTTTGTACTACTTAAGGCAATAAATGACTTCTGCAATTGATTAAAGGCTAAAGATCAAGGACACATCCAATCCACAATGCTGTTAATTGTGTGCAAGGCAGAACACAAAGAAGGATGCTCACAATTACATAATAAGATTGTTATATGATGAATGCTTAAAAAGTTTAAATGCCCTTTTCCTGTTTGTCTTTAATATCCTGTACAACTTTGCATAAGATTCTAGGGACAGAACATAGCTTGTAAAGAAAAATGAGTGTCAACAATATCACACCTGAATAATCCTCTAAGAACATGGCAAATGTACTTTTAGAGGTATCATTCCACTCAGGAAGGGTTTACATTATCATTCCACCTAGCTGTCCCTTTATTTGGGCACTCAACACTATGATTTTATACTTTTTTTTTTAACAATATGCAATGCCACTGAAATAATGCAAGTTACATGAATCCTGCATAACTTGTAAGTTTGTGGCTTCATAACAGAAGCAATTTTGCATTAAGTAAGGAATAGGCAGAATGATTATATTGGTATCAGTGTTTTGCCCATCTAAAGCATGAAAGTATCAGCTTGAGTCAAATAATTGTGTAAGTACTTACACAGGGTAGCTTAATCATGTCCCTTCTTGTAACATATCACAGAATTGCGAAATAAATGAACAATAGTATTTCCATTAATTGGCATATCACATATTAATTGGATATGAGATCAGTGTGTTTCAATCAATATCATAAAGCACATGCAATAGCTGTCTGTTGATATGATAGAGAGGAAACGATTATGAAAAAGATGAAAGCACAGAGATGCTTTTCTTTTTTATGCATGGTGTTATAGCACAGACACCTAACTTAATACTGTTAATAGAATGGTCCTACAAATAGCATGTTGAAACCATATACAACTTTATCAAATGTACCAACACCTTAGAATGATCAAGTTGTTGACTTTTCATATTTTCCCAAATTAACTAATTATCAGAAATGACAATTTAGCAAGACATCAGCTGCTGAGAACCTTATGCTTACCTATCTTGTACTCAAGACACTGAGTCTGTTTGTGCTAAGTATGTCACTATTTAATGTAACTGTTTTTTATCTTTCTTAAAACAAAATCATTACCTCCTTAAGATTTTCACTTTATGTTTCTCCCAATGTCACAAACAATCACTTTTTCACACCTTTTCAAGACTGACTCCCCAGTTCCTGACAGTCTGCCCTTATATCTCCCAAAGCTCAGAGAAAGCTGCAAATACAATCCCAGAAAGCTGTATTTTATTTTGACCTGTTCCTCTTTTTCTTTTTTTCCTTTGGAAAAAAACCTGAAGAACAGACAAGCAAGTGTAATATATTACCTCTGGTGGCTTAGCTGGACAGCAGCAGGGGCTTGTAATAAGGATGTGGTAATACACCACAAGGAATCTGTAGACTCATAAAACTTGACCTTATAAATCTCTGCATTTATCAATTCCATACAGCAGCCACTCCCTGTGGTGGAAGTCTCAGACCAATAAACCTGCAGTTGATAACCATACAATTTATCCTCAATTTTTCCCTCCAGGCCAGCTAATCATGCTACATTAATAATGTCTATAAAAAATGGGAATGTCACTTGAAAATAAAGATACCATCTGATTCTTGTCATTACTTTGCATATAATTAAGATGTTAAGCAAACTACTTTACAGTGATAGCCAGGAGTCCTATAGATTTTTTTCTTGTTCATATCTCTTTGTTTGAAGTTCCTACTCTCTCACCTGAAAACTGCTTTCCTGGTTTTTGTTTGTTTGTTTGTTTGTTTAAATTCATTTCACTTCCTGAAGTAGATGACTCCTTTCTCTGGACAGTAAACACTTCAGAAACAAAAAAAGATATTTCTGCTCCAGGGATCACTGCAGTGCCATGCTATGAGGGGTGTATCATGTACACCCAGCATCTTACGGGAGTCTACTTCATGTAGAGGGGACCCGGATTTGATGCTAAAGACCATAATCTGAATTTGTTTTGAACACAGGTCTGTATGCACTAGTGCTTCTAACACGGATTCTATCTTTGCCTGTAAAAAGTGCCTAAACAAACACAGTAATTCCTTCATCTGATTCTCGTGCCTATTTCTGCCATACAGCTCTTCAGACTCTGGATACACTTAGTGATGTGCAGTGAGAATGATTTCAGATTAATTCTGGTTTTCAATAAGAAAATTGATTTAGAGTAAACTCCCAAAGAGAGAATGAAAATAAATTTAAGATATCCTGATTTATCCTCTCATGCAGTGTTTTATCTTGGATGGAATGGCTGCATATCTCCACTTGATAGCTGACTCTGAAGAATATTGCAAAATGGTTGTGGAGTGCACTGGGATGAAACAGGCTATAGAAATTTAAAATAAGACTAATGAGAAAGTAGTAAATATAAGTGTTTTCCTTTTTTAAAGCTCTGCTTGCCACTGAATGCCTACACGAACTCCCAATTGCAAGCAAATTTATTAACATTATGCAAGGCAAAGTAAGAGAGGACTGATCCTAAAAATTCTAACTTTAGTACATGACTCCAGAGAAGCTAATGGATCCATCAGCCATCAAAAGGCACTCAAATCTGCATGCCTTACATTAAAGACGAGATTTGAGATCATCAGCAGGTTTTACCTTACTATGTTTTACAGAAAAATAAGGTTTCTTCTATCAAAACTGCTGCCAGAAATATAAAACTGAACTAGCTGCATATTTGATCTCTGTGTCATCACGAGGCAGATCCTAGATCACTGAACAATATCCTATATTTCTTGCCCAAGGAATATGTAGCCAAGGAGAAACAGAAAAGAACATTGGCTCACCACCACTTCAGTGCACTTGAAGGAGAGAAAGAAAATATACTGCACCGAACAACAAGGAAATATAGTTTATTTTCTCCTAGGAGCAAGAGAGGAGAAAGAAGGAATAGAGAATGATTCTTCAAGACATAAAACTTTCTTGGGACTTTGGTTACAGATGCACTCACACATCTCCTCTTATTAAAGGCAAGACACAGCTCATAAATAAAATTCCAGAGAATTCAATATATTTAGGTCTTGATTTTGGATTTGAGGAAACTTTGTTCCACATACGTAGACTAAAACTTTTAAAACTTGCATGAACAAGGTTGCACCAGACCAATAGTCACTCAGATTGCCAAAACATGAAACAAGACAAGGCACTTGGAAGAAGGTATTTTGAGAGAAAACAAATTGAAAACAAACAAATAAAAAAATCCAAACATGTTTAAATTTGTTTTTATTTTATTCCCTTTCTTTTTGCACAGGAAAAAAAAAGTCCTATTTTCAGGAAATCAGTTCACTTTGACTAATCACCAGCAAGAACAACTAAAGGAATAATAATTATAGCCTAATATAGGAGTTCTCTTTCCAGTGTTATCTTTTCCCTAAAGGCCATGAAGAAAAACAAAATTAGGCAGACTCCTTTTTCCTATAGCTGGGCAGTTTTTATACTTTTTTTTTTTCAGGGTTTATTTCCCTGTAACATGAAGTTTTAGTAAAGATGTACTTATATTCTAATCTTTTAATCATGTGATCATTTTAAAATGGATTTTTAAAGATATGTTAACAAATTCACAATTCTGCTTATGAAAATAATGCTGTAATACTCTGGCTCCTTCAGTTAGTGACAGTTATGCCACAGATTTTATTGGGGCTAAAATTTTTCTCAAAGAATTTTCAGATGCAACATCATATATAGCATAAAATAAAGCAGTTTTGATGGATCTCACAAAATATTTTGTAGTGGAACAAGTACTGCATTTCAGACAAAAGGAATGCTTACTAGACTTTTAAAATACATTATATTATATTATATATATTATATTATATTATATTATATTATATTAGTTTTTACCCTTTATCAATATCAGCACAAAAATGAGCTGGTATTCAAGCTGTTTATTCAAGCTAGTGTAGACTTTTATTGTGTATATATAATGGAAATGGTAAATTGCAAACACTGGATCTGATTCTGCAGTGACCACTAACCACAGAAGTTTTATCTCTGCTTTCTTTTATAGAAAGTCCATCTGCCAGTCCTTCAGAAAGTAATTCTGCCTCATCAGATCAGTTCCATGGAGGTATTTCATGTCCAATTATTTTAATGACTAGGATCACGTACATAAGATCCACAATTCAAATGCCTGTCATCATCATATAATTTTTTGCCAGTTCATTCATGCAAAATATGTCTACACCACATAAGGGGGAGGAGTGAAAAGATCCTGGAAGTACTACTAGCCTGAGAAAATAAAAGGACTATCTAGTGCAGGGTATTGCTGGTGGACATGCCAGTTCACCTACATAAGGATTATTCTCCTTAGCAAAGTGCCTGGCAAATTAGGTGAGAATGTTTTTCTACCCGAGCTGGCTTATGCAGAAACAGTACAGGTACCAGTGCACTACACTCACTAGTCTTTCCAGTGCTCAGGTTAGCTGTCAGAGATCCATCTCCGGCACCTCTGCATAGCCTTGTGGTCAGACTGAAGCAGCACAATCTTTCAAATATTTAAGTAGTCCTATTCTTTGGCAGGGCTTTATGCCCTCCTGAATCACACTTTCCTCTCATCTGCACTTCTGTGGAAGTAGTAAGTATAAAATGCTACCATTTCTGTGAAAGGGTGCATTAAGCCATGGCAGCAGCTTATGCAGGGCCTCAGAAGACTGTATGAGTTTAGGCTGCTGAGGCTAATTAGTTCCCATAGGGTGAAAAGGCAGAAGAAGAAATTTGGCAAGGGTTCTTTTTTTGTAAAGTCCCATATCATTGTAGCTTCAGCCTTATTTTCAGACATTCCCAGTCTTAGCTTTTGCTCTGGAACCTCTCCAGCCCCCTGAACTCCACCAGGGCCGGCCTATATAGGAAAACCTCTGAAATAGTTATGCTAGAATGGCTGCTCAGGGGTAGTCTATTCTAGCAGAAAAGCAATTTAATCCTGGAACAATCACTGCTTTGCCAAATAGGAGTCATCATTCTAGAATAAACCCCCTTATTCCAGAAGAGAAAGTTCACCTGGAGAGTTATTTCACTATAAGTGCTGGTCAGTAGAACCATATGGGCAAGCTCAAAATGTCATATCTAGAGAAATAAATGCCATCTCTAAAGATTTTGACATTTTTTTCTTGTCATACAGTTTATAGTTTTATTCCTGCATTAAATGTTTTCTTAGCAGATCTTGTAGTGAGATTGGGACATAACTATGTATATGTTTATATAGTAAATACAATGAAATACCAGTCAAAAGTGAAACAGTGTCCAAGGTTTTATGTTTTTTACAGAGAAACTGACCTACTCTCCGCAAGTGAGAAGAAGGAAAAACTTTCCCTGTGTACCGTGATCTTCCGAGTTAGGTGGTGCACATGTGTGAAGCTCTGTTTCTTACAAAGAACACCATGAAGTATGAGAATTACTCAGTGCTGATCAAGTTGCAGAGGGGCTAGGAAGCAGAGCTTCCTGGCAGATGGAGCAGTGGGCTGACACTGTGGAAACAGATTCTGTTTCTGGCTCCCTCACTGACTTGCTGCATAGCCTTTGCAATAACAATTACAACAATTACTTTTGTAACATACTCTAAGACCTCATGTGGGATGCAGATAACTATATTTCAAAACAAATTGAGTGTATCTATGTAATTTGTATGTTCAGCAAGTCTTAAAGACATTATACATTAAATATTTTTAATTCTGATTATCTTTCAATATGTCTATAAACATTAGACACTTTCCTATTAAATTGCTTCCTGTCATAAGAACTGGCAAGTGCTTCAAGATACCTTGAACCTTCTCAAAGCAGGATAGTTGGTTCATTTATGTTTGTGCAATGAAGATTATAATGACTCTTTAAATACTCTCATAATGTAATCAACTAACAACAACAAGAGCAGAATCACTATTTGTGCAATCTCTTGGTGATCAGTTATAGCAAATACTATTTGTAAGTCATTTTGCTACTAAAATAAATAGATTTGTAGAAAAAAATAACTATTTATTCCTTTCAGGCTTTATTGGCTGTTGTGGTTGGGTGGGGATACTAAATCTTGAACATAAGTCCTTGTTACTCTCATACAGAACTGTGTTCTACATCAGGAGAGCAATTAAATGTCTGTAAGGAGCTGCTTTGAACCTCAGGGAAGGGAAAGGAAAGGAAAGGAAAGGAAAGGAAAGGAAAGGAAAGGAAAGGAAAGGAAAGGAAAGGAAAGGAAAGGAAAGGGAGCGCTTAAAGTTAAACATACTCTTAAGAGACCAGCCTTCTAAACAGATGCTAATTCTGAGTTGGTTCATTGGTTTGTAGTTAATGTAGAGAAGGGGGAAATATATCGTTTCCCTGCATGAGGAGACAAGGTGGGTGAGTGCAAAAATTCCTCCCTCCTCACTGGGGAGGAACAAGGTAGTAGGAGAAGCACTCGATACCTGTCATAGGCATGGTCATGATGTGGTGGCAGAACAAGCACTACATCTGGTGGCTGGTGTAGAAGAGCAGATCATTGCACAGCAGTGGTTTGGCACACTGTGGCAAGAGAATAAAGGGATTCTTTCACATCTTCTGTATCTTAGAAAGAGTGCAGAGAGGTCTAAAACCTGTCTTCCTGTTAGCAAACACATTGGGCTTGCTCTACAAGGTATCAATTAGTGCTGTTACTGTCTATTGATGAGCAAAATTTGCATGTTTTCTTCAGATTTTTCTCTCTTTCTATAAAATGTAGTAAAAGTGTGTAATTTTCTTCCTGACAGAGTTCTAAGGAAGGCATATTTGTTTATTTGTTTGCTTTTAGCACCAGGTTACAGAAAACTATTGTACCAAAAGAAAAGAGGCTGGGCACAATTAATGAAGGAAAGTATTTATTCTGGGTGAATGTAAAGTCCTAATTTATTCAGCATATTTTTTAGGCCTTGCATTTTATCCTTTTTTAATTAACTAATTTCTAAGCTTTAAATCTTGTACAAAAATATTTTATTGGAATTTCATTACCATTGTTTTCCTTGGGAAGGCAGCTTATAATCTTCGTGATATTATTGTAAAGCCATCACTAAGCAACATGCGCTGGCATTTGTATAAGCCTTTGTCCGTGTCCTTCTCTCCACCCAAATGCACACATTTGCATTTACTGTTAAAATATTATGGATGCTGACACCAGTTTAGCCACAAGACCTGGTGTTAGACTGTCTCTAATTGATTTAATTATTCATAATTGCTCAGCTGGGGCTTATGTGTACTTCAGCATGATTAAGGGAGAACATACAAGTCTGCAGCTAATGATGTGTTCCATCATAATTTACAACCGTGAAGTTGCTAGAGCTAAATTGCATACGCATAGTACATTTCTAATCCTGTTTAGAATGCTTTTTTCAGACCTTGCCAAAAAAAAAAAAGAAAGAAATAACCCAACCACACTTTTGATGCTCTTCATAAATTAGTTTTATGGAAGGATTGGAACAGCATGCTGTCTTTTGGTTTGTTTAAATTAAAATTATCAATAGAATCAGATCGACAGATCTGAGTCCATTACATATGTGATTTAATTGCAATGCATTTTTTTTTGTTGCCTCCTTTCTAAGTGGACTTGCTCATTCCTTCTTTCTACTTGCTTATCTTGTGCTAAATATGATGAAATTTTCTGTGAAAAATGTTGTAATTAGTGATTATTAAAAATAAATGTAACTTCTGTCAATATGATGCATGAAAATGATCACAGTGGCTTCCTTAATTGTCACCAAACATGTTTTCATAATTAGTTCAAGACAAGCAATTCTGACAATACCATGTACATTTTATGAGACAACATGCCTGAATACTATTACTGAGGGATGGTGCCTTTCTTGTCTTTCAACAGTTCCTTACATGTGGTGAACACTATTGGGAAAAAACCCCAATACCAATAATACTAAAAATGAATATGATTTCCAGTGTAACTGGATAATTTCAGATAGGGCCTCTTTTTTGCTTCTGATTGGAAAAAAATATCATACTTTTTAGAAGTGTATGTGTCAGGAAAGGAAAACAAAGATGTGGTATGCTGTGAATGATGAGTGTTTCTGAGATTTCTATAGTCTTAACATTGTCAGTATGAAGTTCACTCAGACTAGTGCCTTAATCAGAGAGAGAAAGCACAGTTTACAGGATTATATTCAGTTTAAGATTAAACTGAATGTTAAAACAGAAGGACTGGTGTTGCAAACTAGAAAATGCAGCATCATTGCCCTGATAGGAAGGGCAGTGTGGCTTTGTCTGGAGCAAGTCTCAATTGCTGCTAACATGGCATTAACTTTCTGTGGCACTTTGTATTTTGGATGCCTCTGAACAAAGAAGGTTCCAAAAAAGAAGGTTCTCCCCCAAGTCCTGGTTCCTAACACACACTTTTCTTTTTTGGACCTTGGAGAGATACAACATGCAGCATTTAGAACAGCAATGTATTATCAGAAGGATGTAATTACAATTATTTATTTAAGCTGGTTCTGAACCAGGGAATCCTGATATGAAGCTGGAGCCAGTAAAGGCTTGAAAAACTACTGACAATAAGCAATTCTTCATGGAACAAAACTATTACAATAGAGGGTCTTTGATCTTGCCTGTCTCCTGTTGCCAATTGAACTTTGTCACCATGCACTGTCATCCACAAGGGAGCACTTTTGAATTAAGCAGTCTACAGCAATTTAGTCTGTTCCAGCTTTGAAGTGCCAACATCAGTCAGGCCAGTACTAACTTTTTTCATTAAATTTTTTTTGAGTTCTCTTAGGAGTTTAGCAGTCCTGGCATTTAGATAACTAAAGTCAAGAAACCAAGGCACTAAGACATCAAAAGCAAGAGGGGCCCCTAAAATACAAATGTGAACAATCATTAGGCTCTAATGGTGCACTTCATTAATGTCCACTTCAAAGCAAAAGTTTACTGACTTTGGGATTGACTAATTTACACATTGTGGGAAATTGCTGCCAGCCATGCATGTAACCACTAAATGTTTCTGGAATAAATAGAAACGCCCTCTTCCTTCAGAAATCAGGAACTGCAAACTGAGCCTTTAATTGCAAGATGGCCTTTCATTTGAATCGGAATGGAAAACCTGTCTAGCGCATAAATCACTAAAGCTGTGTGCAGTTATCGTACAGACACATAGATGTCAATCAGCATCCTTTTGCAAATTTCTCTCCCTCCTCCACACTCTACAGCTAAATAGGAATATTACAGCATAGTCTGGTTTTCTTTTGGATGTGTTCATCTCTTTAGAGTCTTCAGAAATTCTCATCTTACTTTGGAACCTAGAGCCTGCTGAAAAGTCAGTTTATTCTAAGTGAAACTGGTTACTACACCCCTGAGACTGATTTTCTTTGGGAGAAGGGAAAGAGCTGTACTACTTTAACTGCTAGCGGTAACTCTTACATGAGTGAACAAAGTACCACTGTGCCAACAAACTGCATTCACATTTGAAGTTGTACTAGTCCAGGTATCAATTAAAAAAAAATAAAATCATAAACTAACAACCAGAGTTAAAAACATAATTCAGATAATCAGAATGAAAGCCTACCATGCTAAGAAACATCTACAGTACATGAACTGTCTAAGCAACACCCTCATGCAGAAAAGTCTAAGATTATGTAGGCCAGTTTGTAAAAGAACTGAGCACATGCAAACTTTTATATGCTGTCAGTAAGGATTGCCTACATTACAAAATGTGGTTGTGTTTGAATGGAATTGTGATAACCGAGTGAGAGTATGGGAGGCCAGTCACAAGTTAGAGGTCAATGGAAGCCAGGAAAAATTGTGTTCAGCTGATGCTATGGTGAATATAATTTGTCCTTGTCTAAACACTAACCACTAAGAGATGGTAACATCCTGCCATCTAACTAGATTGCTTCCAATCTTGTTCAAGCACAATCAAACCTTTTATCTAGACAAGCATCACTGTGGCTGTAAAATCTCAGCCCTTTTGAAAAATCAAGCTGTTGGCTCTTAATGCGTACGAAAGCCTAGAAAACATTTTGCTTAAAATGGATCTGTATAGGATTGCCAGAAGTCCACACTTTAGTGTGAATGCTTAGAAAAAGAAAATTATTATGGATGTGCATTGGGCAAAGTATGGAGAGATGGTTGCCAAGAGTTATGATGAAAAATAGGGAAAAGTTATAATGTTTCTGCTTTATATTTCAACTAACTTCCTTAATTTTTAGCAATTACCTTCTTATTGCAACATTTTAATAAAAGTCTGTGCCTTCATGCCTGGTAGGGAAGCTAACTTGCCATGGGCAAGAATGGCAAAAAAAAAAGGGGGGGGGCCGGGGGGAAACCACTTAGCAAACCACAAATTTCAGAGACCTAGTCACATCTGTGTTTTATCAGCTTTTTCCGGATAGTATTACACCAAACAATTGTCTGCAGATCGGTAGACAGCTGAGACTTTAAAGTGCTGAATTACTGAGAAAATGCTAGAGATAAAAAACAGCACATGTATCCTATCAATGTAATGAAACCAACCTGCTGCTAGCGCCATAGTGCCTTAGTTCTAAGTACTCTGTAGAGGAACGGAAGGCTTTCATTTAACTCTTAAGAGGAAAGCAAGGGAAAGAAGAGTAAAGGTCATCTAATACCAGCCTTAATCACAGAACTGAAATATTTTCAGCTATATGAAGGGAGGAATGCTTGGTGTTCAAAATAAAACACCAACTGCAGACAACAGGAGTGTGTCTGATTGTACTGGGGGCAGCATTTCCTGTTGGGAATTCCCAAGACTTAGGCTGATGTCAAGCGGAGTTACAGACCTGGAGCATGGCAAAGGCTGAAACTAAAAAACCTTGGTACTCAGCCACTGCCATATAAAGGCCGATTCAATCTAGTAGAAAACTCTCCAACAGAAGGTAGATTCGGTATATCAGCCAGAAGGTATGCTGGAAATGAATAATGGACATTTCCTGAACAGAGCATGGTTATTAAGCATCAGAGCTACTACTCAATGACAGATGTAAAATCTGAAGTTATGTTTAGAACTCCAAACAATATTTCACAGTGTACTCTAAGTACATGTACTCTAAGAAAATGGAGAAATGCAGAGATTCAAATAAAGCTTTTCAGTCATGAAAAAGTGATTGTTGAATTTATCACCTTTTGGGTTTTTTTTACATTGTGTTAGGATTGTATTGCAGACAAGATGTCAGGTTTACTTGGCTGAGCATGATACTCAAGTGTCTGAGGTGAAACAACTCATAAAGTACTTGACTGTACTCACTGAAGGTAGTGATAAAACTTCAAAGATTTATTGTTTTTAATTTTTTTAAAAAAGGAAAGTCAATAGGACTTTGTGACTTATTTCATTAAATTTCAAATTTTACTCTGCTGACTTCTACTGGAATAAAAGCTAGCCTAAAATGACTGCACAGCATGGGAGACAACTTTATCCTGATTGTTTGGTCTTACAGTTCCACTGTAGCAAAGCCCAGAAATTCCAAGAACCAACCTGTTGTACGAGATTTTGCATAACAGAAACTAAATACGGCCCCTTCTGCCAAGAAATCTCAGAAAAAACAAAATGTAATGAGTGAGGAAAAAAGCAGATAGCTAATATAAACCTTTTTGTATTCATATATATTTTAATCAGGTTTTGATGATATGTGTGAAAATAGTTTTTCTTCTATTAGTCCCTCAGGCTCCAAATAACTCTCAATTAGCCATTTAATATTAGCTAATTTTTGTCTGTTTTGTAGTAGAACCATAGAAGAGACACATGAAAGAGGAGCAATATTTACTTCGGGCAAGAAATTCCTAGCTTTAGGAATAGTGCAGGGAAAAGCACAAAGGCCACAGAGACATTTATGAGCAAATAGAGATGTCCGCTGAAGCAGGCAGCATGGGCAAAGTGTGAGAGAGAGTAGATAAGCAGAAAAAGTAGAGAAAGGACCTTTTTTAATTAAAAAGTGACTTTAAAGTCTGCACTAAAATATCTGAACATACCATTAATGTCACAAATAGCCATAATGCTCAACAAATGAATTTAATGAGTGTTTTCAGATGAACTTTCTTACAGGAACACTCATTTTTGTATGTGTATGTGAATATTCTTGGAACTGGGTGTACCATGGACACATACTTGAACTGCATTTTGACATGTGGCATAAAAGAAATGATGAAGTACAAACCACTCATTTCATGCATTTCCAGTTAGTCCCATCTTAATTCACTCTACTATGCAATCACATGTAAGAGAAAACTAATATGTACAAAACCTATCAATTCACTGTATTGTCACCTAATTTAATGCATTCTGGGACAATATAGTAGAGAACTGAGTAGTTTGTAGGTTTTTTTTAAAGCTCCTTCATTAAATGTCCAAATGTGACAAAATGACATGGAAGTATATAAAATGGGCTTTTATACCCCAAAATTCTTACTAAGGATTGGATTATGAGGTTGAGATGTTGTGCATAAATGAATTCTAATGAATTACTGGGCTCTGTCCATGCTGAATACTCTCTTCCACAAACCTACGAGGACACTTCTGCAACACTTCATAGGTTAGTGCTCATCAACCAAGAGGTAAATAGGACTACTTATAAATTCTATGTCAGATAGATATTCTCTGTTAAGAGAGCAAAATATTTAGGCATATAAAGACTAGCCAAATACTGAAAGATGGGAGTAAATTTCAAACAGCTTTATGAACAGAATATGACTGGAGTCACCCTGTGTATTATGGTTTCAGGGAATGTAAGTGATGAAATTAGTCCCATCAATACACAAATATAGAAGATTTTCTTTTGTTTACAAAGCTAAGATTTCAAAAGTTTCCAAGCAATAGCGCATGTCATTCACTTATTGTTCCAATTCCTTTCTTCTTTAATGTTGATTGATTTGAAAAGATTGTCTTTAATTCAAAAGCTGTTTTCATTTTAGTTTTCATCTTTCTGTCATGTTCCAAATGAGATGAAATTGAATTACCCTCAAGTATAAACAAAAGAGTTTTGATTTTCTTATTTGCTTTATCCCCCAAAGACCGCAAAGATTGCATATAAGCATATTTTTATTTCTCCTACCTCTAGTCTAGAGAACATTCACCGCAAGTGGACGAAAATTCTCAAATATCGTTCCTTTCTTACACTTTGTGCATCAAAATGACAATATTTCTTATCCCACAGGAAACATCTATGGCTTACATTTTTATTGCTAAAGCATTTTGCGTCACAGTGTGCGTGCAATGATACTCTGTACTATGTGATACTTGTATCATTCTGACATGCAGAGGCTGTTCCCTCATTCAATTGCTGTAACTCAGCAGTTGCCTGTGAAGCAGTTTAAAAGAACAATGTTAAGGTTAGTAGGCCAAAAAGTTGATACACATTATCACACTTTTATCTAGAGAGTTTGCTGTTTCAGACTCTCACGGGGTCTACAGAGGATATAGTTATTTTATCACTCATCAATGTTGAATATAGGAAAATATAACGATGTGGCCAAACATGAATGAGATTCTTCTCTACAGGTTGCACAGCTCCCCTTTTAAGGGAGAAGAAAGAAGGAAAAAAATAATAAAAAAAAAGATGTTTCATGAATAAAATATGGGTGAAGTGAGGTGTCAGAAATCAAATCTTGGGAATTCTTATATAATCAGTAGGTCATGTCCAGCAAAGGGAAAAGATAATCATACCAGTGCATGTGCACATTTCCCAACTTCATACCATTCTCTGCGATGGGAGATGATGAGAATGTTTGTACTTAATACAAAATAGTAATAACTTTTACTCACTTTATTTTGGTGACAGTGCCCTCCTGTATAATTCTCTGTAACTGCCTCTGTTTTTATGTTTTGCTACCATCCCCACTTAATTTCACTGTCAAGACTCTCTGCTGTAACTGTCTGGCCATCCTCCAAAGCTATGCCAATCCTAGCATTACATTACCTAGCCACATTGCATATACTGCCCAACTCACTTTCATTTTATGGTATTTTCTTCCATCAGTCACATTGGCAGAACAGAATAGTGCTTGGGTTTAGACAGGAAGAAATAGATATAAGTATCTTCTGCCTGACAAAGTCAGACAGTGATGCAAGGTAGTTACATTTCCAGCATGAAAAAAAAAAAAATTAAAAAATCCCTTCAAATAAACCAAACATTTTAGCAGTCCAAAAGGTCAGTCCCATCCCATATGAACTAATGTAAAGGTAGTGTAGGTCAGCATTTCTGGCTTTATAGCCTTGAAAATATGCTTTTCATAGTACTGAAACACCTCATTTGTTCTTACTCCATGTTTAAAGGCAACTTAGGAAAATATGCATCAGCAAATAAGACTCAAGAAGACAGATGAGTCTTTCAAATGTTTAGTGCATACAAAAGCTATTGCAATTTCTCCGATTAGCACTTTTGACTTATGCACAGTGGCTAGATCCCAGCAATGATTTACTGGGACTGGCTCAATCACTGCACTGATGACACATATTGCTTGTTATTTTAGCAAACTGTTTTTCCTCCAAGCCAATTAATTCTATTCTGATTGAATAGCATACACTAAGTGTCAAAAGCTTTTACAGTCTCTTTTTTCTTTTCAAATCATGCAGAGGAAAGGAGTCAAAATTAATTTGCAGGATTTTGAAGTTGCTATGTACAATTTTAATTAATTTTATTTTATTTATTTTTTAGGCCTATGTTGACACACTGCTGACCTAAGGGCTTCTGGGTAGAATTTGATTTCTTCCAGGGGAGGAAATGACCAAATATGCATTTGCTTGTTTTCAGCTATTTGTAAGATTCATAGCTATTGATTTTGGAATACACTCTTACCTTGAAATACTTTTAAGGTGTCACAGCTAGTACAGAGAGCACAGCACAGAATACTTATTATCAAGACACCATGAAAGTAAAAATTATTTTACTGGTGTATTCTCATCACAGAGAATGATATATATACATTATCTCCTACTAAAACATAATCCCTGTTAATAGAAGGAATTTCCCTTTGATTGAAATGAAGCTAAGAAACAAAGAGAAGCAATCCATTCACAATACTATTTTATTCTATGACCAGCCAAATATCATCAGACAAAAAGTTTCTGGAGATTCAATCACTGCCCATTTCAGACTTGAATGACAGGGAATTATGAGGACCAGAAGGAATAAAAATGAAGTAGTGGTGACTTAAGTGACATGGTGACATGAAAAGTTACAGGATGCACAAACCCTCAAAACCCAAGCATAACTATTTATGTGCTAGAATCCACACAAAGTAGACTTTCATACGAGTGGTAATAAATATTGCAAAAATGCAACAACTGTGAAGAGGATTTGCATAAGCACAGGAAACAATGTAATCAGTCCTCTCTACCCAAGTCTAGGAATAAAATCTTAAATTAGTAACCAATGGGGATATACTCAGTAAATGTAGTATAAAATGTGCCTTTCTGTCCCTTTACACCATTTGCAGAATAGTGATGTGCATTTCCATTGTTTTTAATGCAAATACTATCAATAAAATAGTTGGTTTTTACCATTGTGTTTTCTTCTAAATAATCCCGTTTTCTTCCAGATTTGCCATAATGCATCTGATGTGAATGACATTATCTTCATGTATCAAAAGCACTCAATATAGTAGGTGAAAGAGAGAAGACAGCATTTTTACCAAAATATTTGGGCAAATAATATTTTTCTAGTTTCTACAGACTCTTTGATATTATCAGTATAGAGCTGGGATATTAGATTTGAAGGTTTGATCCTACAAATTTACAACTAAGTTATTTTTAGTATTTCCTTAAAAAATTAAAAACTGGATTATAGCGTCCATGTATTTACACTTAGGACTGAAGGAATCTATATCAATATCTAATGTATGCTGCCTCTTTACATGTATACACTGCCAACTGTCATCTATATATTCAAATATGATAATCCATAGTTCTCAATACAGATACAGATGTATTCTTTTTGTTTTTAAATCTATAATCATGTATTCTTTTTTTTAAATTAAAGTGTTCAATGTTGCTGAAGTTATGTGATAGCAAAGCAGCTTTCCCTTGGTTAAATTAATAAATATATAAAATTATTTTTCAGATCTTTTTCCATGAGCAGCCTTCTGGTTCTTCCTTGAACCTGGATTTGAAATAAGCTGGAAGTAATTGACAAATCAAACTCTTGGTTTGAATATTCCAAACATTTGACTCTTGGAAGGAGTCAAATACAGACACAAGTGTTATAGGTTGTCCCCTTCAATAATTTCATCCAGAATTAACTTGAAAAAAACCCCATGCTTGGACAATCCACAGCACTCATGTTTAAACCCGCGAGCTTTCAGTGAAATACTTAATTCAAGCACCTGAGCAAATATGGACTCTACAGGGAAAGATGCCTACGTTTCCTACTCTGCAGCCAGTTCTGCACTGTAAAGTTATTGCTATTACAGCAGAAAACAAGGCCTCCTTTTGCTTAGTGGACATTAGTTGTGAATTAAAACATTGAAAGTAAGCAGCCTGCCAGTTTCACAGATCTTAACACATCACTCTCCATGACAACATGGAACTCAGAGGAAGGAAGAATATTCCTGGGGGAAAGCTGAGAAGTGCAAAGAATTTTAATTTTTTTTTTTTTTAAATCTGGGATGTGGTGTTTGTTTTTATTAGCTGAAAACTACTGTTTGAAGTCCATTTGTGTTGGTAGATTACTTTATCTACTGTTCCTCAGGGAACAGACACTACTCTATCACTTTGTATACACTACACTGATAGTGCCTTTACGTTTGAGCATGGAATTGTATGCCATTACATTCAAGTGCTTTATTTTCCCCTAGAGCTCTGAAACTCTAGAGGAAACTTGTCTGTAAATGGAGGAGAGTCTTGTTTTATTGCTTTTTCTTTTAAACTTCGAGGTTTTTTGTTGAAGGTCTGAAGAGGCTTTTTAATATGCAGAAAATTTAAAGATGCAAGAAGGAAAGGAATAAGACAAAAAGCATTTAAATAACATACAAGCCAGCAAAATTTTCTAAATTATCCTGTAAAATATACCTTGGCAGACAGTTATAAAAGCAACACAGAGAAACCCTCTGCTGGAAAGCTATAGGCATATTAAAAAATACATAACATTTTCAGAAGCAATGACGTTGCTTAAAAGCCTAGGTCCCCACAACTGTGATGCAGTTCTGGGTTCCAAAATCATTAAATGTCCTTGAAACTTTTATCTAACAGCAGTAACAACCATGTTTCTTCACCCAGGTAACTTCTTTCACAAGGAAGGAACTCCATCCTTTTTAAAGGACGAAGTGCTTCTCAGTGATAGCTTCAATCACACTTCACTCCCTAAGTGTTGGTGTACACCCACAACTACCCGTCCTAGCCCCAAAGAAAGAGGTTATTGCACGCGCTATTGATGTTGCCAGACTTTAAATATTAAAGTAGTAATACCAGAATTTCTAATCTCTCACTTCCATCTGGCATATAAGGAGGTTCCCATTCTAGTTGCCTCTTCTGCTGGGTTGGCCAACAGACAAACACTTCTATGCCCTATGCATACCATTGAAATGGTCTGTATCTAGCTCAGTTGCAGTTCTGATGCAGGAAGAGAAAAAGGGATTGGGTTATCTCACAGCTTGACAGGACAGACACAAGCTGGATGATAGGAAGAGCAAATGGAGAGTAGTCCAAGTTTGAATAAGGTGGTGGAAAAGATTTCTTCCATAGAAAGCAAGACCCTACTTCACACTGTCTAGCAACTGTCTTACAGATGTGCAGAGCCACAACTCAAACTCAGGCATCAGGCCCTACATCCCCTCATCTAGGATACATAAGATCTAAATCAGTGGGAGGACAGAGACTTGAGAGGATTCATGACACTTTATAAATGTCCCCAGTTGTAAGTGATGAAAAAGAAGAAAAACCATACCCCATCTGCTTTCAGTAAGGGACACAGGATTTGAGACTATAATTTGGGAACTCCCATCTCATGTAGGGCATCTAGCACCCCATACATGTAGCTACTGAACTTCATCCTCAGGAGTGAAATAGGACATTTTTGTCACTGTTCAAGACAATACGATTTAGAAAAAGATCACAAGAGAATTAGGCAATCATACGCATAAACGCCTCTATTTTTACATGAGGTAGCTGTGAACTTCCAATACTTGTTACACAATTTAAGCACAGCTTGAACCTGTGCTTAAGTACACACTTGCCTGCATTAACATTATCATTATCTCAGAAAGTTATCTTGGAACAGAGCCCACATTGTGCCCAAACAGGAGCCCATACCTGTAATGTGAAGGGACTGATACCATGAATGCCATTTGCTTTTGTGGCACAGTGACGTAGCAGTTGTCAGGCAAGTTAACTTAGGCCATGACATCAAGTACCAACAGGAAAGATGGTGGTTGTAGGTATCAGCACACTAAAGTTGCCTGTAAATGTTGAGAAGACACCATGAAGACATCCTACATCCTTATGATGCAGTCAAAAAAGCTAGAATGTGCAAGCTCTAGCCTGCTCTGTAAACCATATTGCTAAAACATGGCACAGACACTGATAGCATCTTGTGCTCAGACGTGTTTAGGAAGGCAACTTTATTAAAAACTGTACTTCCGGCAGAGTTCTGACAGCATTATCGAGGAGCACCCTTTTTATTAGGTTTAACATTGCTAGCTTTGGTAACATCTGAACTTCATATCAATAATATCATTTAATTATCATTCCAATAGTAAATTCTCAAATATCTCTTTACTACAGTAGATCTCAAAACACCTTAGAAGATAAAACTACCCATCTTACAGGTGGAGAAACTGAGGCACACAATAATTAAAGTAGCATCACCCATAAAGGCAGTGGTTCAGTCACAAAAATTACCCATGCTGCATCCCATCACAGAAGAAATTAAAGCAAGCCTCCCATTTGCTATAGAGAACTGAGTCAGGTATAGAACCTAATTTTCTTTACCTGCTGTATTAGAAACCAAATTTTAAATCAAATTAAATTAAATCCAGGTTTCTTCAATAAGCAGGTTTCCAGGGGTAGTTTAGAACTGGTGTGATTGCTTTAGCAGGATTTTTTTTTTAATAGGACAAGGCTTCTCAGGCAATAAAAGTGTAAATCAAATATGGGGCAAGCTAAGTATGAGGATGTTGGAAAATTCACTAAAATTTATATAACATTTTAAGTTTTTTTTTCTTTTCTATTACATTTATTTTTCATTCTAATACAGATGGTGCCATTTTAGGTTTCATCTTTCTAGGGAATATAGTCTCACTTCTGAGTGGAATTTATCCCCAGAGCTGGGTGTTAGAGGAAATAGTGGACTCCTGAGCCTTTTCAAGGGTTAGTACCTCTCTAATGGCTTCTCTCTAGCTATCTTTGCTGCCAAAATGGGAAAAAAGAGAAAGTAGTGACACAGGGAAGTACACTCTTCTGTGAGGGAAAAGCCAGATCACCATGTTGGAGTTCCTAGAAGGCACTGTCTACTGCTGCAGTGTAAAGAAACTCCAAGACTATTGAAATGCTTTTAGGGTGAAATGTACTCAACAAAGGTCCCATGCGATAGCTATATTTATATCTAAGGAAGCAAATTCTGCCTTCTGTTGCATCTCACCATATTCACGTACTTCAATGGTACTGGAGGAAAATCAGCGGGAGCTAAATTTGTAGGGTAACATCTGCTTGAACGGTAATCTGCTGTGCAAAAATCATCAGATGCCCTGTTATATGACAGGAGCATCCTAGCACACATCTCTCTAAGACCCCACAGCCCCAAAGGCAGTGATTATTTTTCACTCAGTGCAGAGATGTCAGTCATCAAATGTAAGCACTGCTCATGATCCTGAGATAAGTTATTAATAGAACTATTTCTCATCAATTTGGCAGATACCACAGTTCTGGAAATTTCGCTATCCTTACTTCAGCTTTACAGGCCCGCAACTAGACTCTGAATGTCAGCCTGCATAATCATCCTCCTGCTCTGTTTAGCAGGCTGGCAGTAAATGCTTAGATTTTTGTTTGTAGGAATCTGTTTGTTGTTGTTTAACCCCAGCCAGCAACTAAGCACCACACAGCTGCTCACTCACTTCGCCCCCACCCAGTGGGATGGGGGAAAGAATTGGGAAAAAAAAGTAAAACTTGTGAGTTGAGAGAAAGGTAGTTTAATAGACAGAAAGAAAGAAAATAGTAATAATAATAAAAATGACAATAATAATAATAACAAAAATTGGAATAAACAAAACAAGTGATGCATAATGCAATTGCTCACCACTCGCTGACTGATGCCCAGTTAGTTCCTGAGTAGTGATCTGCCCCCCTGCGGCCAACTCCCCCCAGTTTACATACTGGGCATGACGTCACATGGTATGGAATATCCCTTTGGCCAGTTTGGGTCAGCTGTCCTGGCTGTGTCCCCTCCCAACTTCTTGTGCCCCTCCAGCCTTCTTGCTGGCTGGGCATGAGAAGCTGAAAAATCCTTGACTTAGTATAAACACTATTTAGTAACAACTGAAACCCTCAGTGGGTTATCAACATTATTCTCATACAAAATCTGAAACATAACACTATATCAGCTACTAGAAAGAAAATTAACTCTATCCCAGCTGAAACCAGGATACTACTGTAACAAGAATCTTGTCATCTATTATGATTTTGGGAGGGATTTTTTGTCTGGTCATTTCCATGCAAATGTCACTACAGTTTGCAACAAAATGTTTTTTTTTAACATAAATCTATTCTTTTGATCACCCTGCCTTGTAGAAATAAAGATTCATCCATCCATACACTTTCTGGGCAGAAAGGTTCACAGTGAATATCTTCTTTGTCAGTCTATACATATAGGTCATATAATTTTTTTTTTTTTTTTTTTTTTGAGAAGCTGGATTAAAGCACTTGAAACCAGAAAAGCTTGTATCACACTAGAGGGCTCCTAGTAAGGTCCTTGATCTCCTTTTGTAGGCTGCAGTAAAACATACATAAAATATAAGGTGTGATAAAGTCAACCTAATATTCCTGATCTCATGACTTGCTGGCTGTTCTTTTCTCGTGGAGGATGATAGCTAGCTATCTAATCAAAATGCATAAGCAGTGTCTGTTCCTTCCACCCCCAGACCCATTCATTTTCTACTCAGAATCTCTGCTTGGGGTAGTATAATTGATTTCGACATAATTTACTGCTTACTTGGTAATGCAGCATTGCAGTCTCTGATAAAAACCGTATCAAGTCACAGCACCGGTCTAGAGCTTGAAAGGGAGGCAGTGTAATCACTTTCTTACCCTAATGCACCTCCATCTCATTTCTGCTGGGCAAGGAGCTGCAAAGTAATCATTGTTAAATGTCGCTGGCTCCAGAGAGGGTCTTTCGCTTCTCTGCCTGACCACTTCTCTTTGTCTCTCTGCTTTATTTCATGGGGAGGCAGCAGGGAAACTTTTCATTGTTGGATTGTCATGAAAATAAAAGCCTATGATTATAGTTGTCTACCATCAGACATCTACCTCTAGGGCAGAGCAAAGATACCCCTGGAAAGAAGTGGTAGTTCAGGAGGATGTGGAAGAGCAAGTACTAAAGAGGGGATATTTTGCATTAAAATCTTTGTTACTCCACTCTGTCTGCACACTCCTAAATATTTCTTATTGCTCCCATTGTCACCCACATTTGGCAATGAAGCGAGGGGGACCACTACCTCTCTGTGCTCCTGGCCCCCGCGCAGAGCCTCAGTCCCACTGTGATGTGCAGACGTCTGTCTGCAATGACTCCTCACCTCGGACACTCCACCGCACCAGCACCAGCAGCCACTTTCACCAGGCCCGCCTGCAGCAGCCCGCAGCCTGCCTGCGCCGCACACACCATGGCAGCATATGAAGCCAGAGTGGTTTTTAAAAATAGGCTAATTACAGATGCTCAGGTGAGTCGAGGGCTGCCATGTGCTTTGTGGGGGATTGTGTCTTGCTGTTCATAGATCCAGTCAGGCTCAGCTATTCTCTTTGTAAGGACATAAAGGTCTGTAACTTCATGGAGACCTTCCTCCAGCTCCCTGGCCGCCATCTTCTCAGACCCGTTTCTTACAGGGGACAGGCTGCCTAGCAAATCTTTCTGAAAAACTCTGATTGGCTCTTTTTCTTGCATTCCCCCTCTGTGGGGACTGGTAACCAATCAGAGCTGCTGTAACAGACGTCCTCCATCATTCGGGCTGATTTCTGAGGAGAGAGAACAGTGGGGTTCCCAAATGGCGGCCAGCCCTAACCCTGCCACATCTTGTGAGAAATGGGATGGCTCTGCCTCTCCTTTGCAGCACCCACCTGGGCTAAATGGCATCTGCTGCATGGAGAAGGAGGTGGAGACCTCCAAGAGGGGCAGAAGTGGTATGGGGAGCAAATGCCACCACAGCTTGGCTGGCAGAGGCCTCACCAAGTGCTCTGGGTGTACTGGTGGGGAGGTGAGGGACGTGAAGGGGAAAGGACTATTCAGTTTTGGTGCCTGGATTTCCCCAGACATGTTATTGTTTACTGTGATTTATGTATCATTTACATAAGTGGCTAAATGAGCACTTGGTTACAGCAGTTCAGACCATCCAATTTCACTGAGTATCAGACAGCCTAGATCCTGGCCTGTAATCATCTGTTCCTTCTCTGGGGACAACTGGTTAATTATCTTCTAATGGTCACTCCTGCAAAATGGCCAGATATAACTAGCAGTTTTAGGGAACTGCTTAGCCCTGTCCCTGGCCAGCTGACTCTATACAGGGCTTTTCTGAATCACTTACCTGCCCTCTGTCCTATGATCACGTTACGAAAACAAAGGACAGAGAAAGTATCACTTGTTAAAGAAGACTCTTATCTTACACTTCCTACAACAGCAGATTTTTTTTAAACAGCAACAGTAAACACATTTGCAAAGGTAACCTCATTTTGTTTGAAGTTGAGATTTATTGAGTAAACAAGTAGATTTTTGGGATGAGGTTTTACAGTCACTTTTCAAGCCACAAAATATGTTTTGCTTGACAATAAGAGAAGATCGATTGATATAGCTTGTTTTTTAAAAAATTGAATAGCAGTAACCACTCAAATAGTTTATACAAAAAGAATTCTTCCCACAGTACCATCCACTCAAATGCACTAATGGCAGGGATTCTTCACACTGATTCAGACTATATACTTATCTTTGAGAGTAAGGAGAAAATCTCATCTAAATGAATCTCTGGAGCCTGGTCCTGGAAGGCACTGAACATCACTGATGACCAGCATCTAAGTTGGAGGTACGCATGGGGAAAGTTGTGCAACCATATACAAGGCTGCCATGTCTGATGGCCAGGAGCAGGCATATTGTACCAGTGGTGTGGGGTCCGAGTGATGTGGTGTCCTTGGTAAATATCTGAATGAAAAGAATGGGAGTTTCTCACCTTGCAATAAGTCACTTAGAAACAACTGTGTTTCACAATTTGATAACCAAACTTTAATTGAGAAGGAGCTACATGTGACTGTAGACAGGTAAGCATTCATGCCTTCTGGCTTTTAGATGTTGGCAATCCAATCCAGACCAGTTTTATTCTTTGATGTTGTAAAACGTTTTACTTTTACTATGGCAACAAAGTAAAGGTTGGGATTTAGCCCAAGCTACTACCACAGGAAGAGACAACAAGCGTGAAAACAGTGTTTACAGGGCATGAAACAGTAAAATAATAGGTACTCTATAGTAGATAATCTATTTAAAAAAAAAAAGAAAAAATAAAAGAATGAAACAAAGATTTGTTACAGCTGGGAATCAAGAAACCAAGGCACTTTTTACTTAAAAAAGGCTTTTCTGGTACCCGCTGAAGGTTAAATTGAGGTCTATGCAGCCATTTCTACATTTGAGACATAACTCAAAACTCTTTGCAAGTAGTACTGTGGCATGGGAAAACTTTGTCTATTTCAATAAAAAGAGATAATAAATATTTTTCCTGGCTTCAGTTAGTACAGTATTCTACTCATAGATGGGGAAAAAACCCCCAACCAACCTGACAGACTATTGAAAAGCCCACAGAAGCCAAGACTGAAACTGTTCTCAGCTTATGCTGTGGTTCTCAACATAGCACTTCAAATGATGGATAGAATCATCTGC
The DNA here is from genome assembly GCF_000737465.1 of Haliaeetus leucocephalus. Lineage (NCBI taxonomy): Eukaryota > Metazoa > Chordata > Aves > Accipitriformes > Accipitridae > Haliaeetus > Haliaeetus leucocephalus. Next base: position 527,846 of record NW_010973342.1, read on the forward strand.
TCTCTTAAGTCACTTTGGAGGCATATGTCAAAAGCGTGCCAAAGAAGAGGAAGGTGAATTTGAGATGAGATTTTAGCCCTACTTATGCAGTCTTCAAAAATCATCCTAAAATTGGCAGAATTCCCACTGAATTTGGTTACCTGAAAATGGCCTGTTTATTTTGCTTTGCTTTGGTTTTGTTTCCTTAAATTGTTGCCTTTCCTGCATATTTAATGTAGAAGGTCAGGGTACATGTTTATTTATTTATTTTAATAAAATCTTGAATTCTTGATAATTTTCACATTTGTCTAATATATTCTAATGTTTTTAGATACTTTCTTTTTCTGAGACCTTAAAAGCACTAAGTGATGGAAAAATCTATGTTTAGGAAACTAATAAAAGGGAGACTTGTGTTTTGGGGGGTGGGGTGGAGGTGGTGAACAAAAGGATACCTGTCAAAGAGTACACAGGGGTTCAATGAATTGGACTGTGCTCTTTTGTATGCTCAGGTTCTAGCCCGGAGTTACTCATGTGCTTGATATTAAGCACACGCATAAGTCTGTGCACGACTGGAATCTATTATTACCATGTTGACATACATTTGTTAAGGGTTTGATTCTGCTAACATTTCTATTGGCAACACAGGGACATGCAGTAAGGTCCCACAGTTCAGGAAGGTATTACTCTGCATGAGGAAGATGGAAGAGATTTTGGGGAGCTGCTAATACACTAAACTTTAGAGACCATTCACAGTAAACCATGTTTTAAATACATTTCCATGGTCATGTTTATTTCTAAAACACCTAAAGACATCAATCAAGTTAGATATATAAGTATCCAGCCCTGAGAACAAAACCACTTAAAAAGATAAATTAACAGTTATTTATATATTTAAGTCCAATTCCTGTAAGATCTCAGTAGTGTGAATAAGTGGTTTAAAAACTGTTCCTTATTTATTGGCCTTCCAGCTATAAATATATATTTGGCCTCTGGATTTTTTTGATAGCTTTAAAATATTTTTTGTCTGGATTGAGGCCTAATAACCCAAATTTTTGTCCAAAGCAAGTGTTTTGAGAAACACAGATTTCCTACCATATCTTCACCATGGCAGCTGCTGTTACTTAACTGATAAAATTCTGGTAATTTAAAATAAATTCTATGAGGAGCATAAGCCCATACTTGTCTGCTTTGTCTTGGGGCTTGAGTGTTTTTTCCTGGAGTGTTTGAACTATGTGCTCAGGCAATGTTAACCTTCTGGTTTAAATCCAAATGTTTTAGTTGTGGGAAGCACTACATTCTGTTTACACATCCATTACCCTGGAGAATTTAATGTGCCATTTCCATCACAATTAGATTTCTAGTAGCTGAACTTGGATTGCTTTCTTTGGGCACAAACTTGTACATCTTGGATTTATGAACTGAAGACTACAGAGACTTTATTCTTAGTAGCTCCTCACTTCAATATAACACTGTATGGGAATGTAATGAAATATGATGGATGAAAGTGATGGAGTCAGTTTTCTTAGGCCGTGCATGCTCTGCAGTGCAGCCTGGTGCAGGGACAGAACACTGCTTCCATCTCCTCCTCCCTTTCTCCTTTTTCTCCTAACCTAGCTCTGGCTGAGCTAGCCCGTTGGCTGAAAGCAGTGTAGCATAAATTTAGAAAGAAAATAGCTTTGCTGGGAAAAATCTATACTGACTTAGGTGTTAATGTGGCTAATATTGCTAATGTGGCTATGTAAAGCTCTCAGGCTATTACCTCTGCATGTCATGATACTGTGCTACACCCACCTGCTTAACAGTAGCATAGATTCCCTAGCAGAATGCAGATATGCACATAGGCAGATATCCTGCATTTTCAATAGTGTTGACCAATCTTTTGAAATAGCTGCCATTTTTCAACAACAAAAAATCCCTTCTCAAACAAATATTTCTTTGCAGAAAGCCTGTGAAGAAATATTCTGGGTTAGACAACCTTTGCTTGGCAGTCTATAGTCTTTTTATAAAAAGTTATCCTCACCCACAAATTTGGGAAAGGGGGAATTCTCAGTGTCTGCAATAGAGATTATATCTGTCCCTTCCTTTGAGTTCCAACTGACTATGGTGATGAAGTGGAACCTTAACTCCATCCCTCCCTGCACCACTTCCCCACAGTATTTCACACAAATGCAACACTGGACCAGTATCTTCTTGAGACTGTGGTTAACCCATAGTTTCTGTTAGAAATTGTCTTTCTTGAGATTAAAAGCTCTTACTAGGACAAATAAACCAGTTATTAAAGCTAAAGAAAAAGCTAACTCAATGTCACTTTGCTTTCTGATTCTCAGCCAGGTAAGTATTATAGATTAGACTACTCCTGCCAAAAAAGTTTTGTGCAAGGAAGGTTGTTCCTCTTTGTAACCCTACCTGTTTCACATGCACCAAACTGTAATTAGTGTGGTCATTATTTCATCCTTGTTCAACAGCTTGTTGTTAGAAAGATGAAGGAGGTAGAAAAAGTAAGAGAGGGCCATAATCTCTTGCTGCTTCTTTGCAGGAGCTGTTTCTTAATAGTTTTTTGTTTGGAAGGCAGGACAAATCTGAATCAATGTTTTGTCCCCTCTTTGTTTGCTGTATCCATCTGGCCGTTGTGCTGGGAATGATAATGTAGACAGATTGTTCATGGGAAAGAAATTTAATTCCTTAGATGGCTGCACAAGACAGAGCTACAGAAAACCTTTATAATATTAAGTTGGGTGGACAAATTATTTTCCAACATGATCTATTTGTAGAAACATCTCATATTGGCCACGAAATATTATTTAGAGAAGGATAGTAGCTTGGTCTATCATTTACTTCAGCTGTCCTTGGCCCCACTCTTCTGCTGTTTTGTTTCTTATCAATAACAGCTACATAGCATCATGTCTCAAGTGTTTAAGTTAAGGGCACATGATTGTGTCAGTCTTGGACTCTGTATGGGGAATATCTGGCCCCCAAATATCATGCAATGATATGAAGTGGATCTTTCCTCCGTACACAAATGAGTGTCTTTCTTCTTTGTTTTATATCAGTTGAACAACATTTGATGAACCTAAGCTTCTAGCCTAACTCTGTCTTTGCTGGTTTACTGTATCTATACTATTCAATATAGAAAACCAAAGCCATTAAAGAAACAGTCATCTTCTTTAAGCTTTTTTTAATGCTAGGGTCTATAAATTAGGTACACCACGGCACTGAAATGGATTCAGAACTTTCAGATCAGAGTTCCCTCATTTTCAGCGAGCTTAAATATATCTGCCCATAAAGCTCAGGCCTATCAGCCATGAGCCACAGGTGCCTCTTAAGCATTAATGTTTTACTTTAGTTCATGGGGAATTGTGGCTATAAATGTGTTTTAAATGCTAAGATGCCTAGCTCAGCCACCTCCTGCTTAAAGCGAGTTGAGAATTCACAAATTAAGAAGCCTGACAGTAAATCCTGAAGTATCTGATCTGGTAAATATGCTCAATTGGTAATACTGGTGTTAAATACAAAGCTGTCCAGAACACAACAGCCACAATTTTTATTCAAAAACACTGCGATGGGGAGAATACTGATCTCTACCTTTGTGGGATAGCCCAGTGGCTTGGGACTTCCTGATAAGTGAAGTACTCAAGACTTTGAACATTCTCAGCCTGTCTTTGGTTCAAACATTTTGTTTTAATGTTTCACTGCCTCCTAATGGTTAGAAAGTACTGAGAAAAGGCCCAGAACCAAGTATTCCCAGTTTTTTAGCATGCTTTCACCGCTGCTACAGAGTTACATTGTCTGTTTCCTTCTTTCACCATATGAGTTTTATGTACCTTTCTGCTTGGTTCCCACCTTCACCAGGAAGCAGTAGAAGGTGTGCTCATCCCAAATTTACCTGTAGCTGTGAGACAGACATACTATACATAGCTCAGGCTTAGCTGTATCTTGTTACTCGTGTTACCTGTTTCCTGATGAAGCTGTCCGACTGTAAGGATATTCTATAATAAGTAGATAGGAGTCTCTCCCATGTTTTCTAAGAAACAAAAAAACAATAATCCAGACTCATGGAGGTGATTTGTACACCTTTTATCCATCAAGTCTGTCAGACTCTGTCTAGCCACCTAACTCATGTCCTTAAATCTAGGATAGATCTCACACACCACAGTCTATCATTTTCTACTGGTATGTTAGCTGTCAGGTGCTATGAATATCCTTCTTTGGCACCTAACTTTACTTGTAAGTAGTTTATTAACTCTGTTCAAGAATTAAGATAATGCTACAAGTGTTAATCACCATAGGTGAAAGCCCCCAACTTTCAGCCTGGTAACACCTACCTCCATTTTAAATGTAGGTTTTGCAACAGATTTTCACAGAGCATCAATTATTCAGTGTCCGGCTGAAAAACTCTTTTTCAGTGTTCTTGCTGTTTAACCTGAAATCTGAGATCTTAACCACTGAAGTTTTGAAGACATGCAGCTGAAATATAAAATTGTTGGGAACTATAGTCTGAACATAAGCATATGAGACATGAACACGAGAATTAAAATATGATTTTTTGTTTCCTTTGTGTTGCTTTGTTTTCCCAATCTTCTATTGTTTGCGAAGTGAAATAGAGACTAGGACTTCGTTTCTGTTCCAACAGTCCTTCAAATGCAACATTCCAGAGATTTATTAGGAACAGGTGTTAAACATTTTATTCTCTTTATCTCATGACTATATCAATAACGTACTCACTATAATATTATGACTAGATATTTGCTAAACTCTCTGACATAATTAGTGATGAAAAAAGGATGCCTACTAACCACCAGTAGAGTTCAAGTACATGGCATGAATTTGTTTCCCATTTTTATTCCAAATTTCTACCTTGCTACCGTCACTTGTAGAATGCCAAGTAATGTTGCCTCCTGGCAGATCTTGTGCAGCACAGTGTAGCCCATTGCTACCTGGCAGCTCATCCTGTTGCACTAGTATTGATTCAATGCTTATAAAGTACATTTTGCAGCACAGACTGATGTCAAATACATGATTTGCTTTTTCTCTGGCACCACCTTTTAAGAAACCTGAATAGTTCAAGGGAATTTCCAAGATCCAGATCTTGGTAATCAGCTGAACTTCTTTTGAGATTCTCATTTAAATTACAAAAAGTATAACAATATTGGGTGTATGCAGTAACAGTTTGCTCAATTGGAGGCTATCTGTGGATTTACTTACTGGTTATCAACCAACATGTTAATCAGTTGTGAGAGGCATAGTCTTGTTTTTAAAATAAACACTTGTTTTACTAAAATTAATGGTCACAGGTAAGGTTGGGGCTGTGGTGGTATGTGGTAATATATTACCTCAGTAATATATAGGATTAAAGGATGATTAGCATTCTACCTTTATATTTTCTTCTCTGAAACTATTGTTACAACAAGTGACTTTGATTATAAAACATCTCTCCAAGAAACTTAGATTTGAGGCTCTGCTGAGGTCCAGCAAAACCAGTGTGAAGTTCCAAACCATGCCTATTCAGTGGTTATATATAGCAGTCAGCTTCCACTATTAAAGAACTACTTCATAAATTATTTGCAGGTAGAACAATAATGTTGACATACAGGGTTTTATGAGTAGCAACATATTCCATTTAATGCCTAATCTATGGCTTTTTTCTTCTTCCAAGTATAAGAATCTATCTCCAGAGGTCAGCAATTTCTGTTGTGATCATGAAGATTGCCTCTTACTTCAAGCTGATAGAATCTCGTTTATTATTTCAGAGGCCTGTGATCTTAATGAACTGTAGAGTGATTCTCTGTAGAAATATAAACAATGGTCACTATCTTCTTCTCTGGTAGAGACATACTCCAATCCAGGGATCATCACTGATACCAGTAGCAGACCACCCCAGCAAGTGGAAAATCCCCCTTACTCTTTACAGTTGTCAAGTTTCTACAGCTGGGCTCAGCTCAGAAACATTACTCTTGGTTCACACATGAGCAAAAAAATGTACTCCTGTGTGGGGAGAAAATCTAAGCAGCAACTTGCTGAAATCACAGGGCTTCATTTAATTTCCTCGCATAACATGTATGATTTAAATGCTATGGAAATTCACGTTTACAAGAAAAAACTGAAGGTGGGCTCCTCATATTTTACTGAAGTTCTAATGTAGCATGCAGTCACCATTTTGTCCCTATTATTTTTTTTGGTACATCCATCTGCCACATGACATTATTTGTAATTCCTTTCCTGGATAAAGAAACAACATAGCATCATGTTAGCATCAGTATTATTACTGTTCTTTAAACAGAACAGTTAGCCAAAGTGCAGAGCTTCATGAACTGTTTTCATTAGGGGGAGTGATAATTGAGTCTGGCATCTCTGATGCAATCCTGCTCATTTACAATGTACAAAGCCCTGTTTCCCTAAGCACAGAAGAAATCAAAGAGGAGACAAATTCTTCACAGATAGCTCCAAACCTCTTTAATCCAGCCTCTGGCTAAAAAGTTCTCTCATATTTTTGCACTACTTCTGTGGTTACATCTGGTATATTCTTCTTGCCTTTTCTCTCATCTTCTCTGGCCAATCTGCTGTGAGTCTCACACCTTTTAAATGTATCCCCATATTACATTATTTGTCCCATGTACATGCTTGCAAACACCTTTGCATTGCCTTTTGATCTGTGTTTATGCTTAAGGTACAGATAACATTATTTTAACAACTTGCTTTTAAAAATGAGCTTAGTGACTTTCTTCTGCTGTATAAAATGAAGAGAATTTGGTGCCTAAACTTCATCAAGGTTAAATTCAATATCTACCAAATTATAAGGCAGGTAAGAAATGCTAGCTTTTTAGTATTATGGAACAATTTGGTAGCTTTGTGCAAGAATGTTAGTGGTGATTGTTGGCAAGGGATGTGCGGGAAGGTTTCTAAAGCCCAGCCAAGACGTCTGAAGTGATCAGATCTGCAGGTGCCCAATTAGTTTCAGGCTACTCTTTTCTAAATTCTAAAGCCTGTGTTTACCCCTGCAGTTTAAAAGCTGTGGTCTTTATCCTGATTTCTGCAGACAGCTCCAAAAAAAGTTTGAATGGCATTTGAAATATTTCTCGAGGCAGTAACTGAGTCTAGATAAGTTTAATCACCATTACTCAACGTCCAAAATGTGAACTCTGATTCATATTCTATTTTTCTTTTTCCTTCCACTGGCATAACATTTTACAACAGGGAGTCATGTGAGGGTGGGAAAACATATTTGGAAACATAAAGCCAATCTAGATCCAAAAGATGCAAATCAGTGTGTTCTACCCCCATTGTGAAGGGGCAGTTTTAGGAGTGTGTTGAAACATTCCACATTATGGAGCTGGTAAATAAAACCAAAACACTTTAAGTTAAACTTTCTTCCAATTCCATGATTTATTTCTCAGAAATGATTTCTAGCTGTGATATTTTCTTTATATTTCATTTGACCACAGTTGTTCAGCTTGTCCTTGTATAAATAGTTTGTGGATTTGGATCTGCCTTTCATGGTAAAAACCTTAATATGCTTCCAGAGAAATACATAGATTCATATGTAATAGGGTTAGAAATGTTAACCCACTCATGCAGTCACATATGTACAGTACATGTGCATATACAGATACAAGGATATTTTAAAAAGAAACAGAACTTCTTCAGAAAAATTTTATCATAAATTGAAGAAAAACATTTTAGAAAAAAACATACTGATTCCTTTCAAACATCCTATGAAAAGACTTATTTCACAAACTCCTTGCTGAAGGTCACCCCAGGGACTACTGTCCTTTTCACAATCACCACAGTGAGCTGCAGAAGCAATTGAATGACTGACACACAGATGGACTAATTTGCAGAGTATTGTGTGAGTTTTTAAGGCCATCGCTGTCTAATCCAAAAGATTCCAAATAAAAGGAAAGGGCAGTATCACATGACCCAGCCACAAGTATTCTGTTAGCCAAAGCAAATTTACATCTTATAGACCATCTAGGCTTGGCCTCAGGGTGACCTTGATGTTTACAGATGAGAAAAAAATCTAGTGATATGGTATATATAACCAGGGGACAAAGGATGTGGAACACACAAACCTAATAGACTAAAATATATATATTTTAAGAGACACTCAAGTCTTGGCTACATTTCTGTTGTGCAAAGATACTGAATGTCACTCTTTTTCTCTTCTCTAACTAGGCTGGTGGCTAGCTGTATTCTGTTGGGATCACTTTGTTTGTTATTTTACTCAAAGAGAAGTGTGCATAGGTTTTTCAAGCCTGACTACATCCTCTCATTCTGAAACCTTCTTTCTGAATATCCCTACCTATGTTCCTAATATCCAATCACTAGGATGTTGTCTAATTCTAGCTGGAAAGTCACTTCCCTTGAAGACTTTCCAGTCATTGGCTTTATGATGAGAAACTTACTAACAAACTATTTGATGTTTACATCTGAGTTCTGCAAAGTTCTTTGTTATGAATTCAAAACTTGGTATAATTTGAAATTGAAAACCTGGACTAGATTCTTGTTTTAGATCGCATTAAATCTGAACCAATTCATGCATTCAACATGTAGATGTAGTAGTTCTTCTAAAGCCACACAGCCACTTCCTACAATGTGTTTGTGTTTGTACCAAAAGCTGAAGGTTTGTAAAAATCTTTCCTTCTGTCATAGAGATCTTAATTCTGTTTTATATTCATTTATATCAATGAAGAGAAACTTCGCCAAGCTGAGAGAAACACCAGTGTTTCAATGATCAGGGCAGAGATAGCCAACCAACAGCCTGTGGGGCATGTATTTTATTCCCTACTGTCTTCTCTCATGAAGGCCTCTTAGACTTAGGCAGGGAAGTGAGTAAGTGATGGTGATTAAATGTTAAAACTGTTTTCTTCTCGACACAGGTTTTCATGACTGTGTCCTACACACATGGCAGAAAGTATGATAATCTGACAAACTGCAGCCATGCCATTATGTGTTGGGCCCAGATCGAGTAATCTTTGTACATGCAGTGGTTCACATGAACTGAAGAGTGCCTGAATGGTACAGATGTGCTCAATTACAACAGTTTGCATTTTGCTCATCTCAGGGAGGCATCCATGGTCGTATGACAGGTGATGATGTGACTGATACAAAAGTATGCCTTTGTTGTGGCTTGATGACAGGGACAAATGTGATCATATGACAGTATAAACAGTCCTACAATAAAATCACAGACATGTGGGCTATTTAATGGATGCATGTCCAACCATCTGATGGAAGACATGCGTGCTGCCTTCTTGTAGCTTGCTTTTGCGGAAGAGTTAAGTCTCATGGGGTTAGAGCACTTATCTTGGATTTGGAGTTTTGGATACTGATTCCTGCTGTACCACAGACTCCTTGTTGTGACATGAGACACTCAACTTAGCATCCCTCCACTTCAGTTCTATGATTTTTAAATAGGGAAATTTAGTGCTGTTCTTGCAGATTGTAGTAACAGGGATCATCCAAACAGTTTTAATGGAAGTCACTGAAAACAAGCGTAAGAGAATAAGGGATTGGATCCTGTGTTCTACATCTTCAGGGACAACATTTCATTACCCACAGAGAAGTGATGAAGTCTGAGAAGTCCTTTAGACTGTGAGAAATAATTGAATGAAAAAGCAAAGACTATGTTACTGCCCTTCATTGAGTGGCCGTACGTGCCATTTCCAATTCACATTTGAAAATGTTTGTGAGGTATCCTACTGGTTTTGGATAGGTAATGTGCAGTTGTTCCCAGCTTGCGTGCTTCATAAGGTATTTACTACCTTTTCTTTTTTATACATCCCTCTCCACAATGAACATTGTGTTTGATGCTTTGATGTTACACTTTCAAGCTATCCAGAAATAGCAGCTGTTACAGTGTCTGGTTATTAAGTGCAGCTTCACACAAAGTATGTTGCTACTACTTGCCGTGATCACTATCAGCTCTCAAGTTTTAAAGTCTGTGTTTTTCCAGTAAAGCCTGGTGTGACTTTGACTTGGGCTGCTCATATATACCAAGTACCTAATCCTCCAAAGATTTTTTGTGCCTAACTCCCTTTGAAATCACAAGAACTTAGAAATACATTTGAGGATCGGGGCCAATTTTTTTTTATCAAAGTGTCTATGAATAGGATTTCTAAAAGTACACAAAGGAATTAGGAGTATAAGTCTAATTGAAAACCATGAGTCTTGGGCTTTTAACTCTCTTAGGTTACTCCTTAGGATAGAATTTCCAAAAGACTTGAGTGTTCGATGGTTTGTAATAATTTATTTAAGTTATTACATTTATTAAGAAGCTGGTGGGTCTTCAGCACATATGAAATTCAGGCCTTTACATAGAAGCCTAAAAGAATTTCTCTCTATAGTTGATGTTCCTGGTGTCTCTTCTAACATGACATCATGATGATTTATGATTAACTACTATAAAACAGTGCACCTAGAACTACAGGCTTCGAAATCATGGTTAATCCTCTCCCCAGCAAGTGATTGCTGTTTTTTTCAGAGGCATATAGTGCAATTGTCAATGGGAAAAGAAGTGCCTAATAGGAAGGGGAAAAAAAATAGCTATACAAATTTATATAAATGGCATGTAGCTAATGGAAGAACACTCTAGGCAAATGGGTCCTGATTTTAGAAATTGTATTTAATGGATTCAAAGATCATTAGAATAATACTTCCTTGGGGCTTTTCTCTTGGTACTGAATAGAGCAGAAGCGGGGGATGAAAGGGAAAAGAATGGCTTGAATAGTAAGGGAGATTCCTTTGAGATCTTTGACCAATTTTACTGCTTAGAATCAAAGGCAGACATCAGACAGGACTACCAACAAGAGAGAGGAGAAGGTTTTGGGAAGGACACCACCCTCTATTGACATCACAACTTTGGATCACTACTGGCATCCACAAGTTCTGACATCATTTGAAAAATCTTGAGCTCTAAATTTCACTGTTCAAGAAGCCTTTCTTCTTCTTTCACCTACTGATTCTCTCTAGCTTACTGCCCTGTTGCTTGGTAATCCTTGCAACAATTATATTGCCTTATTTTATAGCTTGGCTTGTTGTGTTATTGAACACTAGCTAATTAATTTTCCTGCCAACTCACTGTTTGCCTGGCTCTCACCTTGCCATTGACAATATGCCTCTATTACTTTTCTGTCAGACTCACTACTTCCTTCAGTTATGACTAACCCCCTTGTCTACTCTATCCCTTTCTAATTTTCTGTCTTCTGCAGTGTTGGTCTTTTTCTTTAAACAGGTGGTTTATTTTTTGTACCATCTGCCAGAGTACTTTTTCCCTTTCTTTCAACTTTTTGATTCCACAACCTCATCCTCTTATGCAGTTTCTACTACCCTTCCTGCAATAAACACGCAAACTTGTTTTTCTGTTTATGTCTGTTATTTTCACCAATATCTTCTACCTCCTTTCATCTGTGCTGAGCCTATCTATCTGTCCATTTAAATATGATACATTAAAACCTGTCACTTGTCAAGTTGTTAATGCTTGTCAGAATGTCAAGGGGTTTTCTTTTCCTTTTCCTCCTTTTTTGTCACAGATGATGACTACTATATTATAGTTGTCACTATAAAAATCGATGTCAACTCTGATACCACTTCCTTTCTGGGAAGCTATTCTTGACTTCAATTTTTCATCTTTCCCATATCAAAAACATTGGTATTTTGCTTTCTCTGAATTCTTGACTTTTCTTGTTCCAAAGTAAGTCAGCCAGAAGAACTTGACAACTATAATCTTCTCAGCTATGACTTCCTTGGTGTCCACATCATGCTCACATATCTGTCCAGATGGTTTCTTTATAATTGTAAATACCTTTACCATGACATTCTGATCATATTGTCTCTCTCTTTGAATACTTCTTCTCCTCCAATGTGTTACATGCAACTTTATTACATCAGTTAATGATCAGCACTGTTGGCAACTCAGCCCCCTCTCAGTATTGCGTGTGCTGCTTCTCTTCCATACCATCATTTATGCACAGAGCATGTTGAACTGCTCCATAAAGCCACTGGCTCCTCAAAACTTGCTGCTTCTGGAAGGATCATGGGGAAACTGATGAGTGGCAACTAAAGAAATCCTCAGGAGAGTCTTAAAAGATTTATTTTACTCATGCTACTCCTCATTAGTTATTCTAGCTAATTGTTGAATTCTGCCCTGATAGGTATTGGGATCTTTGGCACAAGGTCTTTCACTTACTTAGTTTTGCTTGTGTCTTGGTGTGATGGGTATCCTTTTCCTGAATAATAAACACAGAAACTGTCATAATATCAACCCTCACTTTTTCCTTAAAATATGGGCTTCTCCATCAGGATTGCAAATAAGCTGCCCAAAAGTCATTCACTTCATTGAGAATGAAGAATGTTCAGCAACAACAGGGTTTAAATTATGGCAAGTCCAAGCTAATATTCAGACTAAGTTTGTAACTATAGGATCTTTGCAGGGGTCTTTGGAGAAAGACATAATGGATGTCACTGCTTTTGTTTCTTATGCATCCATGTAGTGCAATCCTTGAATAAAGCCTTTAGAAAGGAGATAAAATTTTCCTAATCAGAAAAATCTAGCTTTAGTTCTCTACACATTTAGTTTATTAATCTACAAGTATATTGTACCTTTGAGTGTGAGGTCAAAGTAATGGAAATCCATTCTCCAGAAGACGCTGGAGAGAAGAAACTTTGAGAGAAAAAGTTCATCCCAGACTTTCTTTTCTCCAGAATGAAACATTCTTTAAATCCTGCAATTTAATCAGAAGTTTATTATATTATATCCTGCAACATGATAACAGTAAAACAAAAGCTTTGCTTCATTCTAGTAGGAAATTTTGACTACTTTGACTAATTCCCACAAAAAATTGTAATGTATTCAAGAAAAGACGTCAGATGTAAAAAGTGCCATCAGCAAATCTTTAACCAATCTTAGCACAACATATTTTTTGGCTGGTTACTCAAAGCTGTGTATTACATATAGCAATTGTTCAAACCATACTTTTTCTTTAATTTTTTTCCTGAGTTTTGCATATATAATTCTGATGTAATTCAGTTCAGTGAAGTTATTCCCCACTAGATTAACCCACATACTCAAATTATATTTCTCAGTTTCCAATATAAACACCCCGCTTTGCAGCCCATACATTTCTGGGTAGTATTTAGCCAAACAAGGAATCCCACTGATGCCAATACAAGTAAAACCACTGAAAAGGTATACGGATGGCAGAATCAAGACCTCATAAAGTTGAAGACAACTATAAAGTTAACTAATCCCTATGCTTGCTCTCTACAGAGGTTTAGAATCCTCCTGAGCAATCCCTCTGTATTGTAATATGCAATTCATTATAGACTCGAAGTGGGATTATTTTCAAGCCTTTCTTTTTCTTTAGCCCTAACAGGATTTGAATTTGCATTTCATTTCTCACTCATATCTTTCCTGCTTGCTTTCAGATTTCCCCATTTGTTCTCCTTCACAAATGGATCTTTGGACAAACATTTTGTATGTGGGATGGGTTGCCATGTTAAAAAGATTATCTCACCATGGAGTCCATCAGCATTTAGCAACAACAGCACTTATATTTTTCTCAGGTTTCCTTTATCTCTTAATCATTATTAGCTGACTGAGATTTATGACATCTTCTTCATCCAGAGATAAACTCAATTAGTGGAAAAATCTTCAGCTTGTTAGCTACAGTCAAAAAACTAACTGCGAGCTTGGATGTGTATAATTGTATTTTCCAGTTCAGCGAGCATGTGCGCAGGAAAACAGCCACAACCCCCAGCAGGGAATGGTCAGCTGGTCCCAGCCTATTCAGGGCTCTTGGTGCCAGCCAGCTTTCAAAGAGGGAGGGGTGGGCCCTAAGGAGCCCAAAGGATTTTCCCGACCCTCTTGGGTAATTTACACCAATCTTAAACGTGTATGTTTGCCTGAAGTCTCTTTTATCAGCGTGGTAATCCCATTACTGACAAATGAAGATGTAATCACAGTTTATTCAAATCGTTTGAAAGCTTTATCCCCTTTTGAGAGAAAGGAGAAAGTACAATTGGCTGCAACTGACTTCTTAAACTCCTACTGGGACACTAGCAAAGCAAAAATGATTTTTAAAAAGCATCAACACTTGGATATAGGATGAAAAGTATAGCCTACAAGGTCCTTGAAGAAAGGAATCTTCTCTTGCTTATGGTATTTACATCATACTCAGCACTGTTACTACTAATTTAAATCAGAGAAAGTGAGACAATAGTGTTCTCTCCTTGGTTCGTCCTACAGTGATATTTCCTACTAATACCATCTCTGCTTACCTCCATCAGTAGTCATGAGGGTAGGGATGCTGATTGAACTGTGTCTCCATCACCAGGGTAACCATCTGCTAATATGCAGAGATCCTCTCTTTTGTGAAGTATACACCAGTAACCAGAAAAGTGTGGAGAAAAAGCTAGAATAGAAAACCTTGTGCATTTTCAAGGGGAAAATTAACTATCAAAATGTTTCTCCATCAGCCTTGTTTGTAGCAAAAGGAAACAGAAACACAGACCTAGGGAAAAGTCTTGGTGCAGAAGTGAAACCTTGAGCAATAACAGCACCACTTAAGTCTCTAAGGTGATGAAGTGCCAGAGAGGATCCACAGGAGGTCCTAGGAACCCCTTGTTAAAACTTCTTCATGTGTGGAACAACTTCCTTGTCTAGCATATAACCCATTCACACCGCTCTAATACACTGATATAAAGGTTATAAAAATAATCTGAAAACTATACCTCACTCTTCTTCACCTCAAATCACACCAAAGAACAGTTTTAGTAATTTTCTGACTAAATGTATGCCCAGATAGCCTAAAAAATCAAAATGCAGATAAAAATGTTTAGATTATTTTAGCTTCTGAACAATAAAAAAATCTGTAGCATTTCAAATGCCAAATATAATGTTAATTTTAAAGAGATTGTATCTAATGCAGATTCCTTTATTAGGCAGATGTCTTTCACATGCGTTTCTTGACTTTGTGATGAAATTTGATCTCACCGATAAACAGAATATCATGTTCAGCAGTTTTCACTATAGGGCAGTACTGCATGAAGTGATGATTTCTTTGCATTTCCAGTAGCTAATGTGAATCCCTTATGTACACTGCTTATGCCCTCTGATATCGTTGTTTGGTTTTGGGTTTTTTTTTTTTATTATCACAGTTCCCCAACCTAGACTAGGAATTAACTACATGAGTACATAATAAGCAAAACACTTTACTTTGGAGAACATGTAGTCTAAATAGACTGAAATTGGGAAGAGAGACTTGGAGCAACTACTTTGACACCATACAGCACGTAAGTTTTGTAACTGGGAGTAGCCTTTACTTTCACAGCTCCATAGGATCATTTTCAGTTAACAAAATCCAGGACTTCCAGTGTAGTGGTACTTGTTTCTTTCTTTTTGCTGAGCCTTTCCTTTTGCTGGAACAAGTTTTCTTGTGGCCACACAGCGAATCAAATTTGAGAGAGGGTAGAAGTAACACAGCCAGAAAAAAAAAAAGAAAAAAAATTAATTTTCAGTTGGATCAGTTCCCCACTCTGAGTCATTGTTCAGCTGTACAAACTCTTGTGCTGGCACAATGGAAGGAATGACAAAGGCATGGAAATGGCCTGCCAAGGCAAGAGAAGGGGGTTGCTCTACAGTGAGAACAGCAATGTTAGCAACAGTGCTGGCTTTCACCAGCTTCACGTGGCTGAAATGGTGGCCTGTGTTTCCTCATGAGTTTCACCTTAGTTTCATGTTGTACTACAGCTGCTTTAGTATTGGTAATGGCATCTGCTTTTGGCTCTGAACTGTATGTGCATGTGTTCAGAAGGAAGCATTCAACTGTGTGAGCAATACCCTCCTCTGAAAGACCTGCATCCTGTGGCTTGGGAACCCCAGCTTTAAGAGAAGAGTTGCAGAATCTAAGAGCAAGAAGCCTCCACAGGAAAGGTTCAGAAAAGCAATAGATACTATCCTGTTTGTAGGCAGTATCCAGAGTTGAGATGTACCAGGAATCATTGTCCAACTTCTATTTTGTTTTGGTGGGTTTTTTTGGTTGGGTTCTCTGTTTCTTTTGAGGCTGTGAAGCGATAAATTTCGACAGGTATTTCAAATACCAAATGACATCTGATTGGAGATTGGTTAAGATATTATGAAAACACATACTCATTAAAACCAGCAGCTTGTGCAAAAGAGGTGACTTTAATCCTTAATGAAGTTGTTCTCTGAGAAACTTCTGTTCATACTATCAAAATGCTGCCTATTGCTGATCATTTAGTAACATGTTCAAGAATACTGGTAGAAATGATCTGGTAAGGAGATTTTTGTGAGTCACTAACTACAATTTACATGATTATACTTCATGATGTACCTGAAAGAGTCATTTATTTTTTTTTTATGTTAGAAGAATAACCTCTGTATGCTGGATGTTTCCAATTAAACACAAACATAAGCACTTCCTATCCGTTTTCTGCTTGATGTATCATGTCAGACCATGTTTTGGCCCTGTGTACATTTTCCTGCTCTCAGAGCACAAAAGCATATTTCCAAATTCTCTTTTTCAAATGGGAGTTCCTTTCCAAAGCTATTGAACTTGTGGGTTGAGACACAAAGCAGAGATCCAGCATTGAGAGGTACCGAAGAACACTGAGACTATGGAGAAGCCATGCCATATCATGAGCAGGTCAGACCTTTCAAGAAAGCTCTGACAATATTGCTGAGCTCCATCGCAGCCTTTGCAACTGTCAGACATGAGCCTTGTGCAGTATTAAGCAGCACAAGCAGAAGGCAGGGCACAACCGATCAGTGCATAGACCTGTCAAACTGAATGTGAGGAGATGTGCAAGAAGTAAGTAGCCTGGGCTCCATTTGGGTTTTGGAGATGGGTTCCAAAGCCCATTGCATTCTTTCAGTGGCCTTTTGCTTTACTTACTTGTACTTTAGCATCAGCATAATTTCTTATACTTTCAGTAGACAACTTCTTTAAGCTTTTTAGCTTGAGGAATGGTTGTGTGTCCTGATCTTATTATAAATAGATAGTATGGTCCATGTTACCGATTACATCTTGAGCAGCAGACTCCATTGCGGGTTTATGTTGATCTATGATGAGCATTACAGATCTTTTCTTTTTTGTGGTGAGGCTCGTTTGACTTTGTACTGTGATGGTGCTCCCCCATAAATGAATCATAGCAAGATCTAAACATCAGGAAGATCCAACCTAGAGTCAGAGTATTGGTTTTGTGATATTTGTGCATTATGTTGCCAGAAAATAATAACAGATATCGACTCTTACTCTGTGAATCTAATGTTGGCTCCCTGATGTCTAAAAATCAGCTGGTGAGTTAATGCTCTCCCCAAAGTACATTTTAGGAATTCCAAGTAAAACCTTACTTTTGAGTCTGTCCTTTGATCATGCACACAAAAAAAATCAATACCATTCATATTCTTTAAATTAGTGCTGATCCGTAATTTGGTAATCTGTCATAAAGCATTTTTTATTTTTGTTTTCAAATGGAAGATGTCTTTTCCACCACGTAAAATTTTTCATTAAAATGTATGGTTTGGGCAAATATTCTATGTATTTTGGACTCAAACATATATTTTTCTGAAAAAGGTTCATTTCAGTGGAAAAAAAATTCATTAAGAAGATAGTCTTTTTTACATTGGTGAAAGGTATGAAAAAAATTATATCCAGTATGAAAGTGTTTCCTCTTCAAAAAAAAGGGTACATCGAAAAAAAAATCCTTTTTTTGTTGAAAGCACTTACTAATTTTTAAATCAAAATGCTAATTCATATTTATATAATATATATTTGCAAAAGTGAAACTTTTACAGAACTGTGTTTATTTAACATTTGTTATAGAAAAGAAAATTATGAAAGTCTGAAAACACTGACATGTACCATTTCAACAGTTCTTGAGCAAAGATATTACATGTTTTGATCATGAAAATACTGTATTTCTCTTTTAGTTAGTGCTATATAACATATATCTGAAACGTCAAAATTAAAAAGAACAAAATTACTGATTTTACCAACATAAATTTTTTTTCTGGCATTTTCTTTTATGTGTTTTGTTGTAATTTGGAGGACTTTCTGGCCAGTCATGAAGTGAATGTACTGAAAACCTTGTGAAATAAAAATTGTAGTTTCTTCTCAGTTCTAATATATATCTTTTCCTCCTAACACAAAGCTCAGAGGTCTGCCAAAGCCTGTATATATAACCAGGCTAGCGCGGTTGTGGCATTTCAGTTTTGTAGTTGGTAACACGGGCTACAATAGCTATCGATATATCTCCATTCACTCTGCCTTCAAAGACTGTATTTAGGGACCCAGACACGTAGAAATTCTCTAATGAAAAAGCTCAATAATATAAGAAGTTGCATGGAAGTTGAATGTTCTTCTTTTTATAAGTAATTAACTTATCATAGCTATAGAGAAAAAGCATATTTTCAGCTGTTGGGCCAAGCTTGAGGACAATCTCTACTGCTCTGTACAGTTATGATTGTTAGCAGGTTTATCTTTGCTTAAAAAAATCATGATGGGCATCCAATTAGGTACAAAATGGTGAAGCTTATCGTAAATGTTGATAAATGTGCTGACCCTTAGGTTATGGGATAATGTGCTCTAGCTGAATACAGTAAATCTTAAATTAATCAGATTTTGCAAGATTGGATTATTGTTCCCCCTGTGAACTATACCACAGAATGAGAAAGTGTCATAAACAGCACGATGCTGGTTTCCTAAGTCAATATTTTCAGCTTCTTATAATTTGCTACTTTTTAAGTATTTACTAGAAAAATAGAGAATCTGTAATAATCTCCAGGTTGAGTGAACTCCAGCATGTATCTAAATGCTTGCTTGTTCAAAACTAGAATGCAAAGGAGCCATGTGTTGCCAATCCCCAAGTCTTCAAAGCAGGAAGAGCTCAATTACAACTTCCTGGTTGTTTATGTGTATAAATATCTTTTGGTTTGAGGCTCCTTAAAATTTTCCCTTAGTCCTTTGCATATGCCTCCCTTGAAAATAATGGTATGTTTGCTTCTCCAATCTAGGCAGCAGAGCTACAGTAATCTAGATACGTACAAAAATTAATAATACAGCTGTCATTTTGCAGAAGTTTGCTGAAAGGACGTGAAACAGACTACCTGATGTGCGCTGGGGAATCTGGAATCTGCAAAGAGTGTGGGATCATTGCTGACAGTCTGACATTCCTGATTCGAGCGGGAAAATGCCAAGTCCAGTTTTTCCTTCCTGTTTCTTATGAAAGGACACATATGGCTGCAGCCGTACTGCTTTCGGTCATGAGCTCCTCAAATGTTTTATAGTATTCGCAACTGCATTTGGTCATTAGAATAAGCACTGGGATAAAGCCAGGTAAAAACACATTGTTGACTAGTTGCTTTGATGAACACACTGGGTAGTTCTCATTCTTCTGAACAATGAATTCTACAGCAATGCTGTGTTCCTAAATATGTCTACAAAGAAGATTGTGTAGCAGTGTTTGCAAGAATATGAGTCTGTTCAAATATTTTAGCTATATTTCACTTCCTGTGTTTTATGAAACAGAGAAGAAGGGGACAGTGAAAGAATCCAGAGTAAACCAGTCAACGTAACAGCTAGCAAAATGGTCTGTACTGAAGCATTTTTGCTATTTAGGTGTAGGACAGACCATTTTCTAGTCAAGAGGAAAGGATATAACTATTGAACTATCGGAGATCAAGCTATGCTATGGAATGGTATAGTTCTGTTACATGCTCTGTAAGAAAAAAGAGAAAAAAAAATATGGATTATACTTCAGCAAGAAATCTGGAAGCTATCATGATTTAATAATGTAAAAGAAAAACTTGACACTGTGACCCAAAGGCCAAGAGTTTACATTGACCTAAGGAAAAAAATCACCCTTTCTTTCCCCCCTCCTGCAAATGCAGACATACTGATTCTCCTGGGATAAAGCCAATGGCTCTATCTTCACCTCCCTCTCTTCCCCATCTAGGCCTGTGTCTTATGCATTCACAGGGCAGCACCACAGCCTCTTCACTACTCCACGACTTCATATACAAGATAAGGTTGATTGGCCACATCTGCCAGCCAGCTGTGTCCGCCACGTGAGATCACTGAGCAGGAGAGAAGCCACAGCATCGTATTCAAAACAGAATCCCCTCCCGAAGCATTCCTCATCGCAGCACATCACTGCGGCCTCTGCTATGTCCTTGCATTGACTGCGATGGGTATGTCTCCCGGTGCATCATCCAGTACCTCATTGGCTCATGCACCACGACAGAAGAAATGTCAGCTCTGAGTAAAACTATTAATTTTGCAAGGCTGAGGCACTATAACTCAGGAATTAGGAAGGACTGCCTGGCTTCTGGTGGATTGCAGCTTAGAGTGAAGATGCTGTAGCATCTGTCTTCAATAGCAGGTTGAGGAGTAGTTTGAAAAGTAGAGGAGATTTTACTGTCATTTAGTGTCAATTAAACCTAATGAAGGCTTTGTAGCCTCTAAATTTTAGGTGTTTGGTGCCCAGGATGGAGTCTAGATTTCATGTACTCAGCATGTAAGCTGCCTGCAAAGCCTCTGGGGAGTTAGGCAGCTCCTACTTTAGTCATCAGACTGAAGAGGTGTTCTCTCTGCTGTTAGTTGACTCCAGCTGATATGTGTCACTTCAATCCAGGAGCTGCACAGCCACATCAGCATGGCACAGTGCTTGAACTAGTATAGCTTCTAGGCAGCATCTGGTTCAAATCCAGCCATCTCACAGAACAGGCATAGCGAGATCACATCTGCCTACAGCCAGTTGTGTGGCTCAACCTCCGAATGGATGGTAGTGTGACGGTCTGACAAATTCAAATGTCTCAAACATCCGCTAAAAGAGCTTTGGTGGACAAAACGGCCTCTGTAAAAATGCTGGAGTTTTGTGAACAGGACAATGTGGACAGAGGAGAGGGCCCCACGGAGGGTGGGAACGCACTTCTCCAAGGCCCCAATTCCTTATCTTGAGTGACCAGGAGAAGGAACACAATTTATGCCTTCCTGGAGGAAGAAGGCCCCATGGAAGTTGGGACTGTGCTTCTATCTTAAGTGGTCATACCAGCAGGAAAAGAGAAGCAACTCCACAATGAACCCCCCCCCCCCAAAGCTACCGATTCCAGTGAACCCCAGGTGTGGGAACTGCGCATGCTGAGATAGAACGAATCCTCAGCGCGCGCCCTCCGGAACTGGATCTCTACGCTGGCTGGACCAACGCTGGACCCAGGACTGGTGAAACCCTTCTCTTCTCTCTTTCCTTTTTTCTCTCATTCTCTCTCTCTCTTTTCCTTCTCTCTTTTCCACAGACCCTACACCTCATCCTTTGAAACATAAACCGTTGACCAAGTCTGAGACTAGGAGTGGACCTAGCCGCCCCTGAGCTCCTCTTTGAGAAGGAGTCCAGAAAGCAAGGGGGTCTGCTCTGAACCTCGTGACTCAACGGGAGGGCTCTCCTTCTGCTACATTTCATGTTCCTTTTTCCATTTCATTCTTTCTGTACTTTCCTCCTCTTCTCAAACAGCGGCTTAATGACATGTTGCAAGGTTCATATTAACAAGTTCATGTGTACTTGGACAGAGTTAGCTAGGTTGAATAAATGTTGATTGTTGTTTGAACTCCCCTGGTGTCGTTTCACCTTAATTCTGACAAAGGAAATCCACGAACCTGAGTCGCTCCAACTTTGGGACGCGACAGGTAGACTAAAGGAAAATAATGAAGTGAGGGAGAAGGGAGAAGAGGGAGGCATTATTTTCGCCCTTCTCTGAAGCGTAAATACTATGCTAAGTAGATTAATTTTACTAAGTGTAAAATTCTATGCTTGCATCTATAGGGAGGTGATTAAAGAGCCGCATTTCAAAAATCAGTCCTGAGATAAGAGCTTGTTTTGGTTCAGAAGGCCTAGGCTTCTGTTTTAAAATGTGGCCAAAAAAAAGAAACACAAGTACCCCTCTGTTGATCTCTGCTGCAGTCAGCAAAGGATGCAAGATTAATGGGGCTGGAAATCAAGCACAAAAGGAATCCTCACCCTGTAATAATGGTTTGGGCTCTCAGCAGGGATTAGAGAGACCTAGGTTCAGTGTTTGATGTTGTATAGTACTTGTATTCCTGGCTGAGTACTCATACTACTAGGCTGCTACACAAGGTGGAGGAGAGGAGAAGTGTGAGCAGAAACCACCTATCCTCATCTCCTCTTGTTTTAAAATGAAATTATTCCACTGAGGTCTGGTTCATCTGCTGTGAGAATATCTAAGAGATCAGGCCCTGCATGTGCACAGAACCAGAATTTATAAATCTGACAATCAGTGAACTTAGCAGGATGTGGAAATGAAGCAATAATTTTTTTGGATTATGACTTTCTTGTCAGGCACCTCAGTCCTGCTTCTATCCTGATTTAGGTACCAAGTCCTTTATTGGACCTTTTTTTAAAATTATTGTTCCAAATTAGTCAAGTGGTAGAAATTAACTTTCTGACCAATTCATTTGGAAGACTGTGTTCATTGAAGCATTGGTCAAATTTCAAATACTGTATCCCATAAAAAGCAACAGAATCTTTTAGGCAATGAACATTAAAAGGAACAAAATTACTTTTATTTTTAGCTGCTTTAGGAATCAACTATTGAATAATTTCTTTCAGAGGCTCGAAAGAAGGTAAGAGGGAGCTTTGGGGCTTTGCATTTGTTACACATTATGGATTGAATTCCTTCTTTACTAACTGGTGTAAATCAGGAGCTGTTCCAATGAAATCAATAGTTACACAATTGTAAAATTGGGTAGTGATCGCAGTCTGGCTGAGTAGACCTATGGCATTAATCAGTTTTAAAGATCTGGTCCCCAAGTACTTAATTTCTAGGAAACAGCACAATGTGACATTACAAGGATCCTATTTAGAGACACACACTCTGCAGATCAAAGCAGGAACTACTGGAAATGCCTTCTGAAGGTATGTGTAACTATAAAATGTTTTGAGTGGCTGCCAGTATTTTGTAATCAGTGTTGTAAAGTTTTGTGATACTCTTGATGTCTGCAGATGTTATGTGGCCCGTGGCACAGAGCTGATGTTCTGAATTACCAATTATATACCTAATGGAGCCCTGAGAACTAACTCCTGCCCTCCTTTGGGTACTGGGGCAGTCTTTAAATGCTAGCAAAGGACTGATGCTATAAATAAAACTCTGTCTCCATAGCGACAGGCAGTTCAGTGCTCAGCTTTCAACACTTTAAGAAGGTAATTACTGTCTTTTTTCTTTATATTTTTCTATTCTTGGTTTATAACAGCAGTAATAACCTCCTGAGTTGGGCATTTCCTGGCAATTAATGACTGACAGTGTTAAGAACGCTTGGCTTTACCTCAAGCCCTCAAATCCTCCAGCCGGTCGTTAACTGCCAGGAAATGCCCTTCCCCATAGTCATTATTGCTTAATTATGTAAACCTGGATTAGAAATTTAATTAGATGACTTTAACATTCTCTTATTCTCTCCTCACTTTCTTCTCCCATGTCCCAAGCATCAGTATTTGCCACAGCTGTTAGTTGGCATGGCTGACGTTTACTCCAAAATAGTGCCAGTATAGCAAATACTACACAGAGTCTCTGTCAGACAAGACTGATTCCCTTTTAGCACTTGGTTGAGAGAATTTATCTGCATACCTACTTGTAAAGAATATGTTAGATTAGGTTGAAAAGAACCTCCAAGTCCTATCTGGTACTGCTTTTAGGGGTGTCCAAGAAGAGTTCCCATCGGGAACTGGATAGCTCTCTAGTCTGATGAATAAAGGAAATCTTGTGTTGGAGGGCTCTGAACCTCTGCCTTAGCTTCCCGACTCCACCTGTACCTGCTTGAAGCAAGAGTATTCCAGGTATTGCTACATTTTGTCCATTTCTCTTAAAAGCCCAAGTGTATAACTGCTGTAGGCAAACGCTTAAAAACAGCATTGGTGGCTCTGGCCCATTTCTAACTAGACAACCCTTGAAACTGCTTTCACAGATCTGTTTCCTCTGTCTGGACATAGGGCCAAGGTTTATCTAAATAATAGCTAATGCACCATCCAAAGAAAAGTGCCAAATAAAGCTGTTTGTCCCTATTTAACATGCCCTTTTGTTCATTCATTGTTCTTAAATAAGATCTCCTGCATAGCACAGTTACTGTAATACTGAGCCCATCACACTACAGTCAAATAAGTTGGCTCCCAGGAAGGCATTACCTCCGTAGCCTCTGTGCCATTGACACACATGGATACTTGCAGCACATTATTATCACCATCATCAGTGTCTTATCAGTACATTAATTAACCTATCTATGCCTCCTGATTTTAGTTCCAGAAGCTTTATTTGGTCACAAAAAACCCAAACCAAAACAAAAAAACAACTGAAGTTGTTCCCTTATCTTTGAATGAGCTAGTAGCCAACCCCTAAAATTCATAGGTGTGATTCTGGGAGATCTCCTAAATTATTAATTTGCTTCTGACTTCTGTGCAGGCTGTATGGCACCATTTAATGACTTAGTGTCTCTGACACTCCATACAACTATAACTTCTCACATACTTCATAAAGTGCTTCAGTGTTAATTGTTTTAATGTTCAAAGGGCATATGATTTGGATCAAAAGGCACTTTCTATGAAGTCTTATGCATTGTAGCACTGGTACAAAATATTACTTCTTGACATATAGGTCATGTTCTAATAAACAGAGAAGCAGCAATAATGTGGACATGAAAAGTAATTATTATATTACTGAGTCATCTCTTTAATTTGAAGTCCTTTCAAAAAAGCCCACTATGCCTGACTGCAGCCTCCATCAATCCCCAATAAAAACAAAAGCACAAGTGTCTTTTGAAAGGTCTTTATTTTTAAGCATTCCATTCATTTCTACTGTGTATATTAAAAGAAATAAAACCAAATCTGCACACAAATGAAAAGCTCCTAAAAACTATGCAAAATAATACTAATCTTTAAACCCCTTTCCTCTTTTTTAAGAGTTTACAATTTTATAGAAAAATCCATTGTAATCCGTATCCATTAGAAAGGTAAACTGTGGATGGTAGAGCCAAAGTATTTACACATGACTTTAATTGAGCTATTAAAGTATAATATTTCTTTTCGTGTAATGTATTATACTAACTGAAGTACGTGCATTTGTACCATGTAACCTTTTTGGTGGTAATTAACTATCTAAACAAAGCTGAAGCTAGCCTGTTATGCAGGTGGAGGAGGCACAGGGTTTGCTGTGGTCTTGTTTTCCTTTCTCTTCTCTGCATACTCCTGCTTTTCTCTGTACCTGCTCTGCACAGCTGTAAGGCTGTGCTCAAGAGGAACTCCACTCATGTCCATAGCATTGCAGGTGCACAAAGCCAGGGGCTCCCAGCCTAGCTACTTCTGGGAAAGTAATACAGAAAATAAAAGTGGGTTTAAGGCAGTTTTTAAGGAACTCACCTATGATCATGGTGAATTGGTTCAATCTATATTATTAAGTTAAAATATATGACAAAATTAATGAAGCATTCCCTCCTTTCCTAAGACAGGGTGAACCAGAAGATGGAGCTAAAATCTGGAACATGATACACCCTTGTTCACATCTTGCCTCTGCTATTGACCTGAGGCTTCAGTTTTGTGCCTCAGTTTCCCAAGTACATAATTACACTTGCTTCCTGTGTAACAGTGGTGTTGATATATACTGACAAAAAGCATTAAATAAACATTGGGGTTTATATATTGAGCCTTCAAGGGAGTCAGTCCAATCTTTAATACACCACGGACAGTCAGTTATTTTGATGATTCACATCAAGGATTTGAATTTAATTGCTGAAATCTCGTCAACTCAGTGGACAGAATGAGAAGGCAGAAAAAACCCACTTAGTTTACACACTGAAAGAGGTAGATCGTCCTCTGTTGAGAAGCTTCATAATCTACAACAGCTGAAGAGCTGACACCTCAGAAATACAAGTTTAAAAAAACCAACTCTTAACTTCATTGCAACAGTGTGTATTTTGCAATTTGGCAGTTTGCTAAAGCATCACCATAAAAATGTGAAGTAACACTTCCTCATATTTGCCTTCTATATACTTTATCTTAGTTATTAAAGAAAACATAAACCCACGTACTTTAAATACTGTATTTTGTGAAGGTTGAGTGGTTAAAAGCATTCAGTAAACAGAAGGAAACTTAACAGTTAATACTAACAGGTCATTGCCTATCAGAGTAGACAGACAAATGCAATTGCTAATGAGATTACTAGTCTAACTTGCCACTTCACAATTCAGAGTGAATAGTAAAAATTAGGAAAAAAAGAAAAAGCTCTAAAATATATTACAGAAAATGAAGATTTCTTAATGAATAACATTTACAGAAAAAAAAGTAATAAATATTTAGAAATAGTTTTGTTTTCTATGGTGAAAGACTGCTTTTCTTCCTGTTCTCCCAGGACAGGTTTTGAGCTCAATGGGAGCAAAGAGCTGTTGATTTAGCAAGGATTACAAGACTGATCCTCACATTATACAACAGAATTTATCCACCTCAGGAATCACTTCAGCCTCTCTCTTTTTGCGAGACTCGGCGATGAATCAAAGGGCTATTAACTGCTGTAATTTATACAATCTTCAACCTCTCTTGTGTTGCAAAAAAATGCATTCAGCTAAGACTATTTAAGCATTTCTTTGCACAGAGAAGTATTGTCAGCACAACTTATATTGCTTTAGCTGAGTTGATATTGCTTCAATTAAGTTCATTCATGCTGTTGTGTTGATGTCCACACAGCATTATGCTATAATCTTTTCATTGCAGACAAGGTGTCTGAGCCTTGCTGGCATTGTTTGGAGTTCATTGTGTTGTGGATAGTTTTTATGATATACTGTGGGATACCTCTTGGTGTCTGGAGGAGCAGTGGTTGCAGTGACCACTTTCTAATCTAAATTCACTTGGAATGTTATTCCACTTCCAAGTTGTTCTTCACTTGCGTGGTTGAAACACAAAAGAACACAATACTTGTCCTTTATCTAACAGGCAAACAAGATGCTTCATCAGAAGGCTGCAATGTTTGTGGATAGCCTTATTTCTCAATCAGTCTTCAGATTCTGATAGTTCTGGAGGAGAAGATTTACAGCTGGATAAAATGAAGTAATCTGTGATGTGAGACTGTCTTTATGTTGTAATCTAGCTGACAAATCAGAGGAGAAGTTTTCCTGTACAAAGCCCCTAGCAGACTTTAAGGGATAGTGCTGTCACATTTTAAATTTTTGTGCAGCCTTCATTTCTTTGATGTTTGATGTCCTCCACTGACAGGCCCAGATGCAGCCACCGTGTATGTGCAGAAGCTATGAAGCCAGGTTTCATAGCCTCTGCATCAAGTAACCCAGAGGACATGTTCCCCATATGTGGAGCTAACTAGGGAGCAGTGAGGGACCTGGGACAGCTTATCTTTATTGACAAATTGCTGCCTTATATACTGCAGAAGAAAGTTGGAAATATTTTATGGTGTCTTAATTTTTTAAAAAATTAAGTAACACTTTAAGAAATTTTTTCTTTGCTCTTATTTTCACTGGATAAGAGTGGAAAGATTTCTGTAGCAGTTCCTGTGTGGTTTTAATCACATTTTCATGGAAATGTTATTTTGTTTGTAGTTTTAGGGGTTTGTCCTGGTTTCAGCTGGGTTAGAGTCGATTTTCTTTCTAGTAGCTGATACAGTGTTATGTTTTGGATTCAAGATGAGAATAATATTGATAACACACTGATGTCTTCAGTTGTTGCTCAGTAGTGTTTAGACTAAGTCAAGGATTTTTCAGCTTCTCATGCCCAGCCAGCAAGAAGGCTGGAGGGGCACAAGAAGTTGGGAGGGGACACAGCCAGGACAGCTGATCCAAACTGGCCAAAGAGATATTCCATACCATGTGATGTCATGCCCGGTATGTAAACTGGGGGAAGTGGGTTGGGGAGGGGCAGATCACTGCTCGGGAACTAACTGGGCATCAATGGGCAAGTGGTGAGCAATTGCATTGTGCATCACTTCTTTTGTATATTCCAATCCTTTTATTATTATTGTAATTTAATGATTGTTATTATTATCATTATTAGTTTCTTCCTTTCTGTCCTATTAAACTGGCTTTATCCCAACCCATGAGTTGTACTTTTTTTTTTCCCAGTTCTCTCCCCCACCCCACTGGGTGGGGGGGAAGTGAATGAGACACTGCATGGTGCTTAGTTGCTGGCTGGGATTAAACCATGACAGGGTTTTTTTTAAAACACCTCTAATTCCTGGGAAGCAGGTAACAGAGACATGGAGTTTACAGTTTAAGCAGCACCTTAAACTGCAACAAAAGATTCAGGAATAATATTGACCTCTGTGTCTCTGAAATAAAAGAAAGCTTCCTATTTGTTGCCCTTCCTTTCAGCATGAAGAAAGTTTTCTGTAAAATGTGAGTCCTGTAGCGAATGAATGGTATGTTGCACGAGGCCCATGCATAGGAGCCAAACTCAGTGTGAAGGAGCAGCATGTAAGCAGGGCTGTATGTTCTGAAAGGCAGGCAGTGAAGGATAGGAGTAATGTCATGAATGGTGAAGGAGCAGGAATGAGCCAGCTGATTAAACTGATAAGAGCCAAACAGTGCCGTGGAGCCTTTGATGAGTGTCAGAGGTCATCTCCATACAGTTCCCCAAGTCCCCAGGACACACAACCTTGCTGACCTAGTCACTAGATCAGACAAGAGCTTTGAGACTTCATCAGCAAACAACAACCTAACAGATTTAGATAACTGATAGACTACCAAGCAAATGCTGTAAAAAGGAGTGAAGGAGAAAGAGCTTGTCAAGAAGGAAAAACTGGGAGAGAGAAGGAAAGAAATTGTTCAGAAAAAGTCTACTGTGTCTAAACAGCAGTACTGGGAGGTATGAGAAACTCAGGGTAAATATCATTGACAAAGGTACCAAAACTCCTGCAAATTGGTAAAGTCTGTATTCATGCTAATTCTTCATCTGCTAAAGAATTTATGGAATTTTAGGTATTTCTTTAGCTGTCTGGGGGGTTTCAGTATTTACATACCATTTTAAAATGAATGAGGTATCAACCTGAAAATATAGTCAGCTGCACTGTAGGCACCCTTCCACCCTTTTATCCTTATTTTGTAGGGTTAGTTTGCTTTGCATTTCGCAGCATGGTGCAAAAGAGACAAAGTCTACCTCCAAGCAGATGTTATGCAGAGGTACTAGCTTAGGTTGCTAAAGCACTATATCTGTAATAGTATAGCACTATGCCAAGCTACTAGGCTCCATCTGTCAGAATGGTTAGTTGCTTTGAACCCAAAACAACACTGTTGTGGCTACACTGTTTTTTTGATATGATGCTTGTAGCATAAACATTCCTTGAGACTTCAGTAACCTCTGTGTCTGTGCCTTCCCATGTGTTTGTGCAACAGTCAACGAAATGTTCAATTAAATATTGGGCTCGTTCTGATATGACCACAACAATATATATATGATCTCAAAAGCTCACTATACTAAAAAAGTGATAGAAAAGCAATGACTATTTCTTATTTGTGTTTTAGGAGACATCTCATATATTTTACTGAGGTGTACTCTGCATAAATAAAGGTGTCGAGGGCTATGTGAGACATCCTGGGATACTTGAGACATTCACGTGAGGCTGGCAAACATGACACGGGACCTCTGTGAGACCCACATCCTTCTGGAAGGGTGACTGAAGGCCGGAAAAGATGCCCTGTGTCATCTCAGATGCTATTAGGAGCCTGTTTTGGGTAACCTAATCACTGGGGCAGGAAGGGTGTCTGTGCCTTCTCTTCAGTATCATAATGCCAGCACAACTGAGAGTAGAAGATCCACACAGGTGGCATGAGCTACCTCTCTCTCCCCTGTGAGCTGACATGCTGCAAACCAGATATGAGCTGGAAGCCATTTAGACAGGTTTAGGTCTTGCTGAAAGGTAACGTAACGTTGAGAAGCAGGACTTATTTGCTTGGGCACAGTACTGAGCTGACACATCTAAATGGCTTCCAGAGTACAGCTGGCTCACTGGCAACTCTAGCTGGCAATTGTTTGCACGTGGCAAAGTGGTCGGACCCTAAGAGGAAAAGATCAGTCCGGGCTCTGCTCCACCTCGTGCGTTGCCATCGGAATCGTTCACTGAGTTCACGTGGCAGATTGTGATCATGAGCGAGCCAGGAGGAACTGGACTTGCAAAAACTCAGCTGGAGTTCTTAAGGGTCAGTAGCAAGAAAGGAGAAATTCTTACATATAAACTGAGAATGGCTGAAACAGGCATGTGGAAAGAAAACGAATGGGATTGTTTTTACATTTGCTGTTAATAATATAAGACACCACGTTAGAGGAAAATTTGAAAAGTGTTATAAGTGAAATTAAATTGTGCAGATGAGATACAGAAGTTACCCTGCACAGTCCTTCCATTCACCATCACAGATAAAGTAATTTTTCAGAAGCTTATGCAGTGTGTTTAGTTAAACAAATTTCCTTAGAGACATGATTGACTATTTTTAAGCTGAACACTCACAGTAACAATTACCTGCGTTCTCAATGTCCATGAGCCTCAATAAACAGCCCATGGATTTATGTCTTAGTGAGAACCAACCTATTAGTTTCAGCCATAAATCTCATGTGCCTTGTGTGCAAAGTGAATTTTAATAAAAATCATATAAGGAGCCAGACTTGCTAGGCAGGGTTTCACATGGCTGCCAACATTTGAAAACAATTAATAGAGACCCTTTGGGGGAGGGTAAGTAGAACCATATCTTTAGCTCCTGTTGAAATACAGTGGACTCAGTGAACTTTCTTGAAGGACAGAATAAAGAGGGTTTTTTCTATTAAAAAAAGTAAGAAAAGAAATGGAGGCCATCACTTCTAAATAAGGGCAGATGGAATGGAAAGGGTCATTCCTTTAAGTTTGCAATCTCATCCTCTCCGACACCCTGCTGCCAGGGAAATGGCAATAAGTATCTTAAAATTAAGCAGCGGAATAAAATAAATATACATCCGTGCTCCCTGGTCTGAAAATAGATTCTGGCCCCTAATGAACAGAGGTAGCATATGTGTTCAGTTTCAAAACCCTCGCCTTTGGTGCTCCTCGTGCAAGCCCCGTCTGAGTGTACAGAACATGTCATGTTGAACAGAGTCCAAAAGACAAAGCTAAGAGTCACTGCTCATTTTTATTCTGGTGGTCATATTAGTTTTATAAGCAAATAGTTCAGGCATAGAAAAATAAATATGAAAAGTTCAAAGAGAAAAGGTTAGGTCCCAAGCTTCAGATGCTTCGTACTGTCTCCATGGTGCTGAGGGCAGAAAGGTTGCTCTAAAGGGGAGGCTGGGGATTTCTGTAACATGCAAGGAGCCTTCCAGGGTCTTGGTGTTGTGTCTGCCCAGTCCGTATAGGACTAGTTCAGCTGGTGTAAATTAACCCAGCTAACAGGCTATAATATACTGCTATAATATACTAGGGAACGGATGTCTTATCACCAGGCTGGTAAAGGACCTTGAGATTGAAAGGTACCATTTATACCAAGTTTAACCAAATACAGCTGAGGGCAGGTCCACTTCATGTCTAATACCAATAAATATGTAGGCTTGGTCCAGGTAGGGAACTCTGGCAGTGATAAGGGGATAGCTACACTCTACCTGACTGCTTTTAAGAAACTCATGACATATGTTTTGAGTTACTGAAATGGCACGTACCAGTACTACATATACTGTGTATACTGTGCTGCTACTCACATACTCATCTTTAAATCCAGGTTGGGATGGTTATAATGAAATCAATATTGTAATTGCAGATGGAGTCAATCCCTTTCCTTTGGAAGTTCTTGATGGAAGAAAGTGATTGGCACTGGTTTTATGGTCAATTTTCTTAAGCAATCAAGGTGTGGGTCCCCTTATCCACTACCATGCATATATACGTATTACACTGAAAACACTGAAGCTTGGGTAAATGGTTCAGGAGTAAAAAGATTAAATCAAAACAGATTGAGTTCGAGCCAGCTATACAATGTCCAAACACGAAGAGCTAAGTTCAGCTAGCATGTCACTGTGGCTGCAGGTATTGTTAGTCAGTCAAAAAGTGCCTTGAATTTAGGTAGTCCCACTCAGAATATAGGAAGAAGGACCAAGCTGTTTTCCTCCCCAGCTAACTCTTCTGCCATACTTTACTATTCTTTCAGGAGTGTGATAGGGTATTTGGTTGACTTCGATATTTTCAAACAGTTGCAATGAAGATGTCTTCACTTCTTAAAGCAGTCTGAGGATTAATTTGACATCTACAGAAAACCTGTACTCCTCCTTGGTGAGGAAGCACTAAATAATAGTTTCTGTCTTCAGATATGGGTACCCCAAGCTGATGTGAGTTACTGCCAGCCAGGTATATGTAATTAAGCTCAGGCTGGAATGCAATACTGCATATTGGTGGACATGGGGAAGACAGTGAGAGCAGAATGGTCAAGAGCAGTAAGAAAGCTTGAGGAACAGAGTTGAGAATTGAATCCGATTTGTGCCCCAGTCCAGGGTTTGCTTAGTAGTGTAACATATCCTTTAAGACTATTAAAAGGTTGATCAAAAACCCAGAAGGTGTCTTTCCATTTACTCCTGTGGTCTTTTGGACTTGGGAGTCTTTCACTGTCTTGCAGTACGGCTCAGGTATAAGCTGTAGTTTCAACCTTCCTTTTTTGCCTCTTGAGATCCTATGGAGACTGCTCAAATTACCCAAGAGGGCTATGATAGTATATCATTTTCTTGGACTTAACTTTGTGTAATTACACACAGGTAATCCTGGTTTATTTCTGTTATCCCTTAATTGAGCTAGAAGATTTTTTTTTAAGCTTAAAAAATGCCACAGGCTTTTTAAGGGCTCTAAATTAAAATGCAACAAACTGAAAAAGAACCCTCCCCAGTTCATGCTATTGACCGATAATCTGCCAAATTTAATTGTAAAAGAAGAAGTGTAGGGTTTTTTAATTACAAAATCCCAAAGAGATCCTTCAAAACAACTATATGGATTTTATTTCTTTTTTTTTTTTTTTATTTTCAACTGCCCTGGAGTGCTGTGTCTCTATTTTCTCACTCTCAGTCTGAGGTATGCTTTTACGACTAAAGTATCAAACCCTTAAACCAGAGGTTCATAACAGAAATCCTGATAGATCTTTAGCTGCATGGGTGGGCGCAGCTTTAGGAATTGCATCTTTAAAAGTCTTATTCACCGTATCACTGCTCTAACAGTGGCACCTGTTAGCAGTGCTGCTGCAGTCTCTCACTGTTTCCATTATAAACCTCTCTTTTCATGAGTTCATTTCTTGGCTAATAAAAGTTTCCTCACAGCTGAAACTTGGCTGAAAGTGACTTTGCCTGGGAACAATTATTATTAATATTTCTTTAATATAAATTTCCTTTTAAAAATCTTTCTGTTATTTTTAAATTAAAAGAGAGAGAGGTTTACAGGGTTCAGATGCCTACTCTGTGCATATATGACCCAGTCTGGTGGCCCTATTTACAGTTAAATGCCAGCTAGAAATTAGGGGATCTGATTGTCCACTGGGTGACATGGCACAAAACCAAGTGAACTGCTGTCAGTTGAAGAACGGGGTGATTACAAACCATACAGAAGGTCTGTTGCTCTTGTCTACTTGGATGACACCAGTTCCTAGCAAGAGCACAGACCTTAGGCCAGGGTTTTTGGAAATAAGTATATCCAGGCATTTAAGGTTAAGTGAAGGAAGGGCGCAACAGCAGTAGGTTCTCCTTCTCTGAAGCGAGTCGTACACACTCAGTTGCTAGAGGAGAGTAACTTAAAGCAGCCTAAAGAGTGTAACCTTTGCCGGTGGTGCCCACCAGGTGCAGCCGTGCTTTCACTGGATGGGTAATATCAAGTAGGGCTGAGGACAAAGTGTGTCCTGCCTTCTTATCACGCATTGCTCAGGGTTTGCTGATCTGTTTTTCCCCTGCGGTTCCCACGTATCCTTATCAGACGCTGTGTTTCCAGCAGCCCTCTTCTCCCACCAGCGCACTGATTTCCTCTCCCCCTTCTGCCGCTCGGTGCTGGGTGAATGCAGCCCGGCTCCCTGGCTGTGCGTGCCGCTGACAAAGCTCCTGCGTCCAGCATTTCTCACACCCTTGTTGAAGGAAGGTGTGCTCTCTTCCCCTTCCAAAAAGCTCGGCAGGAGGAGATTGTCATATTCAATTGGTAACTGATGTTGAGTGTGGAAAACAGTATCTCCTCCCTCTCTCCCAAATAATTCTGAGCTACAGAATATGCACGGTGCCGAAATATTTAGCAATATTGACGAGTTCTTTGTTCCAGACAGGAAGCGATACTTAAATTAGAAGATTCCTACAAATCCACAAGGGCAGAGTCCCCACCAAGGAATTTTGGACAAACATTCTTTGCTGAAATAGAAAATAATCTCAATTTGAACTGGGGTACACAAACAAAATCTCTGACATTGCCTTCTCTTTATATACAGGATTTGGGTAGTAAACAGACCTTGTGAGGATGTAGGTCAATTTTATCCTCTTTGAAAAACACAAGCATAATCTTTTTCTTTTTTTTTTAATTAAAAAGAAACCAAGTATCAAGTGACTGAAGATGAAAACACTAGCCTTGCACTTTTGCAGCAGTTGATGTGACCATTTCCTATATAGTATTTCAGTTTATACATTTTCTGGTATGTAGCTACCAGGCATGCCTTTGGCTCTGCCCCATCCTTCCCCGAGGCAGGTCCAGTGTCAGACGCAGCAGTAGCTCTCACTGGGCAGGCGCAGGGGTGGCCATTCGGGTGCTCGGGCAGGAGGGGGTAGCAGCTCACACACATACCATACGCATGCTGTGGCCAGGGGTTCCCCGCTTGCCAGTGGGCACCCCAACTGCTGGCCGGAGAGCTGCTCTCCGTTTCTTTCTGTGGTTGGTTTCTATGACATGGAGTATGTGGGGCTAAACCGCTCAGGTGAGAGGTGGAGTACTGATTTCAGATCCCTTCCAGCCCTCATTGAGGGTGGATATCTGAAACGAGGTCTCAGACCCAAAGCACAAGTTAGCTCTCCCTGCCCAACTGGAGTTATCCTACCTGCTGTTTAAGAACGAAAGGGTGAATAACTCTCTTACAAGGCAATGAGGATGCTTTTCCAGGAACCAGGATACCCAGTCTCTCCTCAAATGTCGGGTTAAGTACACACTCTAACACAGCATAGCATCCTGGGCGGCAGGGTCCTGTGCATCTGGGCAAGGGGAGGTTTTAGAGCATGCAAGAAGTCAAATTCCCCCAGCATCCTCCCATATCTGACCTACAGCACCCTGACTTTCCCCTCAGTGGTGGTGTGAAACTCGCCCATCGTTCCTTGGCTTTTCTTGCTCACCCCTGAAATGCTGCGCATTGCGTGCGGCCATTTAGCAAAGACGGAAACTCAGTTTTCCCGTTCTTCATCTTGGTAAGGAAGAAGGTAGGTGCCACCCGAATTTTTCATCCCACCTTCTTTCCCATCCTCCTTCCCCCTCCCTGTTCACTGTAAACTGAAAAAAAACCCCAAGCAAACCCTGCTCCAGCAGTCTGGCCTCAGCTCCGATCTGCCCTCTCAGATAAGCTGCTTCTTTGCCTTGGTTTCCCCATTGCTAAAGTGAAGATTATGCACATCATAGGAGAAACTGTAGTCTACATCCAGAGGAGTTTGCTGATTTTTGCTAGCTAGTGTCCTGGTCCTAATGTGTGTAAAATGTAAATCGCGTATTACAACTTTCTTGAGGGAAAGGGTCTGAATCCTACAATGCTGCCTAGAAGAAGGATCAGCATTTTATAAAATCTTTACCAAATGGGGTCCTCTTCCTCTTACCCAGACACCTCTCCTGTTCCAGCATTACGGACATGGACTTCCTCAGACGTGCCTCTGATTTACAGCTCAGTCTGTGGAAGAAGAGAAATCAGGCCCAGAGACTTCAGATTATGCTATTTTTAACCACTAACAATTAGATGTTATGCAGTTAACTAACAACAGGGTGGAAAAAAACTAAGAGGAATTGTAAATATATCCTAATAATTGTATTGCAGCATAGGATTTATAATTACTAAATGTGTGATAACTGCTTCCTAAATGCCCATGCTCTTTAAACAACCTAATTTATAATTTAAAAAGCTGACAACTCTTAAAGTGTTTTATTTTATCTTGTCTGAAATAATTGAAGAGTAAGTTATTGAAAACCTTTATTTTTCATTAGCCTTAAATTCAGCTACAATTAATGTGCCCAATTTGATTATAAACTGCACAAATTAAACAATAAAGAGCTGTCTAATGAGAAATTAATTATGAGGAACAGAAGAGGAGCTGGGCTGGATAAAAGCAATAAGTTATGGCCTATGGCAGGATGTGTCAGGTTTTAAAGGAGACAAAGGGCTTTTTCCTCAATGTGTGCCAGTGCTGATAGGGCTCATCACAGATCAGTAGATCCAGAAGCCATAACAGCACGGTAATTGAAACTGCCAAAATCAATAGTGCTGACAACCTTAATTAAATTAAATATGTCTCTGATGAGCTCAAACAGCATGGCAGCGGACCACTTGACCCTTTCTCGGAGCCCCGCTTGATAGAGTGCAGCATGCAGCATGATGGATTTCACCCCCGAGGACCACTGGAGCCCTCGCGCTACTGTAGAAAATTGCTCCAAGAGTGATGGTCTCCCCAGCGCAACTGTAGCTTTGACTCCAAAGTGCAGCCCCGAGTTCGTCACCTGCTCCGGCTCTCGCTTTGCCTGGAAAGCGCGGGGGCTACTTTGCTAAGCACAGCCCGGGGAACTTTGTCACGGTGACAGCTTTCCGCCCTCCTCCCAGCAAAAATAACAGTTTTGTTTGCTAAACAGGCAAACAACTTCCATCACAGCTGGCTGGCTGAGAAGCAGTTCTGACTTTTTTTTACAAGCAGTGTAGCCGGGAGATCCACTTGGAACTGGGTCTAATTCAGGCTGGGGCTTTAGGTTTTGTCTTTTTAAAACAAAAACAGATTGGGTTGAGACACCTTAGAATTATCTGAAAGGTCATCATGGGATTACAAGAGGGGAAAAATGAGCTATAAATGGAGAGGAGACAAAGAAAAATTCTTGTTGCTTAAACCACAGGGCTGGAATCTCAGTTCAGCTGTACAGTCAGCAGTTGTTTTGCTCGCTAGGAAATTGCATGAGTAAATATTTTTGCAGAATGCTGTTCTCTTGACCATGTAGTGCTGACTTCCTAAACAACATGAAATAATTGTACCACTAAGTTTTCAAAATGTTTATGTCAGCATTAACAAACTGTTCCTTCATTATAAGCCTGTCAAACATCAGAGCCTTAGATTATTGAAGTAGATTCCTTTCCAACGCTGAAGTTGTTGCTGTGACAACTGGGGGAGAGAAGAGATTGTTGGAGGTGAACAAACTGTGGGTTTTCCATACCAAAAGGGTTTAAATAGTCCGCCTCCCTGTTTAGAAAAATACCGCAATCACAGTAAACACTCTCCTGCTAAGCACAGGGGTCTCAGAAAGGTAAAACGTAACATTGCATCTAAAAACCTATGGGTTTAAATCATGCTGTTGAGCTTCATATATACAAATTAGGCTAATCTTAAATAAATGTGATCCACATACTGTAATTCTGTTCCATGTATAACATTTTATGAAAGACACCTATTCAATATATTTTGGAGCATTGCTATTCTACTAGGAGCTTGGGCAGAAATTTATGATACTGGAAAAATTATACAAAAGACAATGTCCTTGAATCACGAGCAGGCCTTCCCTCGCAGTGCGGTTTATGGCATTGCTAATTTAAATATGGTTCTGTGTCAGGCAAACTGTTTTATAGCAGCCTCTAATCCAGCCTTGAAAACTTTGTAATCCAGTGCCTAAGAAAGCAGTTTGCAGGAGGTGGGAGGAGAAGTTGTGTTTGGATTTGGGAAATGTCTCAGCCAACTTTTCCTTTTCCTTTTCCTTTTCCTTTTCCTTTTCCTTTTCCTTTTCCTTTTCCTTTTCCTTTTCCTTTTCCTTTTCCCCCTTTTCCTTTTTTCCTTTTTTCCTTTTTTCCTTTTTCCTTTTCCTTTTTTCCTTTGCCTTTCCCTTTCCCTTTTTTCCTTCTCATTCTCCTTCCCATTCCCCTTCCCATTGCCCCTCCCTTTCCCCTTCCCTTCCTCTTTCCTTTTATTTCTTTTGAGTCAAACTAAAATTAAAAATAACCTTTTTATGGTCTCAGAGCTGTGTATTGTTTTCATTATTATTAGTGGAGAGTTATAACACTGTAGGAGTCAGAGAGATGCCAAACTCCTCATAAAAATCTGTAGGGGCTGGTGCAACATCTGCCTTTGAAAGCTACCTGCCTTTTAGCGACAGTGTCAAAAAATAACAAATTATTAGTAAAATAATATTAGTAAAAAAATTAGTAACAGTGTCAGCAGTAACAAATGCCTTTACCCTCACTTCTCCTCAAAGGCAGGCTGAAGAGGCTTTTTGCCTGTGATGGTGCTGGTAACGTCGCTGGATTATGAAGGGAGAAAAGGGCTTCTAGAGCAAAAGGGACTTCCTAGAGGGTGAAATGGAGCAGAAGCTTCTCACGTACAGTGCAAGAGCTGTGATTGCAGCTCCAGAAGAACAGCAGAGTGGAAAACAGATTTTTTCTAGGGGTCTGACAGCCAGGGGGGCTGCTCACCCTCAGCAGAAAGCCAGCATTAGGCCCAAAAGCCGTTGAAGCAGAGCTCCTGTTTGGGTGTCTCCTTCACCTTCCATGGCGGTGTTGTTTTTTTGGCCAGCTAACTCGTTATCTGCTTGCTGCCTGAAGCACATACTGCTGGTCTCACCCGATCCCTAAGAGCTCTCACTGTCTTCTGTCTTCTCCTTGTTTATCTTTCTTTTTTACCACCCTTTTCTTATTGCGTCTGTGCCCCAATAGATACTTTCGCCCCACCACACTGCGTGCTGGGTGGAAGGCAGCTAAAGAGGGTGCTGGTGGGTTGCACACAGGCAGTAGAGTGAGGGTGAGCAAATGCAGCCAGCACAACCGCTCGTCTTCCCAGCATTACCAGTGCTAGAAACCAGTAGAGTTTTACTGCCTGAAAACCAATTTACTGGAGCAGGACACTTGGGGTACGCTGTTTTTGTCACACCAACATAATGCATGGGTGGAGGGCGAGGAGCTGAGCTCACCAGTGGCTTTTACCCGAGTCCCTCTGCAAGGAGACAAGTTCTCTGAGGCTTGGTGAAAAGACCTGAAGGTTTGTGTCCCATGCCCCCATGCCATGGATCCCACCATGTCGCTGAGCCGCCTCAGCCACCCCTTCCCTCGGGCACGGTGAGAAGCCCAGTCCTTTGGACACAATGAGAGTACTTTAAGTGGGGAGAGAAGGCTGCTGGATATTTCTGGAAGGACTCACGAAGTTAGCAAAAGTCTCAATGCTCAGATTGGAGAACAGTGTCAGTTTTGCATTTTTCTGGAAGGTCTCAGCTGACAAAACATGAATTTAACAGCTTCAATACTTGAGTTTTTGTGCTTTTAGTTTCTTTTGACCAGTACCTCTGTAGCGAGCCAAACATTCAAAGCTCACTCTTGTTGGGAAAACTGTTCAGAATAAGTGATTCTTAATCTGCTTATTCAAGATAGACATATGCTCTGGAGCCAAACTTTTCTAAATGTTCTGTTATTTTTGGCCAACCATACTATATCTCCCTAATCTTAAAGAACCCAAAGTATTTACTTGTTGCTAAAGAAACACTTTATGTTTAGGAGAGATCTGATTAGCTACAGGCACCTTCATCATTCAGTTTTCAACCCTCCATTCTGTCCCGTGGCAGCTGCTCTCCAAGTGACCACAGAGGGTGGCCCTTGCCACCAAGATTGGAATATATAAACCCTCTAATTGAATGCAAAAAAAGTAGAGCAGCATAAAGGTTTTGAATTGAATCTCAGTTTGCGTATTCTACTAATAATTTGGCCTTTATCTCCTGTATTGTTCTCTGTACTCTGAAGCTTCTGATTAA
Organism: Haliaeetus leucocephalus; assembly: GCF_000737465.1. Lineage (NCBI taxonomy): Eukaryota > Metazoa > Chordata > Aves > Accipitriformes > Accipitridae > Haliaeetus > Haliaeetus leucocephalus. The sequence goes on from NW_010973342.1 coordinate 567,804, forward strand.
TCTCGAGTGATGTGTCTGAGCTAGTCTTGTGTCACCAGCCTTTGCAGTGGGGAAGAAAACTAAGAGAGCAAGACAGATAGCTCGGAAGGAGCAATTTGTATAAGGAGGAGAGCCACATTGATCATGTCATAGCATTACTACCAGTAACAAGGTACTGGTAGTTCCAAGTAGAAAAGATTCTCACTTTCACAAAAGAGCCTTGGCATGAATAGCCATAGAGAGTAAAAGACATGCAAAGTAATTTCCAAGAAGTAGAGTTTCAAGAAAAAAAAAAAGAAAGAAGAAAATCTCTCTAAAAGGGTGCATGGAAAATCTACATAGCATATATAGGGAGGGGTTTTCTGGGTAGCTGAAGGAGAAGACACTGTGAGGACTGTAGATCCAGGTCATGGCACTAAAGCAAGGGCAGGTGTATTGCTGCACATCCCCTTTCATAAATACCGTGGCTGCAGCTGGCCTTGCCAAATCCACTTTGTGCTCCCCAAAACTCTACTCTGCCTTGACACCAGCAAAACCCAAGCAGTGGCTGGCAGCTGGTGTTTCTGCTGCTGTTTACTGTACTGATTCCAATCACCCCATGTTGGCTGTTGTATTTATCTTACCCATGAGCCTGCAATCTAATTATATATGTTTTATGTCCTACTTGTACCAGACCAAGTTCCTGAATTATTGACCTTCAATTCAGAGCTTTCTATTTTCAGTCAGTGTTTGAATGTATTCAAGTTTTGGGTACAGCTGCATGGAAAGTGAAAACTTCTGTGCTGGGCCCAATCATCAAATATAATGACCCGCTCGCATTCCACTGCAGGCAAAATTTGGCCTGAAATACAGCTTTAGGTGCTGAAGGTAAATCATGTAGTTGGAAGGGTGATCTTGCAGTCTTACACAGCTGAAAAAGGTGCTTGTGCATCACGCACACTGTATGTCATTAGGCTGAATATATTTTAAATACAGTCACAAATCCTTTGCACAATTCTAATATTTTGCATTTTTCTCGTGTTCCAACATGACCAAAAATTAATACATCTTTTTTTTTCCTGAAAAAAATCACAATTACTGTATTTTGCTGCAGAATACAATGATGTTTGATTATTTATTGATTGTTTTGTTGCATAATGATTGAACATACAATTATTTTTTTTCAAAAGGCTGAACTGAAATGTTTTTTGCATGCTGCTTGCCTTTCTGCTTTTAAATTGCTAAATAGAAATGGCAGGATTATTGATGGTCTTCTGCTATTGCTAAGATATGCTTTTGTTTTACTGTCCCTAAATAAAGCTTATTATTGTCTTTAGTTTTGTCTGCATATAGACACAGTTAAATAATGTCACTTTTGTCCTTTCATTCATTTTGATTTAAATTCTATAAACTTTTGATGCCCTGATAGTATCTTTTGACAACACAGAAATGTAACAAACTGTGAATGCCCTGAAGCACAGACCGTCAAAATTTAGAATAACATGAGTTCACACTGAAGGACATTTTATTGCCTTATTATTATACTATTAGGGGAAATAGTCTTAGGAGGAATGGGAATATTAAGAAATTATTGTTCATTTGAGTCATAGGTCAAGTCAGAGACCTTATAGCAAATGTATAGAAATTATCTTTACAGCTCCTAGAAGGTTAGATGGAGTTCAAGGCCAAGCATTCATACAACTGAGAAAGGTCAAATTATACATATGATAATACTTGGTGACAACAAAGCCAAAGGTCAAGTCTGAGGCATTATTGTGGCACATACAGAGAAAATTACCATTCAGATATCATATGGCATTCCTGCTGGCTCCGGGGCCGGATTCTCATCTTAATTCTGCTGTTGTAAAATGAATGATCCCAGTTATGCACCTGTGCATTTAAAAGACTGGTTTTATTCTTGAATCTTTAGCCATAGTTCAGTGAAGTTTCCAGCAGAGAAGGTAAACAAGTTCCCCACGATACTCTGCCATTTCCATATTTTAAGATGTGCAGACTTCTTTTCAGTAGATAAGTCGGCTCCAAGAATTTCCGCTTTGTTATTGCAATATTTATGCACCCTGAATTCCTAGACAAAAAATAACCAAAGCACACTTTACTCTTGTAAAATCTACATGGTTATTGAGAAGATAATGTATTGTGAATTACAGGAAAAATACAGATATGCTTATATACTTTTTGTTGCACATTTTAAACAACTGATTTTTTAGATATGCTGCAAAGTTTTCTATCTGCTATCAGAGTGAAACTTTTAAGTATACTCATTTTGAAAAGGTTTTAATTTAGAGTTTGTTGCCTTGGATAAAAGGAAGAATAAACAAATGTTTTTTGAAAACATTTATTCTTCTAAGTTGTTTAAGATCCTCTGAAAATAACCCACTCAGGCAAGTAGTTGAAGAGTTTAAGGAAAAAAATTCAGCTTTTAAAGAAAACTTTTTTTTTGTTATAAAAATGTATAGTGTCAGCATACATCAAATAAAATGGTCTTCCCGAAAACAAGAGGAGAAAAATGTTAATGATCCAGAGTTATCCATAAGAGAAATGACCATTTGGGGGCATATTCAAACAGTGGGATAACCATTTACTCTAATACACAATTGGAAGTAATACAACATTATTTCTACTGATACAGTTAATAAAGGCCCAGGACTGCAACGCAGGGAAAAAATTACCTCTCTGTGCTGCTCCTTTTTCATCGTGTTCTGTACATGCTACCACAATGTAAATGCTTAATAATAGTAATAATACAATGCAAAGAAATGTTTCTGTTAAACAGAAACTGATTCTGTATTAATTACCTTGTCATTTATTCAAATGTATTTCTCATTAGACTGGGGAGAGTCTCAATGAGACAGCTAAAGACAGAAAAATTCCATTGCAAGAAAAATGTGACATTTTACTCCGTGCCTGGTTGAATGTATACTCTTACGGGGATAATACCTTTTAAAATTGCTGCACAAAGCTGTATATTCAGAATAATTTAAAAAAATAGTGTCTGCTATATATTGCATGTGAAAATGATGTGGATACAGAAAAAATTAAACTACTATTTTTAGTGTATGCATATATACACATACTCACAAACATAGGCAATTTATGTCAAAATTTGTTTGAGTCACTTGTTTTATTGTTAGTCATTGTATTAATAGTAAAGTACTCTTGAACAGAAATATGAAGACATTTTCTAATAATGAAAAAAATACAGCATTAATAAAGTTAAATCTGATATTGTGGACTGTGAGTGGCTTCAGCAAGACCCATCGCATAGTGCGCCAGCAGACCAGTCCCTCTTATTTAATATTTAGCTGCAGTATCTGTTGAATTATAATACCTTCTGTTCCATCCTCTCTGAATATTTTTCCAGCCCACTACATAGCGTCAGCAGGTCCCTGTATTCTTGTGGCGCTGTACAATAACACAGAGACAATGATCATACAAAACTACGCTGCAATCCTGGTGCAGGGTGCTATCAGGAATCTTACTGACAATATTCAAATCACATGGGATGTATCGTACTCAGAGTAGGAGTGTAGTTTTTACACACAATACCTTAGTGCATCTTTGGTGAGAGAATTGGTACTACTTGAGTGGAAACAATAAATATCACGCTGTGGAGATTTTAATCCTTGGGCATGTGAAAGAAGGTTTATGAAAGAAAGAAAAAGATTGTCACAAAGATAAGTTCAAGTATTCAGCACCTGAAAACTGAAAATGGAACTATTTTTTTTCCCTGACTGACAGACTTGCCAGCTCTGGTGTTTGTACCTTGAGTCTTTTTTAAACCTAGCTGTTGCTATCGATAGATGGTGTAGGAATCTCAGCCTTCATTTATTTTGAGCCCCCCTGAGAAACGTGAGGGAATATGACACAAGTGCAACTTAAAGGTTCAGAGGCAGTATCTCATGACCTTTACATGAAGGAATCCTTGCTGACTGACCTCTCTGTGCTTTAGATTGACAACACCATGTCAGTCTGCCAATGGTTATTTATTGTGGTCTAAGTTATGCCTTCAGCTTCGATTTAGTTTAGTCCAGTTTCAAATGCTGAGTCAACCTAGTAATCAGTTAGTTGGACAACTGCTCTGTGTTCATAGTGTAGTGGTACAAATGACTCAGTACTTGACCGTCTTCTCTACCAGTTGCTGCTGAAGAAAAGCCCAGCCACTGGCTGATGGTGCTGGCATGCACAAAGGTCACGTTTGCTTGGGATGTGAAAATGTTTAATGATTTTTATTTTTCCTAGAGGAGAAAAGTTTGGATATGATTATCTATTCAAATTCCAGCTCTGCCCCCCCCAACGCTCCTCAAATTTCAACTGGATCTTTTAGCCGGGTTCTCCCTCAATTCCAGACCCAAAACAGTGCACTTCGCTCCTGGCTGATACCCAGTACGAACATCCTCCTCTCTCCTAGCCCATCTTCCAGAACACCCCAGGAACAAGGAGCGAGGGGAACAGGGGAGCAAACCTCTTTCCCCCCAGGGCAGAGGAGCCATCCCCTCCTAGGGACAGCCGGGATGCTGCTGCGCTCACTGCTCGTTGCCCTCTGTGTGCGGGAGGAAAGCCGGACAGCCACACGCCCGCTGGCCGGACGGCTGGTGAGCGCGGCCGCGCCGAGGGGAGGCCTGTGCGTGGTGGTGGGCTCAGGCGGGGGTTTCCCTTTCATCGGTGATGCTGCCTGCACCAGCCCACGCAGCCCTCGCTCCCGGTCGGCCCCGCCGCCGTGCTGGCGCAGCTGTTTGTGCAGCTGTGCGGCCGGCCAGATGGGAGAAGTGATTCTGGCTGGAAAGAAAAACATGTTGCTTTTTGCAGGGTGTTTTAACATTTTTATTTTTTTTTTTCCCAGCCAGATCAATTCCCTGATCCGGTTCGCCAGGCAGGCACGGAGAGCTGTGCTTGGGCGGCTGCAGGACAGCAGGACGGGTGAGCCAAAAGCCTCTGCCCCAAGTGCTTTGTACCACTGGAGGTACACTCGTGGGACTGATGCTGCCATTTGATAAACATTTATAGCGACACTCAGGAAAGCAATCTGCCTCCTAACGTCTCTTTCTTCCCCATCTGAGCATTTCCAGCTCCTGCTGCTGCCCATGCATGGAGGTGCTCCTCTGGTCAAGGAGGTGAGGGGAGAAACAGGCTGGCTAACACAGTGGGATGAAAAATACCCCTTTATCCCATGGGATCTTCCTCTGCCAGGTCAGCTACCCTAATCCTCTTCCTGGCAGAGCTGCACAAACCCTTTCCCCAACAGCAGGATGGGCAGCACAGGGAAGGTGAGGAAGCATTAGGTCTCTGCTTGCTGTTCCCTACCAGATGTGTTTCCCACTGTGTAAACCAGAAATAATGGGGGTTACTAAAAAGGTGAAAATACTGCCTACTGACCAGTATCATGCAGTATTTTCACAGACTCCCTTCTTTTGCAAAGACTTGGGACATTGGTAAAATGCTTTAGCTCTGCTCTCCTGTAGCATTTGAGGTCTTTGGTCTGCTGCCATCAGAAGCTAGGAAGAGCTGGCGGTGTGTGAAGAGCATTTCTGTGCCAGCCCAGACCACCGGTTTCAGTGCCGCCACGGCGCAGGACAGCCCTTCCCACGGCGAGCGACTGTCCTTCCCGTGTGGGATGAGCTGCCGCCCGTGGCGGGAGCATCGGGGGGGTCAGCCTGGCTCACTCGTGCAGCAGCAGCACGAGCAAAGCCAGTGTCTGGCTGCCCTCCGCGCACTGCTGCCTTAATAAGTTGCCTGTTTTGTTTAAACCTAAAGTCACCAGTTTCAGAAGCAATATTGTCAGGCATCGATCATAAAGAATATCCTCTCCCAAATCAACATAGCTACTTATTTCACGTCTAGCCCCATGTTTTTTGTGGCTGGTTACACTAGTCTGAAAGCCCAGGGAGAAAACTTGGCTCCGTTCGACCTTGCCCATGGCCAGCAAGCTGTGGGCGATGTCTCGTAGTGCAGATTTGTTCACTGGGAGTGAAATCAGCTAATATCAGCACAGGGTTTAAAACGTGTTTAGATGAAATCCAAATAAAACCCAGGAAGAGCCTGGCTTCTCTTCTCAGATCTCAGAGGGAGTTTATAAAGCTGATATAGTTATAAAATCATTATGTGATACCAGGCCTTACCCAGTATTTAGCATTTTCAGCCTCCTCTGAAGCCAGTGACCCGAGAACACACTTATTCCCGAGTAGGGCTGGGATGCTGGTCCGAAACAGGTAGTGATCTGGGGATTCCACACAGTTCATGCATAGGTATGAAATACCTTACAGAAACCTCAATACTTAGGAGATATTAAGCACCTGCTGCCAGAAGTTTTATTCTTTTTAGTACGGATCAAGTCAGGTTCCCAAAATCAAGGTACTTCCAAAATCACATATGGATTAGGGAAAAGAAAAGGCTGTTTTTGAATAGCAAATGGCAAATCTTATATAAAAGCTACAGAGAGAAAAAAAATGCCATTTTTTTCCTGACTAGTCTCGTGTATTTCATGTGAAGATTTAATGTTCTGCTCATTCTTTAGTTCTGATTTACCTATTTTTAAGATGAATAAATATCCAGTAAAAATGTCTGAAAGGTCTCTCCGTCTTTCCTTAAATGAGTATTTTGAAAGGGGCTTATCCTATATCTAGCAAATTCTAATCCCTATGAGCTAAACTTTGGAAGCGAGTGAGGAATGTAGGTAGAAAGCTTTTCTCTTTCAAAGTCGAAGGGTAATAGCACGTCCTTTCTATTCCAAAGTCAGAGTGAAGACAAGTTCCTCTTGATGAAAGCGCCACAGTTAATCCGTCTCAGGATTGGTGTCTCCATGTAGCACCCTGGGGAACTAGAATAAAAAGAAGTGTTTTTTGCCTGGTGAGCTGTAGAGTTACAGTGCAGGAAAATCCTTGTTGTACAGTACGCTATATTGTTTCGCTAATGTATTTTTTCAGTGCTCTGAATGAAGCGCTTATATGCAGGGAAATTGGCTTTGAGGCAGCGGATGAAATTGTAATGGTGTCAATGATCTGCCTTGCAGCAGAACAAGCGATCAGCTGATGGATCATGTTAAACCACAGAAGACTGGATCCTGCGACCGTTTCTCATGGTAGCAAACCCGTAAACATCGGGAGCTGTTCTGTTAACATCTGCAAGCCTGCTCCAGAAAGGAGGATAATTCCAACACATTTATAAAGAAGCCAGGCTCCGTTCTTGTTGATTAATTGTGATCATGTGTTGAAGAGAGTAAGCTTTTGTTTTCATCCTGACCTATTTTTAATTACATTGCAAAATTCTCCCAAACCCCACGTATTTCTGTTCATTGCATTTTTTTTTCAAATGTTGAGGGTGGAAAAAGGCAAGATTGGCTTCTTCGGTGGAAGTTGTTTGGTAGTGATTTTTCTCCCTTTTTACTGTTGTGTCCTTCAAACAAGCTGTTTTTGAGGGTGGGACCTGATTTATTTCCACAGTTCTGAACATGAAAACTATGTATTTATCATAGAATGATAGAATGGTTTGGGTTGGAAGGGACCTTTAAAGATCACCTAGTCCAAACCCCCTGCCATGGGCAGGGACATGCTACAGAGTGTTTGCTGCAGTGCTGTGAAAGGTCCTCACCAGACACACAGGACCATGATGCAAGCATCTTGCAGCGACACACACAACAGGAGAGTTCCCGTTTCACTGATTTTATCACTTTACTGCTCAGTGTTATAATTCGTCTCAATTCCAGATGAAAGCTGACATTCGGTTGTGAGGTTTTTTTGTTTGTTATTTGTTATTACAGAGCTGTTCGGATGTAAGGCATGAGAGAGTGCTACAGTTTTAAAAGACATAATTGCCACAAGGTATTTCTGTGGTCAGAGGATAAACAATAGCCAGGCTGTTTCTTCCAACTTCAGAAAAACTTTTTCTTTGAATACACTCTTTTGCTTTCTGAAGAGTCACCATTATATCTAAACCCAGACCATATACAAAAAGCTCAACACTAGATGATGAAAGGTTTTCATGATGCAGTTCTTGGGGACTAATTGAAGAGTATTTCATCAGTGTTCACTGTTAATCAGTTTAATCTGGCCTTGCAGCTGGTGTGATAGGGTTTCCAGTCAGCTGATGCTGTGTATAATCAAACTTCATGTGAGGCTCAGACTGACAATACAAACTGATTCCTTCTGAAGCATGTATGGCACATGAAATCCCAAATTAATGATCACCCAACTTTAACTAACCATCCTCAAACCATTTTCCATTGTCAGAGCATCGATACAGTATAAGCAAGCCCATGCTTTTGCATGCTGAAAGCTTATGGGAAGGCTGCTCTTTGCTTTACCACTTGATGCTTCAAGGAAGCATCAGACTCTGGCCAATCTTTTCTACCTTTCCTTTCCCCCTAACAATCCCATTTGCCCAGTTCAGCTTTTCCATCAAATTTAGACTAGCATTCATTCTGATGGCAGGGAAAGTTAAGTGGCTTAATTTGTTCTTAAAAATGGGGAATTTCCTCATGTTCTGGGCCTGTCCTAGTAAACCTGGCTCCGTCTCAGAAAAATTAGTGTTCTCTATTTTGCAAACCTCATCACATTCACCATTCAAAAAAGCAGTCTGTGTGACGGCTGGTGAAATCATCTACTCTTACATTTCATTACTATAATACAGCTGTTAAAGCAATTCCTTTCCTTTCTGTTCAAAGCTTTCTCTATCCTCTAGAGCAGAAATTTGTCAGGAAAAAGAAATTGTTACAACTCCATTTATAGGTGCCTATGAGCTGCTGTAATATTTGATCCATTTATTTTGATTACATACATTATCCTGAGTACATGTTTGTTCTTACTTTCACCTGACAATTACATACTGTACATTTATTGCTTTAAGAATAGCGTCCTCTTCATCTTCTTATGATTGTTATTCCAGACTAATTCTCAGCTGGTGTAAATACATTTGGGGTAAGCAGTTAATGTTTTAGGATCAAGCCTCTAGTGCTTCTAACCTGAGGATCTCAAAGTGCTGGAAAAATGTTCACTGGTTTTGCTGAAGAAATATTCCAACTTCTTCTGAGATGCTCAAGTCTAAGCATATTTGATCACCCCCTTTGTTTCTCACACAGCTTTCTGAGCTGGACAAATAATCCACAGTTATGTTAGGTGAATAACTTAATTATTTAAGTGTTGTCAATAGCATATCTGAAGGGAGGAAATAATTTGGGTTTTATTATTTGCTTAACATTTAAGGTTCCCCAAAATAGGAAAATATGACTATCAGATATTCTGACATCAACTCTTTATACTTCTAGCCTCAAGTCTACTCATTTTCTTCTTTTCTGCAAATGGGAACTGCTATGAGAACAAAAATTTGGCTTGAACTGACTTCTATATTCTGGCGTGTGTTATGAAAGCACTGTCATATTCCATTTTTATCAACTATTCTTGGTTAAAATGCAACTATTTGACTGATAATTAGCACGCCTGTGTCTTTATGGAGTCTCAGTCTTGAAGCAATATATGAAATGTCAAGGAGGTAAAGGCAAAGGTTAAAGATGCTTAGTGTTTTTCAGTTAAAACAGTGCCAGAATGAGTTTTGTATCTTTTTGAAGAGGAGGTTGCTATTTCTTTCAGAGTAGCTGTATGATTTTTTTTTTTTTCATCACAGCTCTGCATGCATTAGTCTCCTACAGGGCAAATTGCTTTATTTAACATGCCACAGAAAGCTACTGCTGTTGCATCAGGGAGATGGAATGCTTCTCTTAAACTGTAATGCCAATAATTGCCTTTGGACTTCCACACAAAGAAAGTTTTGGTCTTCGAACTGTCTGGAACGGTTTGTCAGTAATTGCTGCAATGTACAATCACTCCTAGAATGAAAAGGAAAATGACATATATTTAGAAAGTTCAATAAGAACAGTGCAAACAAGCAATGCTATTATCCAAGATGGTGAATGAGCCCCATGTTCTGAGGCTGAGCCTCAGAAATTGTTTTATTGCACATGGTGAGCAGACACACTGTTAATATAAAAGTATAATAAAAGCAGTTGGAGTAACCACAAGAACACCCTCTGAAGCATCCATGTTTAGTTAAACATGTTTGTCTGAATTCATACCAGGCAACTGGGCTGACAGATTATTTATGTCCGGATTCTTTCCCTCCACACTGATTCGCAGCAGACTATGTGTATCCCATTTACACATGGAAAAGTTCATTGCCTTTGACCTTCAGGGCAATTAAAAGGCAAAACACTGTGTATTTTCCAAGCCTCACAACTGTTAAAACTCTGCATACACTTTCACAGAGATCCTTGGCCAAATCTCTAGCGCCTGTTGAGCTGCTTCATGAGTTTGACCCACTTCCCAGTACAGTCAGGGCCCTGCCATCAACCTGCCAACCTGCGGTTTTTCAGCTGTCTGCATTGTCAGAATAAAAAAAGGATGCAAGCAGAGAAGGAAGTATGGATGTAAGACCATGGTGACCTAAAATGCTCACTATTGCTTAACAGGATTTAATATATCTTCCTCCACGCAGTGCAAAGTTGGCTTACTGGTCAGCTATGGCTTATTGGTCAGCAATAGCATAGGTAGCTCTTAGCAGGCTCAACCTATAGCAGTTAAAAGCTGGGGAGGATGGAGACTCCTCTCCTGATACTGTGTTGCTGCAAGAATAAACGGAAAACCCCAAAGGAGGAAGGAACAATTCAGCCTTTTCAACTGAAAAACTTCACAGGGCATGAAAAGAATTTTTAAGACTCTCTGCAAAATAATCTTTTGGGCAGGGAAGAAAATTCTAGATCAGATGTTTGCATATGACTTCTACTATTCCCTCGTCTTTTACCTGCACAGGAAATAATTATTTTCTTGTCATCCTATTCATTGCTATTAAAAAAAAAGTGTGTTGTCACAAATGACAAGCTCTTTTCAAATAAGGAATAATTGAGTGAAGTATATGAATTCCAAGACAGAGACCTATCATGTCTTCTCATGAAAAAAAATGTTCTTTGTATTAAAACTAAACAGAGAGATTAAAAAATATTTTAAATTTATTTTCCTCTCAGTAAAACATGTGTCAACTCATTTCTGACAGTATCAGGATATGTATGAGTTTTTCTGTCATGCTCCCTTCTAAAACTGGCTTTTTAAAATGAGACATTCATTTTAAAAATGGCTAACATCATTGCCTCAATGTGAGCGCAACTCAGACCAGCTAATGAAGAATTCTCCTGCTAACTGAAGTTTCATTTCTCTATTTTTTGGGGGGTTTGCTAAATTGAAGCACTAAAAGCAAAATATAGTCCTTAAGGATATGTAGATGTAAATCCTTCTACACTGCACTTGCATCTGTGAAATCATACCTCTTACTGGTCCTTCTGTGGGTGTATGATAGTGTCATAAAAAAGATTCTCAAAACTGCAATATACAGTATAGCTGTGCCTTTGTTGCATTATTAAAGAAATGACAATAATCTGTGTAAAAGAAATTCAGTCCTCAGTTAAAGGAGGCACTGCCCCAGTAGTTTACATAGGCAAGTTACAACTTGAAATGCATTTATGGAAATGCTATAATTTGTACCTACATGCATTCTTTAAATCATGAGATAGCTAGGTCAGAAACTGCAAATAATTTTTCTCCCTTTGCTTCTTTATTTGCTTGGATTAAGCTTGCCCTGCTGCCCAGCTGTCCTGTGAAAGGAAATGGAGAAGGTGGTAATAAAGGTTTTGATAGCTCAGCTCTCCCTACTTTCCACTCATCAGGTCCCCTTCCCAGTCTCTGCCACCTCCTGGTCCCCTCCCACAGCCACATCTCAGCACCCTCGTCCCCCACAGCCAGAGGCGCCCCTCGACTTCTGCCAGTGTTTATGGATAGCAAGTTCGGGTGGTTTGGCAACTGATAAGGCACATTGTGGCTTTTGTAAATTATACTGTAGGTAGCCCTGCTTGCAGTTTTGTCTTTCTAAGAGTCCGTGAGGTACGGGGTCAGATTGCAAGTAGTGGCTTTGAAATGTGTTTTCTGTTTCAGCATCTGAAAACATCAATGTCTGTGTGATCTCTGGTAGAGGGACCGTCCTAACAGCATGCGTTTGGGGTTTCGTTACAGAAATGACAGCACTGAAATCCAAACATGTTGTGCTCCTAAGTTATTTGAATGGTGAAAGATGCACACAAAAATGGAAGTTATGCTGCAGGAGGAAGGGTCTAGGGTGTTGTGAAAATAATTTATGTTTTGCCTGCAAAACTTCAAAGAACAAGGAGGAATTTTAATTTAAAAATTCTCTCGGCATACAAAAAATATTGAAATCTGCAATTTGTTCAAACATAAAATTTAGTTTAGTTTTTTAGTTTCTCTTATGTTAAAAAAGACTGTCAAGTGTTGAAAAGTAGTTTTGAATAGAAAAAAAATATTCTGATGTCTTCTGAATTAGAGAAGAGTTTGACTGAAAAAATGAAGCAAATTTGATAGCGTTTGATTTTGGCTCATCCAAGTGTACATTTTTCAGTGAAAAAGTCTTTCAGACAGCAGCTAGATCTACTCAGAGGACTATTACCATATGCGCAGTTCTTTCCAACTCAGTTTCCTTATAAAAAATAAATCTGTACAATCTACATTTCCCTTTTCCTCTTTCCCCATGAAAGCAAATCTACAGCACATCCATATTAATCTCCTCATTTTTTCTTTCCAAAGTTCTGCTCAGCCTATCCTAGTCCTGTCACAAACTCTCTTTGTATCTGTGTCCTCCCTTCATTCCCTCAAACCCTGCACCCCAATTTTCTTCAAACCTTTCATCCCTCCTTCTAGCCATCTTGCTCCTCTGTTCAAATAGAACATTTGGGAGAGCGGAATAATAGAAAACAGCAAGGCAGGCTTGGAAAACTTGAAATAACTTACCCATTCAAGCTGCTCCAAAAGGGCCAAATTTTCATTTGGTTTAAAATGGGATCATTCTGCTGACAAAGTAAAATTAGCAGTAATTTAGAAGTTTTCCTATCACAATTCAAAGTGGCTTACACTTGAAATGTGGACTGCATGTGTGTGTGAGAGAGCGAAAAACAAAATCTGGAGCCATGAAGATTGTCAGTCTTTCTCTCTAAAACATAGGCAAGTCTAACATTGCCAACATGGAACACTACTTTTAAGTTTTATCTCAAAAAGCCACCAATGACTTTACTGCACAAAAATCCACACACCCCCAAAATAATTGTATTTCTCATGGAGGGACACTATATCAAACCAGAACAGAAAGTTCCAGGCCTGATATATAGCTTTATTCCACCCTTAAAGCAAGCCTTGGTGCATCCTGACTTACGGTGTTGTGACTGACACCTACATGCAATCAGCTGCTGGGCATAGTCATATCCATCTGCTATTTTTGCTAAACCTCTGTATCTCACATTAATTGCACTTGCCTGTATAGCTCTTTTTGCTGTATCCAGTGGAGAGAGGAGCAGACTTGCTCTAGACTTGGCAGCCAGAATGAGTCACACTATAGACCTAAAACCGCCTAACTAGAGGTGATACAGTGATGTGTGAAATAATTTCTTCAGCTCCTGTGTTCCAAAAATACACAAACTCCTGTTTGCCTCTTTTGATTTGCTAAAAATCTTTAAGCCCCTTTACTTCTTTCTGAGGATTACACTATGAAACATTCAGCATTTTGCAAGACTGCACCCATATTTGAAAACTTTCTACCCATCAGCTCCCCCCCGCCCCCCGAGATTTACACAGATCAAAGCTGATGAAAGAGTAGCAGTGGTAGTTCCACTGCTTGGCTAGGCACTCTGATCTGCTAAAATCTAGATGTGGAGCAAAGGAATCTAAAAAAAAATATCCCAAAGAGTGGTTCTCAGGCAGCTCTTTTGTGTGGGGATCATATACTTGACACCATGCCTTATGTGGAATGCACATCAAATCACCTGGAGACTCCACATCAATGGTAGTTATGTGCATGCATGTACGACAAAGAGAATAGACCCTTAAACCAGTTGGGTGCATGAGACAAAAAAAAAAAAAAAAAAAAGTCTAAAGAGTGTAAATCTAGAGGAGTACATCAACTTTTTCTTTTGATTTACCTCTCTGCTCTGCCTTATGCCTTTTTTTGTTGTTGTTTTTTAATGTTTTAATGGATGGAATTTAAAAAAGGACTTTCCCAGTGCAGCCAGTGCTTTATTTTATAAGGTTCTGTCCTTAATCTAACACATCTGTGTTATCTGATCCAAGACTGCCCATAGGATAGAGGGCCAGATTCTTAGCTCCCATGCACTCGTCTCATAGACTTCAAGGGGTTACACTAACTGCAACAAGTCGATGACTTGCTCTTGTTTGTTGTTGAACTCTTAAGTGTTACCATATTTTTCCTTTAACTGTTACTGAAGCCCATACCAAGTACCACTCAGATAAAATGATTTCCTCTGTGCTGAGCTGATTTTTGCTCCAGGCTGGCATTTACTAATTTCAGGGAGGTTTTGCTATCACAGTGAGCAGGACAAAAACAAGCCTCTTGTAGGAGTCAATGGACTTCAGTATTTAGAAAAAGGATTTTTGTACCTCAGACCCGAGTCCCGGGTTAAGGTCCATTTGTCCCTTTCAGTCTAGGAATGGCAGGGATGTTATGATAGAAAAAGAAAGAAAATAAAATGAAACAAACAAACAAACAAAAAAATAGGAAACTGCCTGTTTGTATTCCAGGATGAACTAGGTAAACTCTGAGTTTACCTTCCCCTACACACTCCACAGCAAAAGGCACTGCTTTTCCCTGATCCTGCTTGTTCTTTCAGTGATGTGAATAAGTTGACGGACCTGCCCACTAAACTGAGTAAAACCTCAGTGAAGCCAAGCTTGTGCTCATGGGCTTCATGCCTTTCCTGCTGCCCTTCCACCAGCTGCTACTAGACCATTCCTGGGTTTTTGCCCACACTGCTGCCAGGCCACCTGGCTGTTGTGGCAGTCCATCTTAAACAGAGATGTCTGACCACATCAAGGAGCAAAATTTAACAGGACTTCCCTGTGACATTGGAAACCAGGCTCTGCTACTGCTGAGCACAGCCATCCTCTCCCCCCTGGAAGTACCCACCTTTCCTTCTTGATCCTCCCTCCCCAGATTGCCTTCTGAGATGCAAAGAAATAAGGATGACAACCAATTCCAGATTTCATGCACCAAACCCCAGCTTTGTTTCCATCTCACACACTCGCCCTGGCCCCAGGGGACGGCAGCCCATGCGCTTGCAGCACACCACAATGGCTTTGTGCCCAACTGGGACCAAACACCCAGCAAGGGAGGCTGTGGAGACAGAGTGAGGACATGGTCCTCTGCTGCCATGGGACATACACCTCCAAACAAGCTGCTGGTCTCAAATGCTGGGAGAAGAAAAGCAAAAGGAAGATACAAGGCCTGCGGTAAGTGTATGTTTCCACAGAAATGGATAATATGCGTATTGCATGTTGTGTGGGGTTTAATCCAAATCTCTGCTATTACAACCTAAGTAATGGTTACTGTCGACCCAGATGGCAGGTACACTAAGCACACAAACTGCATAGACATGTTGAAAGAAGGAGGAAAAGTGATGGATAACTCAGTGCAGGGTGTGAAACAGAGCGTAATAGATCAGCTGTTGATGTTAGCACAAAGATCTACAAAGAAAAAGTGCTTTTATACATCTGCAAGCTGTGGTGCTTCCCAAGATTTTTTTAGACATGCACGAGGAGCAGAAGACGTTCCATATCCAAACATGGCCAACAATTGCTTCAGGGTGCTCCCCTTCAAGGCTGGTGTCAAGGGCAGAGGGAATGCCCATCTGTGAAGAACTGGCATGCCTCTCCACCTCCCAAGCTCTATGGAGGACTGCAGGAAGCCCTGCAAGCCCAGCTCCTTGAGTAAATCATGAGAACACCTAAATAGTTTGTAAGTGCAGTCTGTACAGATGCTCCTAGGAGGCTGTCCTTGTTTGGGGCTGTAGGATGACCACTCAGTGATAGACCTGAAGTTTTCTGATGTTGAGCCATGGGGAGCATAAGCATGGGGTAGCAACAGGCTCAAACAGCATCACTGTGCACCATCCAAGTGAAGTTCACACTGTAATAGCAAACCCAGGTCTCATGACTGTATTTTAAGAAAGATACAATGACATTGGAGTAGGTGTCAACAAGACCTACACAGATGGGTCTAGAGACTGAGGACAAGGGCAGACAGCTGGAGAAACAGCTCCAGGTGGTTACATATACTAAAAGGAAGCATGAGAGAGGGTTTCATCTCCTTACAGGAGGAAAGATCATGCACCACTCAAAGGGATAGTCACAGGGAACGACAGCCAGAAGCTGAAGTTGGAGAGTTATGCTGGAACTAAAACAGGCTTCTTGCTGCGCGGGTAATTAACTACTAAAGCAATCTCTGAATTTCACTGATGACTTCTTCATGTTTTAGTATTTCCAGCTTAAGAACAGCCACCTTTTTGGAAGCTATCTTTTATCCAAGCATGCACTTTTTTGAACTCAATACTGTTGTAACTGGATGAAACGAAATGGCCTGTAATGTATATAGGAAGTCATATTAAGCAATCTGATGTTCCCATCAGTCCTCAGACATTATAAATGAATCCAGAAACTTCCCGAGAGTGATGATAGATGTGGAGACTGCAACTCCCAGAGTGAAATCCTCCATTTCAAGCAATGCAGCAAGAACGCTGTGATCAAGCCTGACCGTTGCATGGTTTCACTGCCTTCTGCAAGATAGCATCGTCTGCAAGCTGGTCTCTTATATGCAAATTAAGAGCAGCCCTTGGGCCCTGGCACTTTGCCAGTTCAACCCTCCTTTAAGTGAAGCCGGGCTCTGGGTTGGAAAAAGCGCTTGACTCCATATGGAGAGAGTGGTGCGTGCTCTCAGTTATTCGGTTCCCACTGATCCGGGCAGGAACTCGGAGCACTCTGTGTTTAAGGATTGCACCGTGCAGGAGAGTTGTTGTTTTGGTTTGGTTTGGTTTGTATTTTATACTTCAGTAACCGAGTAGCGTATTTTCACTAGCTCCCATAAAGATACCTGAAAATGTCATTACAAGCTAATCTTTAAATAACACGCTGCCCTTGCAGTGCTGAACCAGGGAACACGTCCCAGCTGGTTCCTTACATCCTTGTGTCTGGAGAAACCTCTGACTGATTCTGCTGTTAGTATCTCTGCTTCTCCAGTCCGCTTCAACATGTTCATAAGTTTCTCCCTTTCTCCGTAAGTGATTTTTTTTTCTCAACCCTGCAAACTGATAGCACTGCTAACTAAAAGACTGAGCACTTCAAATGTTCATATATTGGTACCTTTTGGACACAGCTTAAAGAATCACATAGAAGCAGCATGGAAGACTTAGTCAGCACTTTACATCAGTCTTCCAAAGCATGACACAAACATAAATAAAACTAGATCAAAGGAAAAGGAGGAAATCTTCTGTATCAAACAAAATTACTAACCATAGTTTTAATTCAGGAAAAAGTAGATTTTATTGCATCTTTACAATTGAGGGTTAAAAAGGGGTTAAAAAGGGTAAAAAGAAGGAAATTAGTAGAAAATATGATCTTTCAAAAGCAGTGACTGTTTATTGTACTTAATTTGGTTTTCTCAATGTCTTTCCAGTTCTGCATATACTTCAGCAGATAATGAATTTTGTCAAGTCACTAAAGATAAGATTATTACAGATTCTTAGAAAGGGAAAGCATAAGAATACTTAAAATCCCCAAGGCCTATTTTATATACTCCCCTCTAAGTGTTGCTATGGATTTCAGTGAGACCTACTCCCATGAAATTATCAGAAAGTTGAAAAAGTCCTTTACAGGCACCCAGGGACCAATCTGAAACCTGACCAGGGAAAGGGAAGGGAAAGGAAGGGAAGGGAAGAGAAGGGAAGAGAAGGGAAGGGAAGGGAAGGGTTTGGATCACTGCATTTTGGGCAAAAGATTGGAATAGTCTGTTGTTTTGATAGATCTCCTTTTCCACTGATTTCTATAGCTAGTCCAGATTCTGTATCTCACCTCAAGATGGCAAATATCTTTGCTCTTACTGTTTGCAGTCCACGCAGTTGCTTTAGCAAATATGAATGCAGTGTCGACTGATCCTGCTGTCCTTGATCAGATATTCCCTTGGGAAGCAGCATGGGAAAGAGAAGCCAGGCCTATTACCTCGTGGGTTCAAGCTGGCCCAGGCAAGGACAGCAGGGAGAGGTGGTACCTTTTGCTCTGTCTGGGAGAAACAGGGTGCGTGGGTTCAGATAGCTCCTTCGTGCTGGGATGTAGATGGCTCTCTGAGTCTGTCACAGCTGTTCATGAAGGAAAGCAAGGGGAGCTGTGGAGTGAGACCCCAAACCAACCTTCTTCTCCCTGGCAATGTTTGGCCTTAGTGGAGGGTGCAACAAGGAAAACTGGGATTGCAGGTCTCTGGGACGGCTTTTACTTGCAACTCCAGTGTGTTGTAAACACGAGCTGGATGATGAGCATCTGGGGACGAGCTGCTTTAACAAAATCCCTCTCTGGTGGATACCACCTCCAAGGTGGCCAGGACTAATAAGGTCAAGCAAGGTTGAGAAGGTGAATGCAGTGGGGCCAGGACAAGAAGGGCAATGAAGCAGAGCCACGTGAGGAAGGTGGATGCAGCAGGGCTGGGCCAGTAATGGGGGATGCTGCAGGGCCAGGTGAGGGGTAGGGATGCAACAGATTTGGGCCAGGAAGGAGGATCATAGAATCATAAAATATCTCAAGTTGGAAAGGATCCATAAGGATCATCAAGTCCAACTCCCTGCTCCTCGCAGGACTACTAAAAACTAAACCATATGACTAAGAGCATCATCCAGATGCTCCTTGAACTCTGACAGGCTTGGTGCCATGACCACTTCCCTGGGAAGCCTGTTCCAGTGACTGACCACCCTCTCAGCGAAGAACCTTTTCCTAATGTCCGATCTGAACTTCCCCTGACGCAGCTTGATTCCATTTCCTTGAATCCTATCACCGGTCACCAGAGAGAGGAGATCAGCACCTTCCCCTCCGCTGCCCCCCTTGAGGAAGCTGTAGACTGCAATGAGGTCACCCCTCAGTCTTCTTTTCTCCAAGCTGAACAAACCAAGGGACCTCAGCTGCTCTTTGTAATTCTTGCCCTCGAGGTCTTTCACCATCTTGGTCGCCCTCCTCTAGACACACTCTAATAGTTTGATGTCCTTCTTATACTGAGGTGCCCAAAACCGCACACAGTACTGGAGGTGGGGCCGCACCAGTGCAGAGTGGGACAATCACCTCCCTCAACCAGCTAGCTATGCTGTGCTTGATGCCCCCCAGGACATGGCTGGCCCTTTTGGCTGCCAGGGCACACTGTTGACTCATATTCAACTTGCCGCCAACCCAAACCCCCAGATCTCTTTCTGTGGGGCTGCTCTCCAGCCTCTCGTCCTGCAATTTGTACGTATAACCAGGATTACGCCATCCCAAGTGGAGAATCCGGCACTTACTCTTGTTAAATTTCATACCGTTGGTGATTGCCCAGCTCTCCAGCCTATCCAGATCTCTCCGTAAGGCCTCTCTTCACTTGAGGGAGTCCACAGCTCCTCCTAGTTTAATATCATCTGCAAACTTACTTAATGGACATTTGATTCCTGTGTCCAGATCATTTATAAAAACGTTAAAGAACACTGGCCTTAAAATTGAGCCCTAGGGAACCCCACTGGTGACTGGCCACCAGCCTGGTGTAACCCCATTTACTAAAACTCTTTGAGCCTGACCCATCAGCCAGTTGCTCACCTGGCTGCAGGTGTATTTCATGGCCAGCTGGCTGAGAGCTCAGCTGCAGGGGACATCCCCCCTTCGCCCCTTCCCCACCTCGCCTGGCTGGGGGTGGGCTGGGGGTGGCTGCCATCACCCGGCTTGGGGCTTTCAAGGAGAAAACGCTTTTTGAACTCCTCCAAGTAAGATTACAGAAAAGTCTCACGGTGCCTGTTTAAACAAGTGTGTCTGAACAGGAAAATCAAATAGACAGGGAGCGACTTCAGTTTCTCCTCTTATACGATGTTTGAAATGATAAGCAAGGATATTTTTTCACATAATTGGGCTGTGTCAAGGTACCAGCTGTTTGATCAGATAGGGGCTCTCTATGTAGTCTCACATCAGAAGGCTAGTAAACTACAAATTAAGGCAGGCTTTAGATTTTGTCTGCGAAGTAGCCAAATAAATTGAATTTTATTTCTAAAGGTCATAACGGGGGGCGAGGAGGAGTACACAAAAAGGGCAGAATAATGTACCAGGATAAATGAATCAGAAAGAGTAAGGGAACAAAATTGTTGGAAAGGGCTCAATCACTCGTGAAAACCCATAAGTATTGGAAAGATGCTGATTAGCATCTTTGGATCCTACAGGGAGCTTTAAGAGCCCACACTTTCATCACCCTAAAAGAGGTCTGCAGGAAGGCAGGGCTAGAGGGGCAAGGGAAATGTAATGCGCCATGGTTCCATTGAAGGCTTTTGGGTTGCTTTTGTTCTGTTTGTCGGTACTTTTTCATTTTATTTGGCATTTGCCTTTGCAACAACACCTTGGGGAGGGTGGGACACCCTGGGACGTGGGACACCCTGCGCAGGCCAGCTGGGTGAGGGACAGAGAGCATTGCTCAACCCCCTCCATCCCTCCATCCCACCCCGTTTGCTCTGGCATCCTGGGCCTGGTGACAGGCAGCCAGTCCTTCCTCCTGCTCCCTTGTCCCCTCACCTCCCCCCAGCCCACCCCCAGCTGCCCCCAAAGCAGGGGGAAGCTCCCCTGCCCACCCACCAGCCCCGGGGAAGGTCTCCCAAGGGCCTGAGGGCTGCAAGCGCCCTTTCATCTACATGGCCGCTGCCTAAGCCAATCCCTCCTGCAAAACCACGTCTGGTCCCCCTAGCCTTGTGCTCCAGACAGATTCCCAGGCTCCAGACAAAAAGGCCAGGGGGGCTCCAGGGGACCCGGCTGGCTCCCAGCCAGCCCTGCTGAAAGGGGATCACAAGAAGCCAGATTTACTCCTAAGAACAAAGTTTCCGGTGACTTTGCAAAATGCTCATCGTACTCCTTTCTCCTTTTTTTCTTCTCCTCCTTCCCTCCCTCTCCTTATTTTTCAAAATCTCAGCTGGAACAGGGGTGTTCCCTGTCACTGCCAGTGAACTTACTGCTCCCCTCCCTTGTCAGCTCCGTGTACGCTCCCGTGGCATTTCTTTTTCTGTCCCTGGTTTTATATATCACCCATATTTAGCTACTTGTGTCGGCAAGTGAGGAGGACCTGAATTTACCTGTGGGGCTGCTGCATGTGATTTTTCCCTGTAAATAGCTACTGCTGGGTCAAGCGGGTAGTGATTTGCCCCCACGTCCCAGCCCCAGCGACCACAGAGTGGGAGTCAGGATGTGAAGTGTGCACGTGTGTGTGCATGTGTGCAAACGTCGCCTACTGCCAGGGCTTGCAGCTGCACTAGTAACTAGCGAAGGGTGGACTCTCAAGGGAGACTTCAGTGTAAAAGAGGTGAAATGACTCGCAAAAGACCACCAGCAAACCTAAGAGAGATAACTCTGTGTGCTGAATGCACCCCTGCTCTGCCTGCTGTCAGAGCCTCCTCTTTGTGTCTCTGTGTTATTAATGTGGCACCATTAGCTCAGTATTTCTGCCGTGATTTTATAGAAAAAGAAGAAAGTAGGAGCACTTTGTTGCTATCCTTCAGGTTGTCTCAGAAATAAAAATCAAATTGACCCAAATCCATCCCAAGTGAAATAGGACTGTTAGCAGCAGAGGACAGACCAGCTCTGGTGCCACCCCAGACCAGAAGACTTCGGACCCGACGGCAGGACTGCATCCCTCTCCACGGCATGGTCCATGCTGCTGACGCCTCTGCGCCTGATCTGGGCACCCTGCAGCCACCCGTGGCCCTTCGCGGGCCAGCCTGGGCTCACCCCTGCGAGGGGTGCTCTGCTGCACGGGGGGTGTCATACCTTCAATCCGTGGATTGCAAGGAGAAGGCTGATGCTGTTTGAAAGGCTGAAATAAGTTCTGCTTTGAGTGACAGAAAAACCCCAACTGTTGAAAAGCAAAGTGACCCAACACCAATAGAAAGCCCACACTTGCTACATAAATAATGTCAAAACCACATATGCAGGGAATAACATGAAGGCAGCGCAAGGCAGACCGATGTCTAGAAATGTTATCTCCTCTGTTCCAAAAGCTAATCAGCCCAACAGTGGGCAAGCCAGGAACATTTTAGATTATGTCTATGCTTGTGGTTGATGGAAAGTCTGAGAGGAACGTCAGCTTTCTAAAAGACAAATTCAGTTCCCCTACAGAATATTTGGGATTTTTTTCCCTCCTCCTCTGGCAGTGAAATTGTTTGGTTACATTGATTTATTAGAATGACGTAGCTCCCAGTGTCATATCTAGCCATCGGCTGCCACTCAGCAAAAGGATGTGGTGAGATCACATCGCCAAAATAATAAGGCGCTGGAGTTCCTAAGCAGGAGGACAGTTTCAAATACTTGCGGATGGCTTTGATAGTTGCACACCTGGAGTGTGATGTTGTTTTGTTTTTCCATAGACAGAGTCTGGAAGATACCTGACGCCAGTTACTTTGCTGTTCAACAGTAGTTTCCTTTGCACAGGGAAATTAAAATCCTTCTATATGTATATGCATGAATATACGCTTTCCTAACTGGCAGGTTTTTGCTTAAGGCAATCACTTTTGAACCGTCTTAGCCAAGGAAGAAAAGAAATATTTGCCCCAATCCTGTTCCTCGTGAGTTTAGGGGGATATTTTGGGGCCTCGGGTTTTACAGTTGCAAAGTAAAGGTGGGGGGAGGCAGTCTTGCCTTGGGAAGCTGTGTGACACCAGCAGGAAGATCCAAAAAGGGGTGCTGGAAAGAGGAGACCTGCCAAGTTCAACTCCAGTGCCCGCAGGTCGTCTGTTGGTGGGGCTGTGGCTCCCGGCCCTCCTCCAGCTGTGCTACTGGAGGCAGCAGCTGGAGGAGAAACCCTTCTGCACAGACACAGCCTGCTGCACATAGGCTTTTGCTTTTTCCTTCTATGAACTTTTTTTTTTTTTCCTCAGGAGCTGATTATTATCTAGCTGAAACGTATTTCCTTCCGAAAAGGGGGTTCCTTTTGGTCTTGGTTTCCCCCCCCCCCCCCCCCCCCTTTGCCTAGACGTCTCTATTGGGAACAGACTTAGATCGGGACTTTTGCAGTTTGCGGAGTTTATTCAAAATGTGGTGACATGCGTTTCTTCTGCTCTCTGTATTTCTTACTGTCCTTTCCATCACGTTTTCCAGCAATTTAGAAAGATGTAAAGAATAGCTTTTACTCAATAGGCAAAGAAGCAGGGGGATTATTCCAATGGTCTTGCAAGTTTGGAGTATTTCATCTTCTTCAAAAGGCGAGGAAAAAAAACTGTGTCCTTGTGAGCAAATGATTAGAAGAAGACTGGGAATACAATAATTACCCCAAATGGAAACCCAGACCGCAGTCAAACAATACAGCTTTTGTAAACCGGCTCCGCCTGTAAAAAATCTAGGAAATCTCATAACTAGAGCTGGCAAAATCCTTTTCTTATGCAACAATATGTAAAAGGCTCCTGAGAAATGAGGAGTAAACATGGAAATGCTGTAAAATAGCATGATAATGAACTTGCTCTGAGCATCGGAGATCGGCTTGGCGGTACCAGCACGGATTCCTTCAACCACAAAGTATTTTCTCATGTTAAAGAATTTGGGACAAATTACATTTCGTGACATTTCACCAATAAACAAGCACGTGAAGACAAATAAACCGGGACTTGCCATAATCTACCTTGATCGTTGTGGAATTCAAGGGGACCAAAGGAATTGGGAGCGAGACAGAGTGCGGCTTTGAATGAATGTCCTTTATGAGAGAGCGGAGAGAAGATCATTTATATCCTTCATATTTTATAGTTTTGCCTCTAGGAAAGAAAAGACCAGCAGAGCCCCGACTATCATTTACTCATAATGATCGCATTCAATCTAGTGATTCACAGTGAATCATATAATAAGGTTTCCATTTTGTGCATGGGGAGAAGAAGGAGGGGTGGTTAAACTTCGTTCAGTTCGCAACCATGCCCCCGGCCTCCTGTTTCCCTTGAACTGCCCAGTTCAAATGACTAACCCATGGGGCGATGCTTTTTTTCGGATTTTTTCCTTTACCCCCCCCCCCCCTCGCTTCCGTTACCCCCCAGCAATAAAAATCCATGGAAGGAAAGCCGACAGGTTAGCTGTACAGTTATTCATTTTCCTACGGCAAGCGTTTCGTCCGAGCACGGCTCTTCTTTCGCGGCCTCTCGGGGCCGGAGCGGCGGTGGCTCTGCCGCCGGGGCAGCGGGCGGAGACCCCCGGGCAGCCCGGGCCCCCCTCCCGGCGGCGGCTCCGCGGAGCGCCCGGCCCGGTGCAGCCCCGCCGCGGCTGCGGGAGAAAGAGCCCCGGACGCCGGCACCGGGAAAGGAGGAAAAGTCGCTTTTCGGATTTTGGCCTAAACCCGCACCGCGTGGACACGGGGGGACAGCCCGCGCCGCGCACCCCTCCCGCGGGTTTGGGTGAGGACGAGGGGATTTGGGCACCTGAGCCCCTGCTCCCCTTGTAGAGGTCATTGCGGAGTCCCCCCCCTCCGCACACGGGCAGGCACACAACCAAAACGGCCGGCTGGCTGCTAACGCAAGCGGCGGTCGGACGCTCTCTTTGCTCTCGGGACCTTTGCCATCTGCAAGCGTTTCGGGTAAAACCGAGGCGAGGGCAGGGTAAAGCTTTCGGGCTTGGGAGGAGGCGGCTGGCTCGGCAGCGAGGTTGGGAGCCGCGCCTCGGCCCCCGCGCCCCATCGACGGCTGCTCCTGGAATAGCCGGAGTCACCCCAAAAAAGCGAACGAGAGAAAGGCAGGCTCGGAGAGCACAAGCGTCCCGGAGCGAGCAGGCGGGGAGAGGCAGGTCCGTGCTGGCGGGCAGGGGCAGAGGTGATGCCCCGCTGGTGCCGGCCCCAAACGCGCCTGGAGGAGCGGTGCTCTTCTTCAGGAGAGCCGGCACCTTTGCGAGAGCTTTAAAAAAAAATGCAGAAAATGAAAATAGGCGTGTTGTCACTGAAGGGAAACCACTGCCTTAGCCACGGGGCTTTCACCAAGACAGCCAAGTTCCCTTTCGGGCAGAGCAGAGAGTCTCGAAGTCTGTTTGACATCTTGAAGCTTAAATAACCGTAAGGCATTGTTACTGCCTGGCAGCAAAGTGCCTCGTTACGCCTGATTGAGCTAATTGCTTTGAAATAGGATATATTATCTATAATTATAGAGATCTTGGAGGAGACGGCCAGCCTTCTCTTTCATCTTCTCCAAGTGCATCATAATGTCGCGATCAAATTAATTTGGGCCACTTGAAATAGTGCCTTCCTTTCAGCCCGGCTCCTCCGACCCTCAAAGAGCCGGGGACGCCTCGGCGGCTGGAGTTTGGCCATCCAAATCGCCGCTCCCGGTAACCACCGGAGGACAAGCCCGGGTGCCTGAAGCCTTAAAAGTAGTTTAGGTTATGTTTAATCTGGGCAGGAAGGGAAAGGGGAAAAGAGAGGGAAAGGGCGAAAGAGAGGGAAAGGGGAAAAGAGAGGGAAAGGGAGGGTGGGGGAGAAAAAAAGAAAAGAGCTGAGGTCTTTTGGCATTATCCGACTCTCAGCGGAGAAGGAGCAGCGGCGGGAGCAGGGAGGGTTGAGACTTGAAGGGCTTTGAGGGCTCGTAAAGCCCGCGGGACATTTTCAGCGCTTGCGATAGATCTGGCTCCTCGCCCCCAGGGCTGAGCCGCTCAGAGCTGGAGCAAGGCTGGCCGAAGGGCGCGCAGGGAGCGCGCAGGGAGCGCGCAGGGAGCGCGCAGGCGGTGCCCGGCGCGGCAGAGCTGCCCCGGAGCCGCCAGTCCCCAAAGCCTCCCCGTGTCCCGCGGGGCTGTCTGGTCTCCTGAGAGCTGCCGTCTCGGGGGAAATAAAATAGAAACAAGGGAAACAACAACACCCCTCTCCTTTCTGAGTTCTGCCTTTAAGTCAAAGATAACGTTTACAAAAGGCAGACAATGCCCTGAATTGGCTTAGCGCTGCCTCCTGTCCTCCCTCCCCATCCCCCACGCACTCCTCCCAGCCCTTGTTGTTGTATTCCCACCGAAATAAAATGCTATGGGTAATGGCTTTGCCTAGCACATTCATTATACTGAAACGGGACTGTTTAGGATGCTAATTGCCCAATATTGTTATCTAGCACAAGTGCCTTCAGGGAAGCGCCACGGTTCCCAATAAAAACACTGGACTGGAACAAGCACCAATAAAGTCACCTATTCCCCCCCGCCCTTTCATTTCGGTTTTCCTTACAGCCCGGGGAGGAAAATAAGAGAGAGGGACCTAAAAGCAAGTCAGAGTATCAGCACAACGGAACCAACACACAAAAAAGCAGTTCCTAAAATCCAGCGGTGTTTTGGTCACCCAGAGCGCAGCGAGCAAGGCGAGAAGAATTTGGACACTAAAATTTCCCGCTAAACAAAGAAACACATCTCGGGGCAGATTTCGTTTTGTAAATTTGATTTCTCCATTCCTAGCTTAGAACCTGTAGATTTCATTGAGAAAGAAAGGAAAGAAAGAAAGAAAGAAGAAACGAAAGAAACTTTACTGGCTTCCCGTTTTCAGCCCAAGAGCTTGCCAGCATGTGAATTAGAATCAAGTCCTTGCTAGGGTACAGTGATTAAAATACCACCGAGTATGACAGAAACGTAAACACAAAGCGTTCATTGCTGGGAGATAAATAAAGAGCTAATTATCTCATTCTGTCAACTCTCAATGAGAGCGGGATCTCGCTCTCAGTATGGGACGCACACTCATCTCCTCAAACCTCAGCAACATCCCAATGTTCAAACTATTCTGCAAAAGAAAAGTGGGGGGGGACCCCAGCAGCTCTATTTTTCCTTTCATATTTCCATCAAAACAATGAGCTCGAAAGCAGCCTAGGGGCTGCCTGGAGGTCTAATAAACACATCACTTTTGCGCAGTTGCGTTTGGGATCGGGGGAAAAAAAAAAAAAAGATCCTACCTGTAGGATCGGGTGGAGGGGACACCGTGAAACACGATGCATCGATATTTGTGCGTGTTTTCTTAGGCGGGGGGCGGGGTGGGGGTGCACCTTCGCGTCAAGCACCGGGCTTTGGGAAAATGTCGTGTGATTGGTAGAGCAAACTAATTTTGTCAGGCTGAATGTGCCGATGTCCCAGGGCTAAGGCGCCTTGCTCCCTTGATGCGGGTTAACGTCCTCAATAGTCCCCCTCCAGCTGAAGCCTTTGATCAGACCGCTGCTGGCGCCTAAAAACAACATCACTTGTCTGCCTATTAGAGGCACTGACTAATCGTGACAGATTGTTTATTCTCGCAATTAGCAATGCAGCCGCTTCCCCGAGCACCCCCCCCCCCCGCCCCATACAC
>NW_010973342.1:595298-596505 GCF_000737465.1 Haliaeetus leucocephalus
GGAGCCGGGCCGGGCCGGGCGGCGGCACCGGTGCTGCCCGCCTCGCAGGAGCGCTCAGCCGGGCGGCACGAATCGGGAGGGGAACGGAATGGATCCGTGCGAGCTGTACCGTCGGCGAACGAGGTCTGGGCAGTGTGCGCTCACCCGAATCTGTAGGAGCGCACGGGGGTAGCCTGGAAGTCGCCCACAAACCGTCTTCGCCTCGAGGGATCGTACACGAGCATAGCACAACGTGGGCGAGGTAGGTATGTGTGTGTACGCGCAGGACGGTGTCTGCAGTAAGCACACGGCAAGGGTGTACACTCACGCGTGTGTGAGATACGTGCGTGTGTGTAGCTGCGTGCAGGACAATTCATTTCCATCAGATCCCGTTGCTTATCAGTTAATAAAATGTCTATTATATCAATTCATTTCATAATCTATGCGCTCCTAATCTACCATCTTTATTGGGTCCAGTTAAAAGGAAAGGGAATTCGCTGTCTCTCCCCGTTTAGATAATTGCCCTTAAATGACTGCAAGAGCCTCTTGTGTTTCGACGAGATTAGAGCCCTGCAGCTATCAATAAACTTTTCTCAGCGAGCGGCCAATCACGTTATTAGAGAGCGGCTCCGTTTTACTGCACATCCGTCCTGGGCGCAGGGATAAGGGCTCGTAAAACGAATTTACAAAACAAAATAGCCGGGACTTTAATGGGTCTGGGGCTTAGATGTTCCTTTTTTACGTGAATGAACATTTCATTATCTGGAGACAGGCACGCATCTATGCCGTGAAACGTTGCGCAATTGACGTGTGCGTGTATGTACATAGGCGCAAACCTCCGCGGACACGTCGAATACACGGCAGGGCCAGCGCTCATTTAAAAAAAACCAAAAAACAAACAAGCAAGCAAACAAAAAACCCCCTAAAATCAGTTTTTTCGGGAGGCAGCCAGGCTGTGGGACAGGCAGGGGCTCCCTCTGCGAGGTCACACTCAGGACAGCCCCATATTTGTCGGTTTTCCAGAAGAGCACGCCTCGGGCCCGCTCCCTCGCGCTTCGCAACCAGAAAGGCCGGCTTTTCTTCCGCCCTTAATCCATTTTTTCCCCCCCAGGTTTTTGAGCCTCCCCGTCCCGTCCCCAGGGCTGGGAGTGCTGCTGCTCCGGCAGCCCCGGCCTTCTTCACTCCCGCCTGCGGTGGCGCGCCGGGGCCGGGGGAGCGGGGCTGGGGG
>NW_010973342.1:597150-597380 GCF_000737465.1 Haliaeetus leucocephalus
CAGCCTCAGCCCCCGCCTGGGCGCCCTGACGGCGGAGGCGCCGGCCTCCCCGCTGCCCCTCGGCGGCCACTTCTCCGTCGGGGGGCTGGTCAAGCTGCCCGAAGACGCCCTCGTCAAGGCGGAGAGCCCCGAGAAGCAGGAGCGGAGCCCCTGGATGCAAAGCCCGCGGTTCTCGCCGCCTCCCCCGAGTAAGTAGGGGCCGGGGGCGGGCGGGCCGGGACACCCCCCCC
>NW_010973342.1:597390-600495 GCF_000737465.1 Haliaeetus leucocephalus
CCCGCCCCGGGCCGCCTGCGCCCTTCCCGCGGGGCCGGGCCGCGGGGGCGGCCGCGGGATTTCCTCTCGCTTTCGCCCAGCCCGGCCCCTCCCGGCATGTTTTTCCCTGCGGTTCGCACTCTCTGCCGGGCCGCCTGGGCCGGCTCAACGTACCGAACCGCTTCGAGTGTGCGCGAAGCCGGAGGGTGGCCGCGGAGGCGAGGGAAGAGCGGCCGCGCCGGGGCGAGGTCTTGCGCCGAGCCTTAACCGGGGCGGGGGGGGGGCAGCAGCCCGGTCTGCCCCGTAGCTTACCCTGGGGCTCCAGCTGCCCCCGCAAAAGCCTGCCTCGGCCTCAGCGGTGTTTTCTCCGAAAGTGGCTCAGACGATTTCCTAGGGACCCGCACAGACCGGGCTCCCAGGCGTGGCGGGCTTCTGCCCCACCGGCTGCGAGCTCAAGTGTTGCATCTCCGAAGTCCGAGGAGCCGCAATTACTGATGTTTTCCCGCTTTACTACGGAGAGATCTCAAATAATAAAAATAGCAGCGGGAGGGCCGAGATCAGAAAAGTCCGTTAATCCTTTCCAGCGGCCGTGCTGAGCCCCGGGCCGCCTGCCCTCGGCCGGATCCCGCTCCCTCCCCGCCCGGGCTCCCGTGGAAGGGGGCGAGCTTGGGCTGAGGCTCTCCGGAGAGTTTGGGGTGCTTTTAGCAGAGCTGCGAACAGAGCTGCTTTCTCTCTCCCTTGGAGAAAGGCAGGTTTCCCGACAGCACTTTGTGTAGAGTATCGCAGTGGCTTAATTTATTTAAATTGCAAAGTAAAAGTTGTTGTTGCTAAGTAAACCCGGGGCAGATCGAGGTTGAGGGCCCTTAGAAATGTTAAACAAGAGGAGAGGAGCAGACCGGTGAAGAGCGGTAGATAGAGGCTGAGTGTGAATTCAGAGCCCGTAATTAATTACATGCTTAATCCGGTTCCCAGGGGCCTAATGAAGAGGGTGTGAGTCTGAACAGCCAGCCCGTTTTGTTTATTTTTTTTCCTTAATCCAATAAAAAGGACAGAACTTTTTTTTTTTTGGAGGGTTACTCCTTTCAGCTACATCTCCTCTGTATAAGCTGGGAGCTGTGAAGGCAGAAGGTGGAGGGTGTGCGGGTGTCTGACTCCTGACTCCTGCCCTTTGCCGAGTTTTTCCATGGAGTCAGAGAGGTTCTCGCTATGAAGCGCAGCGAGTAACTTGGGTCCTGGGAGTCTTGAAAAACCTGATTCCTTAGTAGAGCACCCGCTTTCTTTACTAGAACAGGAGACATCACTTTGAAGCGTGCCCCAGGCAGCCCCAGAGTTTTTGGGCTGCTTCACTTTGTGCGGGACCTTATTTTCCCGTTTCTCTCCTGCTGCTGTCGGGCTGGGGGCTCTGTGGGGTGTGTGGGTTCAGGCGCTGCTAACCGTCATGTCTCTCTTTTTTTTCCCCCCTCTCCTCCGGCTGCTCCTCGGCACAGGGCGCCTGAGCCCCCCGGCCTGCACCCTGCGCAAGCACAAGACGAACAGGAAGCCCCGGACACCTTTCACCACGGCGCAGCTGCTGGCCCTCGAGAGGAAGTTTCGGCAGAAGCAGTACCTGTCCATCGCCGAGCGCGCCGAGTTCTCCAGCTCGCTCAGCCTCACCGAGACCCAGGTGAAGATCTGGTTCCAGAACCGCCGCGCCAAGGCTAAGCGGCTCCAGGAGGCAGAGCTGGAGAAGCTGAAGATGGCAGCGAAGCCCATGCTCCCGCCTGCTGCTTTCGGCATCTCGTTCCCGCTGGGCGGCCCGGCCGTAGCTGGCGCCTCTCTGTACGGCGCCTCGAGCCCTTTTCAGCGGGCTGGGCTGCCTGTGGCTCCTGTGGGACTGTACACAGCGCACGTGGGATACAGCATGTACCACCTCACATAGAGCTGAGCCCCACTGAGCCCAGCCAGCCGGCCGGCTGCTCATGCCGGCCCCGCACGCACTCCCTCCCTGCTCCTCTGGCTCCTCGCTGCGGACTTCTCCACGGGCCTGTGGCAGAGACTTCTCCAGTCCGGCTCTGCTTGGCCTCTCTGCTTCCCCCTGTGATGCTGGCCCCCTGGTCCAGTGCCGTTCCACTCTCCTCAGCAGTCCTGGGAGCTGCTCAGCTCTCCAGCTGGCAGAAACCTGAGGCATTGCCCCAGCTCCTCCCTGGCAGAGGGTGGCGATGGGCCAGCCCTGCCCTGCTTCCCCGGGTCCGGCTGGCAGCCTGGGGAGAGCCTCCCGCTGTGGGGGAAGGAACTATGGAAGAGAAACAGTAGAAAGGGGGCTGAAAGACAGGACGTTTCTCTTACTTTGTGCAAGGCGAGGTCAAGAGGCAGAAGTGCAGAGCAGCCTCTCCCGTCCCTGTGTAACAGCACCGTCTGTTACCTGTGTTCGTTCCTCCACCAGCTCCTTTGGAAGGGGCTCTGTGTACTATGTAATATACTGTATATTTGAAATTTTATTATCATTTATATTATAGCTATATTTGTTAAATAAATTAATTTTAAGCTACTGTTTGATGCAGTTTGTTTGCTCCTTGCCCTGCCGGGGGTGACAGAAGAAGAGTCGAAATTTGTCTGTGTGTTGGGGACGGGAGAGAGGGACTGGCTGTACCAGCTGTTTTTTCTTCCTCCCCAGGAGACTTCAGCCTCAGACAGCGAGGCCTCGGCCGAGTTTCCAGCTTGCTGCGTACCCCAGAGCTGCCCTGTCCTCACAGCTGTCTGAGGTTTCTTCCTTTTCCTTCCTCACCACCCCTCGCCGGCAGCTCCCACCGCATCCCCTGCCCTGAGGCTGTGGGTGCCCGCTGCTGCTCTCCCCAGAGGCTCTGGGACTAGCGCAGCCCCGGGCTTGGCACCTAGGCAGGAGAAAAGCTGCTCCTCTCCCCGCCAGCGGCCTCTTGCTGGCCACCTCCCGGCCGCAGCCCCCGATGGCGGCCAGAGTCTTTGGGGATGGGGTGACTCGTCCCCCACCTCGGTGCCAAGCCTAGAGAGACGCCGAGGGCTTCCCCCGCAGCTCCCTTCGGCAGCCGGCGTTGCCCAGGAGAGGGGAGCACGGAGGGTTTGGGGTGGTGGGGAGGAGAGGGGACTGTCGCGGTCGGGGCCGTGCGGGAG
>NW_010973342.1:600505-707808 GCF_000737465.1 Haliaeetus leucocephalus
AGGCTAGGCAATCTTCTGCAGGCACTGTGGCTCCAGCGAGACTGTAGCTGGGGGCGAGGCGGGACTTTTATCATCTCCTAAATATCAATGATGCTTTCAATAACTCAGCGAAACAACATACCTGAACCCAGTCAATTTCTCCAGAGCTCGCTGCTCTAATCCCCCTCTTCTCATCCCTCGCTCTGCTCTGGCCGCCTAGTCCTTTCTGGGTTGGGGTGAATTTGGGGCTTCTGTGGTTGGTTTTGGTGTTTGGTGGTTTTTTTTTCTTGTGGTTTTTTTTTCTTTTTCTTTTCCCTTTTTGGTCTGGCTTTCTTTTCCGATCATTTCTTTTCTCTGTGCAAATGACAGTGTCTGTGATCCTGACCCCAGCGCCCAACGCCGCGCCGGACTGGGAGAGCGCGGTGCCGGCTTTTTTCCCACGTTGTGTCTCTGGCAGAAAAAGGCTGGAGATAAACTTAGCCTCCGCGCGATTAGAGCGCGGGTTTGGGGAGAGGATCTAATCGCGCAGAAGGCCAGGTTTATCCTGTAAAGAAGCTCTTAAAAAACCAAGAGAGGTTTTAAACAGCGAGAACCGCCTTGAGCTGGCTCCCCGCGAGCCCCGCTCCCCTCCGCCGGCACCTTTGGGCGCTGCGGCGCGGGGCGACGGGCAAGCCGGGACCCTTTCATCTCTCCGCTTTGTCTGGGTTTTGGGGTTTTTTTTCGGTTTGGTTTTTTTTTTTTTTTTTTTTTTTTTTTTACATTATGTCAACTCGGGATGGATATTCGAAGCGCAGGATTCCTATTGAACATGTCTTTGCTTTAAGTTTTCCCCCTGACCCTTGGGCTAAAGTCCTTGGTTGCTCAATTAAACCCAGATGAGAACAATTAATAACTAAGTAATGACAATAAGTTGGGAATCACACGGATGAACGCTCCATGTGAATAGGAAAAGCTCACACAAAAGAGCAAAAAGGATTTGTCGGCTCTTTTTAAGGGGGAATTGGCTTTTCTTTTTTCTTGCCTCTGGCTTACCAGCAAATAAAACTCACTTTTGTGTCTTTGTCGCCTTAAGGATCTCAGTGGGCAGTTGGAAGTGAGAATGGCTGTTTTCCTTTCAACTTGAGGGTGCTGGCGCCACGCAGCCCCAAGGATAGAGAGTAGCCAAAGCAAAGTTTCCTAATAACTCCCCTCTCGCCCGCCACCCCTCCCCAGGCACTCCCGCACCCCCCTCCCCTCCACGCGTATCTCCACACACACTCCGAGAGAGCCTCGGCAGACAGACGAGAGAAAGCAGAGGGGCCCCGAGCACATCCATGTACCGCCACGGACCCGCGGGCAGGGCTACGCGGCAATCCTCCGCCGTGGGAAAGCGGCAGCCCCTCGGTGCGGCCACGCTCCTTTCCACGGAGGGTGGGTGGGAAACAAAGCGCACGGTAGCCAGAGCGCGGAGAGGGAGCAGAAACGCACCCGCAGAAACACACACAGAATAAAAGGGAAGCCATTTTTTTTCTACTCTTAATTCCCACAAACGAGGGGAACGACTCCGTTATCCGCACACGAAGGCAGCCGCCTCCCGGGCGCCTTCGCCCGGCACCGGCACCGGCTCCGAGCCGGCTCGGGAACGCCGCGGCATCGCGCCCGGCTCCGGCTTCAGCGGAGCCCAGCTCCGGGCTGGGGCAGAGGGGTAGGCAGCCGGTGCCTTAGCAGTTAAAGAGTAAAGAAAGGCTCTCCTTCGGGTTTGGCTCCAGAGAAGAAGGCCACCGGGAAAACCTGCTGCGCAAATCTTTGGTGAAAGCGTGCGTTTGTTGTCTGCCCTGAATTTCTGGTGTTTCCAGGGGCTCTTTCTGAATTCGCTCTCTAACTCGAAGCACGAATCGGTGCCCTGCTGAATGCTTTCTCTAACGTTTTCCGTAGTGCTCAAGTGACTCAGGAGCTAAAAGCCTGTTTTCGAAAGTGAAGGCAGGCTAAATTCAGCAAGTGAGTTAGGCACAGCAGCAGCAGCCTCCTGCTGCTCAGGATTGTGCCTGAGAAGACAACCTTCAGAAATCAGAGGCAAAGCAGGGAAGCTGCCTAACGTACCCATTGTAAAGGCCAGGCGGAGGGGAGGGGGTAAGCCTGCTTCTCAGCAGTCCTCTATGCTTAAATCCGGGCTCATCGTCTTGTGTGAGTCTCCCGAGTCACATCGGACTTTCTTCCTAAAGATCTGGGAAGTGAAAGGTCTGTGGAACAAACTGGCTGGACACCTTCACGGAGTAACGGGATACTTAGCACGAACTCCTCGGTGCTGCCTGATTTCAGGTAAACAGCTGAACTCAGGTATTTTGTACGCAAAGTGAAAATCCCAATCACCAACTTATCAGGGACTCAGAGATAATGGCTCTTCATCTCTTCTAATGATACATTTGATTTTATATTTATTAGACATTTGATTTCATATTAGACACGGAGGCGGCCAGGGAGTGCAAGAAAAAGCAGCTGCTTAAATAGCCTCGTGGCCAGGATGCTCCTCAGAGCCGTAGGGCCGTTCAAATTAAATCCAGCAGAGTGGTGACCGGCAAGTAAGTCTCCCACTGCTTGGGATACAATATACTGTACCCAATGAGCTGTTGGATGCAATGAGGTGGTTCTCTCCCTCCCCTAGTTTTCCACAAGAGCAGGCTGATGTGGCTTAGGCACTTAACTGCAAGGGAGTTTGTGGCACAAAGAGACACCTTCTTGCTGCCTGTCATAGTGCTGGGTCCCACTATACAGATGTTAGAATATATACCTGTTCTAACCCAGAGTATGCGGATTCCTGAAATTTCCTTTCGTTAGCTTTTAACTCTCTCCACACCTTGTGTGAAGCACAGTGGTGTCTGTCCCTGGCCTGAGCAATCTGTTCCACAGCAGGGAGCCTAAAAATCAGGCATTGCGATAATGGGCATTGCAACACACAGCTCCTTGGGGCTGGCCCGAGGCCCCTCTGCAACACGGACCCATTGTCTGTCCAGCTCTGCAGCAGGAGAAGCTGGAGGCAGAACCAGAAGCAACAGCTCTGACTCATTTAACTACGAGTAGTAAATTGTAACATGCTGCACAGAGAGATGTGGTAGTGATTTGCTTACAACTGTAAACCGGTTGACATTAACTCCGCTCCATTGTACTTCTTCATCTCGGAGATCTTTTATCCCTCCAGGCTGGATCCGGTTCCCACCCTGCCGTGATTAAAGGGAGAGTAAGAGAGGCAGCTACCTGGACACAGTCTCCCTCGTGTGACCGGGAATGTGCAATAAATCCACCGTGCAAAGCTGTCCTTTTCATCTCGGGCCGTAGCCGCAGCTGAGGACCCCACGGCAGCACGGAGCAAAACTTCTGTGGGGAGGTGAGCACCTGCAGCTGGCTCACCTTTGTGCCGCTGCCTAGCGTGGTACGGGGTCCCCTCAGCCAACAACTGATTCTCACGACAGCGTGAACAACGGTCTTAGCATTTCTTCTTGCTTAGCCCATGTGGAAGAGAAAACAAACCTCTTGCATACAGCCACACAACGATCAAAGCTACTCAGTTAAGTAGTACAGACTCAGGCCTTGCTAGTGAGCTGTAAGACAAACCTTGGGAGGGAGATTTGTAGGAGCAGTGTTCAAAATCTGAGGGTGATTCTGTCCATGGTCCACTCCCACCGAAGCTGGGGCAGACAACGGGCCGGTGGGGTCAGGGTGATCAGCATCGGGCAGGACTGAGATCCAGGGACCCAGGCATAAAAAGACGCAGCCCAAACTAAATGTTCTTTTCAGTCCAGTTGAGCAACCCTTTTGTTGTAGGTGTTTTGTATCGGACACACAGCAACAGGCAGGGTGGGATGTGCTCTCGATGTACGTTGGAGAAAGAGGTACCGTACAAGGACAGACGCATTCAAGACCCTCTGCCCGCCACTGTCGCTGCCCGAGGTAGGGGTAGAAAGAGACGGAGCCCCCGCGGGAGGTAGTATTTAGAGGTCTCACTATGACTCAGGCTCCCTTCGCATGCCAGGGAGAAAGGAAGTGGCAGTGGGAGGGAAAGAGGTCTGGTACCAAAGGATGACAAAATTATGTTAACTGGAAGATTGCAAGTGGTGCGGGGAAGCTCTAAGGAATGGAGGAAAAGAGAATTCTTTCCAAACGACAAGCTGGAGTGGAGGCAAGGAGCAACTTTCTTTTGATGCAGTGTTTTGTGTGCATTGGGCATTATTATGCAAATATCAGCTAACACAAATACAGAAGTAAGGATGGGATGCTTTAAAACTCAAGGGGTGATTGTCTTACACTGTAAATGCATTTTGATGTAAGCCAGTGGACCTGTTCCCATTTACATCAGCAAAGGACTGGAAGAGATTTTTTTCTGGGGCTCTGAGACCTGCCCTCACGTTATGGCAAGTTTGTGTGCATTAGTCTTGGGGAGCATCTGCTCCTCACACTCTACTCACTAAAAGCCATAAATGCTTTTGAAACCTCGTAACGAGCTTTGGACTCACTGTGAAAGCCGCGTCCGTGGTATACCACAAGAAGAGACAGTGGGATGTCGTAGACGTTGTCAGTCTGACCAAAGATTTTTCTTTCTGTGACATTGTCAATCCTCTCTTTGGGTAAAAGGCTACGTAAACAATACACACTAAATTCTATTTATAAAACAAAGAACAGGGTTGCAAAATACAATATATGTGCTGTGGGACTGGAATAGACAGAGAGAGAAACGGGAGTCAGTGGTTTTTGAAACACTTTAACACTTTAAGCATTAATTGCCTTGAATTAATTGCCATCTCTGAAGCACCTACCTGACTATGCAGAGACTGTCGGCTACTGAACAGGGATGTTCCCTGCGCCTCTCAGCCCAGAACCCGAACTCCAGTGCCCAGCGAGACCCCCAGCAGCTGAGAGTAGCACCAAAGGCAGCATGATGTCTCCGCAACAGCGAGAGACAGGTATCAGGTAACAACTGTGTCAATATAAATAGTAATCCAAATACAAACTGTCTTTAGTGATTAGCACAGCTAAAAGACTTCAGCCACATCCTTTTTATAGACAGCCTAAGTATTAACTGCATATTCAGTATCTGCCTTCAGAAAGCTTAGGCATGAGCTCTTAACTCAGAATTTTAGTTTAGACATTATTTGAAGGAGGACTGGTAGCATCTTTAGTCAAAAGACCCTTCAAGACTCATTTCTTAAAAATGAAATGTCTTTAACTGCATTTCTGTCAGCTATGATACCTGAATTAGGATGAACTTCACAGCCTTATTAGCTCAGAGTTCACATGCAGATCTTTAGACAGCTCTCCTTTAATTCAAGAAGCTCGGTGCAGGCATGTTAATTCCCCCCCTAAATAATCGCATCTTTCAAGTACATACTCAAAATCAATCCAAGTCAAAAAACCTGGAAAGAAAATAGAAAGTTGTACAGGGCATATAATAAAATGAGAAAGCTGAGATGGACGTGTAATCCTAAACTATTCTTACTTTCTAAAACACCCGGCTGAAGTTCTTCAAATGTGAATTGTTTTCCCTTCCTCAAAGATGGCTTTAATACCAGCCAAGTTTGAAGTTTCTAATGACATTTATTTCTGAGCTATGTATGTATGAGAATTTCGCTTTGGATAGTTGAAGACTGTGATCTTTTTCAAGCTTGCATAATGTTAAACATGACCGAATCATTTTTCAAAACAAAGAAACACGAAAGCATTGAAAAATGCCCAGAACAAGAATGGGCATTTCCATTCCATAAGGAATTTGTTTGGAGAAAATTATAGAGAGTTATTGGAATTAGAATCTAAGTTTATCTTAAGTTTGCTGGAAGGGAAAGTTATATTATATGAGACAATTAACCATTGGCTTCGGGTCTGGTCCAAAGCCCAATAAAGTCAGTGGCGTCTTTCCACGGGCTAACTAACAGGCTTTGGGTCTGACTCATAAACTGCAGAGCTCTACAGAAGATAATAGCTCTACGCTGCTTATGTGAAAGTTAAATATAGCCCAATGTTTGTAAGTGTGTGTATGTATTATGATTAATTTAAAACCCTGGTTAAGATTGGGTTACAGTTTCCATTTAATTCATATGCATGTGTTTGTATTTGTGTGCATGTACATGTAAAGACAGACATCTGTGAATGTGTAAGCACCCATACAGCTAATGTCATAGAGATGATTGAATCAAGTATATACACATGATGGTAAGTATCAGCGTTTACTACAGTAGATATCACCGCTGCAATATATATACTCTGACAGATCTGAACATATACTTTCAAAACCAGCAGCATCTGTTTACATTGAACTGCAATAAAAACTGAAGGAGGCATCAGTTAGTATTAGAATTTTATCTTTTCAATGTCCAGAAACAGTTTCTGTGCCTTTGATGTAGGCTGTCAAGCAGTACTGGAAAATTGCATCTCTCTAATTACCCCATTCAGAGCAGAGGAAAGGGCATGACTGCCTGGCAGCGTTTGTCAGTGGGGACCCTGCAGGGACTTGCTTTTTGGGTACTGATAAGCAAAGTTAGCTCACATTCGAAAAACAGTAAAGCAATCCTTGCACAAAGGGGTGGGGGGGAAACCCAGAAGGGGCACTGTTTTGGATGATCTAGTAGAAAGCAATACAGCTCTTCTCTGTTCCAGCTATGATTAACCCTTATCTCTACTGGCTGCTCCCTTCAGACAGAGCTCTCTGCATCCTCCAGGAGCATTTAGCCTGAATACAAACTCAGTGGCAGCAGCACCACTGCTTACAAAGGTATGTGCACGTTCAGGCCTGTAACGAGCACCTGATTAACCTGTGAAATGGTTGTATCAGTGCCTGATGATGTGGCTTCACGTTCTGAGGCATTTAGAGGTGGTACTGGCTTATCTGCTCCTCATTATCCCCGTTCCTCATTTCTCCCCTTATGTGACAGAGGCCCCTCTTGGCTATGTGTCACAAAACATTTTATGGCGTTTTTAAACCTGGATCAGTTGTCTGATGAGATTTAGAGCTACAACCTTGCTAACGGTTGCAGTGGCAAAACGGAGGTTGCAAGGGAGGGGTGGTTAGAAAGCTGTAGCAGGCTGAACTCTGTAAGGTGACAATGCCACCAAGAAAAGAGTGGCACTTGCTCTTTCACAAAACTCTTTGTTGATATGAATAGGATCTTTTATTTTGAAGTCTAACTGCAAGTGAGAAATAAGGGATTACTAAGGCTTGTTCATGTTCTTTTCCCCCTATGTAAACAGAAAGTAAGCATTTGTATACTTTACATATAACGTATATGAACAAAAGACCGAGTCATCAGCAATGTACATCCCGAACGTGCACCAGGAAGAAAGGCCTGTCAAAATAATCGCACCTTTTGTAAAGTTCCTACCATACTGTGGTAGTATCCAGAGTAGAAGTACTTCCAGGAGGTGAGCAGGACATATGACAGCCAAGCACAGCCAGAGGGGAGAGCAATCTTTGAGAAACAACTCTGGAAAAAAAAAAAAAAGCAAAGCAAAAAATAGCCAGCTAGCATGCAGTGGAACTGAAGTGCATATCTTGTGGGCGAACAAAGGATCACAACATCTTCCACTTAGACACTGCCAAAGCACAGGTGGGGGGCGGAGAGGTGAAGAGGTAGACACATATCCCTAAAGATGCAGTTTAGAGTGAACAGCAGCAAGAACGCTGCAGAAGACACTGGCTGCATTGTACTGTGCCTGGCAGCAGCATTTATTTCATGGGGGCAAAATAAGTGCAGGAACATAAACATTTGCAAACCGTCTACTTTACTGGCAATTCACAAGGAGAACTTGCAGAGCGCTTAATGCTTCTGCAGCCCGGTCCAGGGGGACTGAGGTATTCACGCATATTTTAATGAGGAGGACAGGCCAAAAAGGGAATTATCCAGTCTCTCCCCGCTGCAGGGTTTCAGCATTGCGGGAGAGCTGTTGGCCACCTGGATTCTGCTTGTCCTGGAGCACAGGTAAACTACAGGTGTCTAAATCTCAGAGAGCAGTTCGGCACTCTCTCTGCCATCTAGAACCAGTTGGCACTCCTGTGTGTTGGACTGTGCAGTTTCCTAGAGGCATAACAACGCCTCCTAAAAGCTAGAAACTAAGCAGCTACATAACTCACTCCCAAGGAAGCTCAGCTCCAAGTGAGGGTGCGGAGGCACTCAACCTGCAGTCAGCGGCTGGGAAGTGCTGAATTCAGCATCGGGCAGGTCAGTCAGCGTCGCTCTCTTAAAAAAATACAGCTGGAACAGAACACAACAGCCTAGGTCAGAGCAAGGAGGGTTCCCCTCCATGCTCTCCTGATGAGTTCAAAGCCAACGTACCCACCTCCCAGGGCAGTGTCCCCTTCCCCTGCTGAGGTCTGAAGCCTTGCCCGCCTTCTCCCTGCGGGAGTCGTGTCCCTCTGCAGCGTGCGGTACACAGCTAAGGGGATCACAGGGAGAGCAAACAACAGGAGAAACCTGGCTCTGCTTTAACGTTCTAGCTGGTGGTTATCTGATATATAAGGCATAGGTCATTTCTGTGGCGGGGTCCTGAGCGTGGTACAAGGTTTTTTTAAATCAATCTTTAGAGGTGCCTACTTGCTTGTAGATCACACTGGATATAAGCATCTGCTTTAGGTGCTCTAAAACGTCTTGAGAGACCAAACCAAGTGCTCTTTAGACAGCATAACGCCTGCACTCAGTGTCCGAAGACGGTAGTTGAGTGCAAGCCTGGTTTTTTTTTGTTTGCATATATACTGTGTATACTTACTGCATCTAAGAAACAACTCAGAGAGAAGCTCGGACATGAAGAGAGTCAACACTGGGTTCACTTCACTTTTCCATTTCATTCTACCTCTCCATTTATTATCTGTCAATTACAGGTAGGCCCTGTGCATCTTTGAACCCATATTTGTGTTCATGCACTTATTATTGAATATATAGTTGTTAGAACATTCAGTAACGTGTAATTGCTTTTTACTATGTATTCATTTGCCTTTTCTTCTAGATGGGAATTTGTATATGTGTTATATTTGGCTCCAGTCCTACAAACAGTTGTGCCCATGAATAACTTTACCCACATTAGGAGCTCCACGGATCACAGCTTCTCTCTCACCCACTGAATTCTATGAAGTTACTCATGCAGTTAAATTACTCATAAGCATATGTGTTTGCTGGATCAGGGCCTCTCCATGTAAGTTTGATCTTTATAATTAATTTAAGACACCAATACTTTTTTTTAAATAAAGGAAGTAAATCCTTGGAAAGTGGTAATAAATTTTTAGAGCTGCACTTATTAGTGCAATAAAATGCACCTTGGTTTATTAATTAATAACTGTTTTTTAATTTGACACTCTAAAAACAAAATAACATGGACATACTACTAAACCATTTTATAAAACAATATATTTAATATTCAGTAATTGGATATAATAAAGTAACCGATAGGGTTTCTTTAAATGGCATAACAAGGTAAGAACATTTTCTTAAATGCTATGTCAGCAGAAGCTGCCATTTTATGCTAGCCTGTTAGCCAAGACATAAATACCTCAGGCTTTGATCCTAAAACCTTTGCCAACCGGGCATGGTAGTGCCTGCCCACAACCCCGCTAAGTGTCCTGGAACATAGGGGGCCTTAGAACGTAGAACGATCTGGGCCTTAGATCTGAGGATCCACTAGGCTTAAAAGTTCTGGTTTAAAGTAATTTTCTGTTTTCCTTTCCACTAGAATGTCCTGCAGCTCTCTTTGGACAGGATACTACTTCAAGCACCCATAATAACCTGTGATTGATACATGATTTTTTGTCTGGAAGGGAACAGCTCACCTTCTCAAAAGAGGCCTCAGATTATTCTGTTCCAACTTTTACATCATCTTCATTTTGGGCATGAAAATACCAGCCAAACATTTCTGCACATTTCTAGCTATAAGAAGGAACAGAACTGGCAAGATCTGAGCTGTGGAGCTTCTCCCTGCTGTAGGTCAAATAGTTTAGCATCCTCCCCGAGGGAGGTGGAGGTTTTACTGCGAATCACAGCCCACCTCCAGGAGGACAGTTCCTGGTGATCTACCCGCTCTTGACCTGAGCATTTGCTCATGTCTCTGCTCTCCTGACACTTGTGCCTGAGCCATGCCCTGTCCTGCTTCTCTCTGCTTTCTCTCCCCCATCTTGGGCATCGCACTTGGCTTGGTGGATGTGCTGGTTTTGTTTGGTTCTCCTTGGGGGATTGTCCTGGTTTCAGCTGGGATAGAGTTAATTTTCTTTCTAGTAACTGGTATAGTGTTATGCTTTGGATTCAGTATGAGAAGAATGTTGATAATACATTGAAGTTTTCAGTTGTTGCTCAGTAGTGTTTAGACTAAGTCAAGGGTTTTTCAGCTTCTCATGCCCAACCAGCAAGAAGACTGGAGGGGCACAAGAAGTTGGGAGGGGACACAGCCAGGGCGGCTGACCCAAACTGGGGGTATTCCATACCATGTGACGTCATGCCCAGTATATAAACTGGGGGGAGTTGGCTGGGGAGGGGGGTGGATCACTGCTTGGGAACTAACTGGGCATCGGTTGGTGAGTGGTGAGCAATTGCATTGTGTATCACTTGTTTTCTATATTCCAATTCTTTTATTATTTTCATATTATTATTATTATTATTATTATTATTATCCTTTCTGTTCTTTTAAACTGTTCTTATCTCAACACACGAATTTCACTTTTTTTCCTATTCTCTCCCCCATCCCATTGGGTGGGGGGAAGTGAGCAAGCGGCTGCGTGGTGCTGAGTTGCTGGCTGGGGTTAAACCATGGCAGGCATTTTACTGTTGCGAGTGGCCATGGGTGCTACCTCTAAGTGCGTGTCCCCATCTGCAGCCCAGCCCTGGTGGGATCTCCAAGGGAGCCTCTCCTGCTACTCCCTCCCTGCTCGCGGCGCCCGGGTGCTTCTCTGCCCGTCTGGCCAGTCTTACCACATCCCCGTGACATGTCATGGGCACTAACCAAGGCTGCAGCCTTGACTGGGCTGCACCTCCCGTCCCCGGTTTGTTCCCCATTCTTTCTCTCGGGGTCTTCCTCTTCTCACAACCTTGCTCCTCTGCTGTCTGAACACATCCGCATGTGGGTGGCATTTGCCTGTCGGTTGGGTGCGAGGGCTGCGGTCACGCTGCAGCGGCATGGCTGCTGTAGCACCAGACTTGGCTTTCTGTCTTCTCCACCTGCTTGCCATCAACTTGGGGACCGCTCAGTTTTACAGCATCCCTCACCGTGCCAGACCAGACCTCCCTTAGCCATTTCAGCCCTGGTAATGCCTGCTCCCGCCTCAGCTCCATTTCCAGTCCTGAACCCTTAAAAGTACACTTCTGTCCCCAAAAGAGACATTCCCAGGACTAGTTTCTTTTTGCTCAGCTACAAAACTGGTTCTCCTTTGCTGCCAGCTCGCTTGTGACACCAGCGTCCCACACTCTCTAACACCTCACACGGATTTCACTGGGGTCTTTTGTGAATGAAGTGGGCCTAGAAACCCTGCAGGAAAATCAGATGAAAACAAATGTTCACAGCTCTCTAGAAATTGGTGTCAGCTCCCTGATACAGAGAGTTTTACAGCTCTATAAATCAGGCTGAAAATGTAACCAGAAGCCCTGTTAGCTTTCTGTTTCTTTTAGCACATCCGTTTCTTGTAAAATTCCGATTAGAGGGACTGGTCTCTGTAGAAATCATTCACTCTGAACCCAACAGGGCTATAAATCAAAGCACTACAAATCACCACAATTTGCAGATTCTGGGTTTCATCATTTTATTGCTTTTGGAGAGGTTATGTAAATGTTTTTGGAGAATGTTGACCTCTGCATCCTCTGTCATATCTGGGATGAGGAAGAAAAAAGCATTTTCTGAAAACCAGGTATCATCTCATTCATATGACTACTACTAGACTATTTCTCTAAGGGATCAGGTCAAGAGTGCTTTCTCGTATGAAGAATCTCACCCAAATCAGTGAG
This sequence comes from Haliaeetus leucocephalus, assembly GCF_000737465.1. NCBI lineage: Eukaryota > Metazoa > Chordata > Aves > Accipitriformes > Accipitridae > Haliaeetus > Haliaeetus leucocephalus. The sequence continues at coordinate 612,421 of NW_010973342.1, forward strand.
ACTCCTTCCATAAATTGGGGCTAGAGGCACAACTATTTTCCTATGAAAGCAGCAGAAAGAAAGTACAATTTTACAAAGGTTTCTGTGAAAAAGGAAAAATGTGATTCGGTGACAACTGTGCGAATAACACCATTTATGACTCCTCTGCCCCAGCCTGGGTTTGGCTGTACAAGATGATGATGATTATCTGCTCCAGCAGGCAAAGATTTCATCACCTCCCAGTATGAATGACAAAACTGTTCCCAACAAATTTTGCCCTCCCAGTGACAGTAAATTCAATCTAGGCTTGCAAACTCCAGATAACCCTGAGCTGAGTCACACCGGCCTGCTCGGCAATGCATCAGACCCTGCAGTGGCCACAGCTGTGATTCGGTAAGCGATGTGAAAGGGGAATCGCCGGAGGAGTGTTTTTAGACAGGGCTTAGTCATGAGTCAGGTCCTGTGCAACACTATGACAGGCTCCAAGCCTGTAAGGATCTCTTGCTTTTACCTCCCTACTTCCTGAAGTCCAGTGGCATCAGCAGACTTGCAGCTTCTTAGTGTAAGAGATTTCTGTTCACCATCCAGTTCACCTCATTACTCACAAAGTGCTGGGAGCTTCTGCAGATCCCAAAGATCAGGGAAAAAACAACCATACAAGGAAAAATGGCTTTGGATGCAGACTGAAAGCACTGAATTATTTCCTTTAGGTTCAGTATCACAGCAACAGTATGTCATTTATCAGGGATAAATTTAATACCTATGGATTTTTAATTGTACTAAGTTGGTGTCTGAGAACTCCAATGGGGACCAGATGCTCACTCCACAAGATGTTATACAACACGGAAAAAAAAAAAAAGGTCCTTTCCCATGTAAGCTCATAAGTCTTTGCATTGCATTTACTGGAACAACTAAGTTTAGCGTTCTCATTATTATATGCAGATAACTTATACTGTAAGGAGAAAATTTTCGAAGGCACAGTTAAGTGGGAGGCATCTGACTCCCCTGACCCCAGAGGCATTCTTAACACTTTTTTGCCTTGGTGCCTTTGAAAAGGACCACTCAGGCACCTAAGTTGTATGATTATATTTTTCAAAAGTTCCTTTAAATACTGGAAAATACTCTCAGAAATGGGGCCTGTGTTTCAAAGTCACTGTTTTTGACACACTAAACTTTTTAATTCAGCCTAGTGTTTAAACAGCTCCATCATTTTTATTCTGTAGTCTATAAAGCCAATTAAAATAATTAAATGGAAATTGGAGAGTATTTTAAAGGCTGGTTTAAGATTCCTCTTTGAGCACTGTAGCTTAGTGTTACAGTAGGACACCATCTGCTGTCCAAGTGGAGTCTGACTGCAGCTGGCTCAACAGCAGAAGGCAATATCCTAGCTATAAAAACAATGTGACTTGTATTATCTTGGTAATGCTTTTACAAACCAAATTCCCTGTCAGATTTGTGAGTCTGTGTTGTATTTTCTTTAGGATGGCTGATTGAATTTAGTGGGTTTTGCCCTTATGTGGTGGGAATACATAAAATGAGGATTTCTTCATGAAGCTGTTTTCCTTTTTCGGTGAAAATGCCACGCAGGCACTCAGGCTGTTGACAAATAAATGCTGTAAATGGAAATAAATAGTAATACTTCAAACTTTGCATTTGCAAATAAATTGTGTGGACATTACTGGTCAGTCTACTATAAGACCAGCACGGCACAGCCAGCTGGGTGCAAGCTATGGATCTGTGGCTACCCATTGAAGGTGCTCTTCCCATCCCTGTCTAGCTCTCAGGGAAGCATCTGAGGCCTTGCTGCTGTAGCTGCCAATTACTATTAATTATAACGGAGATTTCCCCACTGTGGCCGCCTTACAACTGGAAACTGAGCTGAGACCATCCACTTACTTTGCGCGGGACAGTGAATTGATTGCCAGGTGGTAATGACTCTGGGTTACTGTCAGTGTGGAGCACTTCCGAGGGGACCTCGCTGTGGGAAACCCCAGATTCCCTTACAGATCTCCTGCTTGTACTAAGTTAGTCTCAGGCTTGGAAGGTGGATTGTCAGGCCCAATTATACCTGTTGACAACCCATAAAAAAAATTTAGTTGCTTGCATAATTGGTATGTCTGCATTTTTTTTCTCCATTTCCTTGTAGAAAGAGGGAAATTTTCTTTAAAGTGATTTCTGTTTTCCTTCGTTTCAGGGTTGTTTTTCTGCTCACACTGCTCAAAATGCCAACACTGCTGTAGAAGAAAAGTGTTGGATTATCATATTGTATCATAAATACAATGTAGTAGAGATTATCAGTGCAACTGGTAAGCTGCAGTTTGTGTCAGTACAGTAAAGCTATGGCCACGAATTGCAACAAGATACGCATGAAAAGATTGTTGGTATCACTGGATGTAAACTAAGGGCCTCAATAGTGTCTGTAGGAGATCAAAGTCCTCAAATTCCTCTCTTAGGCCTACATAATTAGAGCTTTGGGTTAGCTGAAGTGACAAAGTTAGGAATAAAATTGCCTTTAATTCCTCAATTAAGACAATGGGCAGTTAGTGAGTGATTTTCATGCTACTCTCTGGAGGGTCCTATATTTCTCTACTGCCTGTATAGGAAACCTCGGTTTGATGATTCAGTTAGCATGGATGAATCTAGGTCTCAGTGTGCGGTATACATAGCCACATCTGAGCTCCTAAGAGGCTACAGCAAATTAATATTTTGCCTGCTTTTGAGGATCATCTAGATGTTTTCTACAAATAAAACACTCTTATGGGACAAAAGGCTTGGCCAATGTGCTAATCACCTCTTCCCTCTTCCATCTTCACTCCTGGCTTTAGCAATACTGGCACATACAAAACTGGACATGGAGCAATAGTTTATCAGAACTAAGCATTGCCATCCCCAGTCCCTTTAGCTGTTTGTCTGGGAAAATACACACAGGAGAAATACTTCAGGCTTTCCCATGTCATTTCTTCATATATTTGGAGCATTTATAAGAAGAATTAAATTAAAGAGAAGGTTGAAATTGCTCAAGAAAGAAGTATACTAAAGCATGAATAAAAAAGTTAGAAGCAAGAGAGAATGGAAAATCCTGTAAACGTTTTGCTGTATTTTGCTTTACAAATGCCTATTAGTAAATTTGGTATAATTAATGTCACCGAGCAATTTCCATATTATTTGGGGATGAGATGAGATAGATTAGTAATGGTCTTAATGCCCAGGTATGCTTTTCAGACTGAAACAGATTCTCTTGATTCAATGCTCACAGCTGTTGAAGATGAAATTGATAAATATATCTGTCAGAAAATACACATTACTACTTGGCTTAAGAAGTTACAGATCATACACCACTACTCCACTGGCAACAGAAAAATTCTACAAAGTGGATTAAGGTTAATTCTGTAGCACAGCGTTCAGTAAAATGATTGGATTCTTCTCATTTTTACCATTTGCTCAATTTCACCATTAAAACTGTTGCTCCGAGTACCCGAGTATGAGTAGATGGGTTTCTGCCTGATGGATTATCCTGATGTTATATCTGTGTTATATTTACAGATGTGGATGCAAGGGACCAATACATGAGCTTTCTGTGTAAGTCATTTGCCATCTGCCTGCCATTCCCAGTCTCAAGCAGAGAAGGCTTCTGGAAGTCATCCTAGAAGCCTCAAACATGTCAAAGGTTCCTCAGTGAGGAAGGGGAAAACCGCTTCTCTGTCTGCTGTGGGTTAAATCAGAAATGATGAGCTTAAATTGCCCACTTTAGGTGGGATATTGGGAAAAAAAACATCTAATGGTAAAGACTGAAGACACAGAAATAAATGACTAAGGACTGTGCGCTGTCCGTAATTAGAAATTCCTTAAGGATGGGGAGGCAAGCAACTATCAGGAGTAGATTTTAATTTGATCCTGCCTTTGAAAGGGGGAGAGGAGAGTGACCTAAATGACTTTTAAGCTCCTTTTCTTTTTTGGTGATTCTGTGATTTCTCCCCCGCCCCCCGTAGCTGTGGCTTCCGCTGTGGTCACTACAGCTCTCCTCCTGCTCTCGATACGCTGCGATGGAAGGTGCATTTACAGCTGCCACCCTCTCACCAAACAGCAACAACAGGCTACGGCAGCATTGCTCGAGATGAGCGGGAGGAGATGGAGGACACGGTGCAGAAGCTGGCCCTTGCTCCTGCCTTTCCGTGGGCCCCCCCTCCCCTGGCTCTCCTTGCCTCTCCAGCCGTGAGCGCTCCAGAGGGAGCACCAAGCCGAGGGCTTGTCATCGCGGGGAAGCTTCGCCAGTTATTCCTCTGTCACGGCTCCAGCGTAGCTGTATTGCTACACTGCCGTCTGGGGATACGCTTGTTCTATGATAAAAGTCGGTTTCTTTTGGCTTACTTTAAATGCATTTAGTTTCCAAAGTGACATCAGGGCGCAGTGTCGGTCTGAACATAGCCAGGGGTTTGAGTGGCTTGAACCACCGCTATGGGATTTTACTCCCGTCATGTCTTGTGGCTGTCGGCATTTTGCAGCTTTCTGCCTTTTCACTCTTGGGTCAATGGCAGCTTTCATCACAGGGCCCTGCATTCGCCCCTCAGTTCACACAGCTTAAAATGACAGGGTCTACCCCGGAAAAAAGACCCTTCTACAATAAAATGAAAAATACAGTAAAAGATGATGTCAGATAGTGGTATGGGTTTGAGGTACTTCCTCAGCCCCCGTTGTGTCACGCTCCCCACAGCAAGCCCTTGTGTCAGCTCCTAGTTGTCCTCCCCCAGCACGTCCAGTCCATTGCAGGGGCTCTCCCGGGGCTTGACCAAAAGCCCCTCAGACTCCTCCTGGCTCTCCTCTCCAACTCCAGGGGACCACAAGGAGCCATCGCATCCTCAGGGATTCACGCATGCCCCGCCTGGCATGCTTTCACCTTGCCCCTCCTGCCTCCAGCCCCACGGCTTGCCTCCTGCATTCCCCAACCTGCAGCTTATTTCGAAGATTTAACTGGAACTTGTGCAGTACATGCACTTCATATTAACCCTCTACGCAGGGAGGAATTTTGTCCGGGTCAGGTGACGAACTCAAGTGAATTCTGTCTTTGCAGTGCCATTGAGCAAATGACTTTGCTGCCATCAATCTGACCAATGGCCGAGTTACCTTCCTTGATGGTTAAGTTCTGCAGATGAGAGATACGAATAATATACAAAGCAGGAGTGGTCACAGAGTTCAGAAGGGTGATTTTTTTCCTCAGTCCTCAGTGTGCACACTTGACCACACAGCACCTGAGCACACAGCTAGGGCCCCCCACCTGGATTTCTTATGATCGACAAGCATATGCAAAGCTCCGAACCAACGTACTCATTTTCCGCAGCATCCAGTATGGGTTATGTGAAATATTAAAATATGTAATTTTAAATGCATGCCCTTTATTGCTTTACAACTAAGAAACCAGATCTTTTCCCACTGACTTTCCGTGCAACTTTTCCCTGTTCTCATATCCCATGTGGCTCTTAAGTGCGCAAAGGCACCAGTATTAAAGTTTATAAGATATTTATATAAATCAGATGGTTGGTGAGTATTAAATCTGATTTTTCTCAATAACCCGAGGGGGAATATTAAAATATTAAAATTGTTTGAATTTTTAAAACACAAATGGGCTTTTGAATAGTTTAGGCCAAAGCCTCAACTCTTGTACGCAAATATATACTGGCTGAGGATAGAGTCCTTGAAGTTTTAATCTTGTTATTCACTTCTAGCGAGACAAACGGCAGGCTTGGTAGAGAGCCTGTTCTCAACAATCACAAACAGACTGATACGGAAAAATGAATTTTATCTTCTGTTTTCATTATATGATTTACCTCTTGAGAAGGGCACACATCTTGTTCTAAATAACTGATGTCATAATGCAAAAACTACTGCCAAAATTGCCTCATGGCATTACCAGCTTAGAAACCATCTTCGCTTTTTTATTTCAATAACTTCAACATAATTGTGAACTCTTTGAAACCTTATGTGAATTCCCCATTTCAAGAAACCTTCTTCTCAGCCTGTTGGTATAGCACTTTCCAGGATCTCCTCCTGGGTCCATTTTCTGTCTTTGCCTGATCGTGTTGTGAACACACCACTTAAGATGTGGGTTGGTACAGCCGTACTCTCCCGGTTATTTTTTTTTAATACATGAATAGCAATTGCCTTCGGGAGGACACATTATTGCTTCTGAGTTGTGCAAGTGTGTGTGTAGGATAGCTGGAGGAGAGGGAGCCATGTAGGCAAAAGGAATGTTTGCTCTTTGCTTTAGGCTCTGATTAGGTCAATTCTTGTGACAGCGTTATTCCCGCAAACCCACAATTACTGCTAGGCTGAGTTTTCTGGAAAAAGGGATTTCTTTGCATGCTGTTTGACCATCCTATTGCAGGACTGGTGGGTATAGTTATAAGTAGGTAAGTAAGGTAAATTGCAGCAGGAATGTACTTAGACTCTGTACCACTATTTTTTTCCATAGCTGAGAAATCAGCCTCTGGCCCAGATGTCTGTGCACAGAAACAGAGATACTGTTGTGAGAAAGGAATACTGGGATCAGAAGAAATAGGAAACATTATATTGAGCAAGGTGATTTTTTTTTATATAGTTGGATGTTTTAATCTTTGTGCTTCAGGCTTCATTTCATACTTCATATGACAAAATGAAAAACAAGCATATTTTGAATGAAAAAGAGAACTGAGTTCTTTACATTTTGAGCTGCTACTTAAATAAGTTCCTATTACAGTTTTTAAGAACTATATTTTAGGGAATGTAGTGAATCCTAACAAGTAAACAAATACACTTTATATCCAATCATTGCAATACTATTCCTGATATTTATAATATCTTGGCCTTTAAGTTTTCTGCTAGAACAGCTGCAGGGCTTTTGGGGGTGATGGGTAGTTCTTAATCAAATGGCTGAAAAACTCCCAAGAAGTGATTTGTTGTCTTAGACAACAGATTTTTAAAAACAACCTCAGAGCACATGAAATAAGGCTTAAACCTCATTATGATAAAAGGCACTTAAGCTACTGATAATCATCCTATGTGTATTTGTGCTCCACATGTTTACATGAGAGACAGATCTAGACTTGCTTCAATTACCTTTTCAGCATATTTCTGAATACTGTTAATGCTATGAAAAATGTTATATATGTAAATTACAAAAAACCCCTGTAAGTGAAAAGGGTATGTCCATCATCATTATTGTTGGCCCTTGTCAAAAAAGGCATCTTGTTAAAATAGATAATTGACTTCTTAAAACTAGAAGTGAAAGAAACCTATTAGATAATTTTGTTCACCATGACAAACTGGTCATGCTGCCGTTATATTTTATCTAGAAGGAAATGCTAATTCACTGATTCATAACAGGTATCCTTTTTCAGCCTCAAATGGTGTTCTTTTCTGTTCAGTAATGCTGATGAGTTCTTGGTCTGATTTAGTCACCTGGAAGGTGTTCTCAAGATGTATTCTCACCTCTAATTATCATTATAGGCCTACATAGATTACCATTTAATCAAGCTTCTGGTCTTCACGCTGATGAAGAAGGAAGATTTTGCACAGAAGTCATTTGGCTCCGAGAGGTCTGGATTTAATACTAGGTTTACCTAAATTCTCAGGGTAACTCTGAAGCATTCACTGAATTTCCCTGTTCTCTAGTATCATTAATAAGTCTTCACTGACCTTCACTAAAGAGTCAATGGGATTAATTCAGGTGCAGAGAATCTCTGTGGAGGCCTTCAGAGGCCTCTGTTGGCTATATGGAGACTCTAAGTCTTTACTACATAAAAGCTGGTAAAACCTGCTTCTTCATCCCCAACAGGAAGGCACCTATAATTTAAACCTATAAGAACACAAACAGGCTCCTTTTCTACCTTACCATACATGAATCTGCTTTATCAAATGAAAACCAAAAGAATGAATTTAACCCATTAATGTCCTAAAAAAGTCACTATATGAAGTCAGCATACACTTTAGGCCCAGCAGCCAGGCTTTGTTCTTGTTTGCAGAACTGTAAATCTAGATCATCTTCCCAAAGGAAGAAGAAGAGTTTGCTGACACAGTATTTTTAGAGACTCATATCTAGTACCTTCAAAATATCAAAGTGATGGGATCTGAACTGCAGACAGAGGACAGGAGTAATCAAGGTGGTTGTAGTTTACTTGAACATTCCTTAATGGAGAGGCATAGTTAAATGATAATACTACATGCAAGATCAGCTATTTCATTTTGTAGTGAAACAAATACCAACTTTTTTTCAGTTCACAGTGTCTGAAATCATGTGCTGTGCTGCAGCCATTAAGGAAGTGCTTTTGTAGCATGAAGCTGAGGATATGTGTTGCATGCCCACAGAGTGGCTTGAGGAGTGGTTAAGAGACAAAGTCCGATGCGATAGCCTTGGGGAGTATGAGAGATGGAGGGAACCTGGTGTGTTTTGTCCATAATACATACTAGGAAGAGTCCTGTCTATCCCTCACACTGTGCCTGAGAAGGCTAGTTGGCACAGCCATGCCAAAGACCATGTTAACAATTAGGTGGCATGGACAACCAGTGGTCTAGTGCTTGAGTTTACTCCCTGGCCCTGTTTTATTTAGCAGCATAGAAGCAGCTTTTCCAGCCAATGCTTTAGTGATGTGTCCATCTAATTAAGACAATGGCTATATTCTTCTGTTCTTCACATTTATTTGTAGGCAAATATGTAGGGTATCTCTGGCTGAGTTGTTTGGACAAGAGATAATATAGCGAGTCCTAAAGCGCTAGAGGAGGAAATGAAGTGATAGAAATTGCAGTGAATCCGGTAGGTTGAAGCTAATAAACATTTTGTCTCTAAAAACCTAGAAAAAGTTGTTATGAAACAACGGTGTGTCTTGTGCTGACAAAGATTTATGATTCTCACTCTTCAGAAGAGGAAATCCTACAAATAACAACTTTACCTTTGTAAAGAAACCCATACATGGACATGTTCTGTGACACTCTTCGGTCTGTGCAGGACATTGGACTGGTCATGATGGTTCACTCACCATCTCTTCGACGAAGAGATTCTAATTTCAGCTGAAGTTGTCCTACCTGTGTGTGGTAAAGAACATCAGTAGATTAGGAAGTCAGCTGTATACCCTGTAACGGCTTCTTCAAAAACTTTATTCCTATACCAGCAAACATTAACTCAGCTTAGTTTATTGTATATTATCAAACGTTAACTTATTGCCAGCTTTCCAAGATAGACAATATGTTATCATTATAAGCACTAATACAGACACAAGCTATATGGGCATTAATAAATATGGGGATAATTAAAGCTGTATTGATTTTTCATGAATTTTTACCGGTGCTAACAAAATCTGCAGAAACTATTTCTGAATAAGAAAGACTCTGAACCATTTTAGGCTTTTCTGCAATTTGGAGTGTGTTAATTTTCATTTACGTCAACGTGGATCTTGGCTTCTCTTGACGATTATATATTCAAGCTTGTCATCATCACCAGAATAAACAAGTGACCCAATTCAGCTTGATCTTCACCTTTCACCCACGTAAAATTTCAAAAGGAGACTCATTGTTTTTGCATGTGTCGTAACCCTGTAATTATGAAGAAATTCAGTAGCAAATTACTTCCATGGCTTTTCCCCTCCATTCTCAGCAGTTGAAAGCATTCCTTCAAGAGACATTAAATAGTCTCAATTTCCCTGTTCTTCTGAGAATACCATACTAATGAAAATATACGCTAAATATTTTCCTGAGAGAGAAAAACTGGTAAAGTCAGTGGAAGTAAATCATTGTCCGTTATCAGTTACAATTTGACATGCATTCCTTCTATTGCTCAACACCTCATTAATGTTGGAAAGGTACACACTGGGGAACATCTCACAACTTTGAAGAAGTTCCTGCAGGCACAAAATGCATCTAACCATCTATTACAATAATTTTTCTAGGTTCCTAGACCTAGATGGTCATAGACTGCTGTCACTGTCAAAGTATGGGGAAATAGCGGGAAAAAATACAGGCCAAAACTACAGAACACATCAACATATGTCCTGTGAAATAAGTGATGTGATAAAAAGCTAGCAGCTTGATGCCAGCCTTTACCATGTTTTATCAACCACCAAAAGAAATTAACATGAATTTATAGGTTAGGAAACATTGTTACTGGGTATGCCTTTTGCAATATGGCTGTTTCTGCAATATGTGTAGAAAAGGCTGTTGTCCAGCCTCTCAAACCACAACAGCTAAACCACATAGTGGACTTGGGATATTTGTCATCTAGCTGAGCCTCAAGTAGCTGACTTGTGAATGCATAATCAGTATGACATTTTGGAAGGCTGCTTTTATTTGCAACATGTTTTCCTATGCTTGCCAGCTCTGAAGATGAAAGACAACCTGACAGTACTTTAAATAATGAGATCTTTGATCTGAAAATATATAACCCAACCTTTTTTCCTCAACACATTTTTGGTGAATTTGTCTGAATACTATAAATTGTGTATCTAAGAAACAGGCTTCAAGCAATTCCTTTGAGTTCCTGCTCTGTTAATAACAACCTATTTTTATTGACAGGGTAGAAGCGAGTTAGCCAAATGCTGGAAAGCTGGGATGACAGCTGATGTTCCTCTTTTCATAAATCCATCATTTCAAGCCATTTTACAGTGGGACAGTCAGAATTATCTAGAGTCTGACATTGTCAGTGAATTGGTTAGACCTAGAAATACTGGGCTAGATACTTTGTATTAGGATTCTCTGTACAAATCTGACATAACTGCTTTGAAGCCAAAGAAATAACATTAGAAGAAGGAAACTGCGTAAACAAGGTCTCTTGCACCTTACTGAGTAGAACGTTTATCTTATTTTGTTAAAAGTTAATACTACTCTATTACCTTACTTGGGAAGACTTTGCATGCCTACACTTTTTAGCAAAGCTAGGCATTGCCTTAGCTAACATGGCTGAAGTTTAAGATTCTTGTTCTACTGCTGCCGAAAAGGACTGTTTTAGAGCAAGAGATGTTTTAAGTAATTGCTTTGTGATGAGATATAATAACGGGATTATGGAATACAGGTAACTTGGATTCATGCTGAGTTTATGTGTCCTAGCCTTTTAAAACCAGCCTAATTAAACTCTCTATAAAAACAATAACAGCACAATTACTTGGGTTAATCTCTGTCCTCATATCTTTCATTTCTTGGCAATTGGCTATATTGTCTTCATATACTCATAGGAAAAAGAGTGTAATTTCAAGAATTCCAGCTGACCCAGTGGACTGAAGGCAGATGTTCTCCAGCTTCCCAAAGATGGCAATGGGTTCTCATCGTACCACTGACAGCAGAGAGGCACTCTATCAGAAGGTGTCCTGCTTTGGAAAGTTGCGAGGAAAAAGAGGATGCAAGGAACCTTTCCTTTCTGAGAAACTTTCTGCATAATGCTGATGAATGAGAAAGAAGAAGTAAGTGGGAAATGGGCAGAAGATCCAGCCCCAGGGTTTAACATCCACAACTGTCTTGCTCTGTAGATCTTTTTTTGTGCTCCCTGTCTGGCTCCTGATCGTTGCCATACCTCCTGACTGAATGACCATGGCCCTACTTATAGTGATGTATACACCACACCTCTGTCCATGACATCTTTTTGTGCCATTCAGAACTACCGTATAGATGAGCATTATACTGAAATGCAGTTAAATTCAATCCCTACATGACCTGGAGCTCCAAGAATTGCTCCCAGCCTGCTGCAGGGAGCACTGCCGATGTGAGATACTCCCACACCAGTGCTTTAGTAGTGAGAAAGACAACAACAAACCTGCACCCAGTCACCGACCAGCTTAGGGACAGGACTGCCAATGGGCTGAGCTGAAACCCATGAACTCTGCAATCATGTAAGGCATTTTTTTTCTTTCAGGATTGTACAGACCGTCCAGTTGAAGGCTGAGCTTTAAAATCTGTGGGTTTGGGTAGGGTATAGTGCATGCATGGATTTAATAAGGGGGGCTAAGGGGCTTTAAAACTCATTAGCAAGAATCGATGCTAGGTCTGCTCATGTGTCCTCAACCTCTCCACATTCCCCACATGAAGATCACCTCCACTCTTGTAGTAGGACTCAATCTTCTCCAGAGATTAGGTTTAGGTTGTGTAGGTTGTAGGCTATGATTTCCTCAATGTCTGTACAAAAATGGGCACATAATTCAGAGCCTTAGTTGGTTGGTTTTCCTTCTGTGTCAGGTGTCCTCACTGTTCCCCATTCATTTGGTTTGGCTGAGCTCCGATGCATCAAATTCAAATCAGTCATGTGTAGCATTTTAGTATTATGAACTTGCTTAATTTACTTAAGAGAGATGCTAGAATCCAAAATTACATATTTTGGCAAGGGTTAAACCTTAATCTCAAAAGCTACATGCCAATTCAAAGTGTATTTTGTGTGCAGATTTATCTGAGAGTGGCTTGGCACTAAAGGATTTTCCACTGGCGCTAAAAGAGCCACTGCATGCCAAGAAAGTAAATATCAAACAGAAATGTGCCAGTATTTCCTGCCAGTCTCACATTTTTGAAACTTTTTCCATCCTCCATGCCATTGATTTCTGATATGCTCCCAGGCTTCCTAGGGAAAGGCTTTTGAGTCTCACTCCAGGATGCTGAAAGTCTTCTAATTTGAATACTAAAAATGTTAAATGAAAAAGGACCCCTCCCCCCTCTGGCACCCCCAGGGAAAATCCCAGAATCTTTTCCTGTGAAATGCTGGAAGACTTCAAGGGGTTTTCAACCATCCAGAATACACAACAGATGGAAAGTGACACTGGCTCAGGATGGCAGACATTTCTTCCAACTTTTGCACAAACAAGTTGGTAAAGCTTCTCCGCCTCTTTCTGGAGTCTCTTGTGCCATACACTTCTGATCGTACTTTGTTATTGATTCCTGTGTCTCAGTTTCCCACAACTGGCTTTTTAATTTTTTTCTTACTCATTCCTACCCTTGGAGCTTTCTCCCTGCTCCTGCCTGCCAAGTTCCACCCTTGAAACTGTCCCTTGAAGGCTCTTTCTTTCACAAGTTGTCCCTACACCATTGACCACTCAGTCCCGTGGCAGAACTGCATTTCTTTGTGCCTGTGTTGCATTCTTTGGGGGTCAGACCAGGAGTTCTCCAGCCCTGGAAGCAGATGGTGTTGATCAACCTCCCCGGCACTAGATTTCTTGCAGGACACACCTCAGTCACAGTGGGATCTTGTTTAACAATATGCCACGTACAGAAACAGCAGTAATAAAAGTATCCAGATCATATTTTTTAGCCAATTCATTGGAGGAAAACAGGAAATGGCATAACACACAATTTACCATATTTTATAAAGCATAGATTATTTTGTTTCTGTTTCTAGTTTGTTTGCTAGGCATAATAACATTTTCCACTATTGTTTATAATATTGTGTACAAAACTCCTACATTTCTTAGTAACCTAGTTGGCTTGCCTAACCTCAGTGTTCAAACATCTGTCAGGTAGATCCAGTATCTCTTAGATTTTGGACATGGTACAACATGGAAAAATGCAGTGAAAACCAAAAAGACTTCTTCCTTAGTAATAAGGATTTTAAAAAACATGTTGCTTGAATTTGATGCTAGTATCAAGTGGTTTTGCCTCTTAAAAATTATTTGGCTGATTACAATTTTTGAAGTTCTCTGGTAACCAGCAGAGCCTAAAGATGGGATATCATGAATTTCTGAAAGTGTTTGTGTGATGGAGGTAGTAGTGATATCTGCTGCCATCATCCCTGAAGTCCCTTCTCATCTGACATTCCTAACGCTGCAAGGAACTTAATCAGAAATAACTCAGTTCTCACATGATGGAAGAAATCTTACTTAGAAGTAACTTTCACATGAATAGAAAGAGAGAGCTCCACCTCCTGAGATCCTGGACCTGGGCAATAGGACATGCACAGCTTAGGAACCTCAACGCAACAGAGCGAGGTTGAATGGACGCTCTGTGTGTGTGTGTGTATCTGCGCAACCATGTGCACACACATTTGAATTTACTAAGAGGAAGAAAGAGACAGGAAGGGTGTTGATGAGTAGGAGCTGAAAAGAATTTTTAAAATTAAAAAAACCTCAACCCAAACCAAACGAAATTATATGCATAAGCCTATGTTGATACTAGGAAAATAGCATATGCACAAATAATAAAAATCAGATTTAGGATTCCTTTTGCATATATGCTTTATAAATTAAAGACAACATTCTGCTCCTGGATCTGAATTGCAGATCTCGATTGTACATTCTTTGCTGGAGTGAATTCCCACCACACCAGGGAAGGGGTTGCACAGAGGGCTGCTGGTGGTGATGGTGGTGGAGGAGAAATGTCCTGCTACACGTGGGAGAAAAACATTGCCCTAAATCCAGGGTGTTGCACAGTTCTTCTCAGGTCATGGCACTGCAAGATGGGGTCAAGCATGGCCCGTGCGTTCCTGGTGCTGAAAGTGTTGTTCACATCAGGCCTTGATGCTTTGAGGGGTAAATGGCCAGATGCCATGGTTTGGGGCTGTTTGGGGATGCCAAAGTGCATCACTGAGACTCCTACAGGGCCACAGTCCTTGGCCTCTTTAAGTGATCGCATACTGCTGGAACACTTGAAGGCTCTGTGCTCAGCAAAGTCTGTGAAAATAAGGCAATAAATAAAATAAAATAAAATGAAATAAAATAAAATAAAATAAACCCCAGTCCACTATTTTTACAAGCTGCTGGAGTGAGAAATGTGGGAAGTCTTTCCACTACAACAGTCATATCCTTTTAACCCGTGTCCCTGGAAGAGGGCAAACTAAAAGACTCCTTTTACCCCTGTGTTCCTTGATGACTTTTATTTAAAATTTCACCCAAACGTTATCCAAGTACAAATTAGTGCTGGTGAATTCATTTTTCTTCCTTCACTGTCTCTGCTGGGGACCTCCGTCATTAGAAATCAGGCATCATAAAGCTGCTCTGGTTCAAATACTTACTGTAAAAAGTCAAAACTGCTGTAAGCTATGTTTTATATACAGCGATTGCTTAGCCTTGCCCAGAGCTGGAGCAAAGAGCCTCAGTGAAAGGCCATGTCTCAATCATGAATATTTTTGTTTTTAAGCTATGTAGAATGGATTAACAGTGTGGACCCCCCCCCCCTCCAAGCATAAAAAAAGAACCTATATGGGCTCAATGAAAGAGCTGTGCAGCAAAATCCCTGGCACAGACACAGGGTGGTGTCACTGCATTTACCTGGGTGAGGAAGCTCTGGAGCTGTGCTATCAGGAAGCCCTTTTTTCTCCTGTGATGTGCTGTGTTGCCACTATGGGTTTTAAAATGTAGATGAGCCCAAAGTGACAGCTAGTCTGAGCTATATCAGCTCAGGGTTTGTAGCAACCTACCCACACTGAAAGTTAACGCTGCTGACTGTGTCCCTGAGAAAGCCCTTGTGCAAGTTTCTTTCCTAAAGGTAGGTCGGAGGAGAAAGCCAGTGAGGAGACAGAGACAGCTTAATCCATCTATAAGCAATGTGTGATCTTTTTTCCAGTGGGTACAACAAACTGATCAGGCACAGATCAAGCTTCGACTCAACAGGAGACTATGGTAAAGGAAAGAAGAAATATGTTTTTAAAAACAAGTGATATTTGATATAAAAATTGCAGGAAAACAATTATGCTGGTTTATGTTCTGTTGGAATAATTCACTCGTTGCTACCCAGCCTGTTAAGATAATTGGGCACACTGCAACTTATGGAAGGTCTCTGCTGCCAACCTCTGTTCTGTAATTCATTAGCTTCAAGTTGCTGCCACAACTTATAACTCATTAAAATCAGAGATCTTCCTAATTTTAAGGGAGAAAAAGTCCTCGTGCTTATGAACAGTAAAAGCTTTGGAAACCTTTATTCAATGGGCTAACATGAAGAGAAATCATGATGCAAGGGATGGAGACAGAAAGCAAAGCCCTGTCTTGCTTTGTTAATGGACATGGTTGCTGTGTGAGGGCCAGTATTTTGGTCACAGCCTGTACTTGGGTCCCAGAAATAGTGAATTCAGGCTTTGGTGCTCAAAGAGCCTCAAGTAGTCATTTACCACAGTGCCTTTGGGTGTAAATGACTTTCACATCAGAATGGTCTCAGTGATACAAACAGCTATAGGTAGCCCCTGCCATGGTTTTCAACATTTATATAAGAGTCAGATGGGTTAATCCTCTATTTCCAGTCAAATGATGAGGGGCAGTATCTGTCTGGGGCACTAGATTGTGTGTTAGGATGGACCTATGAATAGCATCACGGAAAGGGATTTTATTTAGGCAGGTGCTGAGGAAAGGATACGGCGCATGGCTGGAGCTGAGGAACGTGTCTCCTCCATGGCTCCTTCGAACATGGGGCCCCTGGCAGCCACACTGGCCCCAGCCTTCTCACTCCATCATCCTGTGCCAATTACTGCTCATTAGCAGATTTCGGCTCTGCTCTGTTTGCTGCATCTGGGAGGGGAAATAGGGGGGACAGTGCACTGCAGGGATAGAGCCCTAATCCGAGGGACCTCAGAGAGAAGCCAGGGGGGTAAGTCCCATGCTCTGTGTGTGAGACTTCACAGCTCTGCTTATAGACTCTGTCTACAAGAGAGACTGACCTGGTTAAATGCAGGTTTTCTCTTATTGCAGGCCTGACTTTTCTCCTTTGGGGTCTTGTAAATCTAGAAGTGCTGTTTCTGTTAAGAAATATTGAAGTCAGACACCTTCTTACCAGCACTGACTTGCTGGGAAAATTGTAGCTTGAGCTAGAAGGAAAGACCTTTTGTCAAAACCTGGAAGAAAATGAGAGGGATGCTGGCAGAGTGGAGCTGCTACCTAGCAAAAAAAAAAAAGCCATAAACTGTCAGAGTTTGGGGCCACGGGCAGACATTCTCTGGTAACACTTTCTAGCTATGTCTTTGCTATGAAATTCAAAGGGGTAATTTTAAATGGTTCCTTAAGAGTTTCTAGTTAAGTATGAGGTAAGGCACTTTGTTTGCTCTCCTGCTCATTAGGTTACCGTGGAAGGGCTATGAACTTGGGTGTTTGACTCCGCATTAATTGGCACTGTGAACTCTCACAGCTCTGTCCCCGGTGAGTTAGCTTCCGAACCTCAGACCAGGAGGGAAATAGAGGCTCAGTTCAGCCACCACTCACACTGCAAGGCTTACATGAGCATGTCAGGAAGCAGGAGCCTGTGTCTGCTGGTTGTTTTTCCTGCAGTAGCCTTTTGGAGGGCTATGGGAACTCCTGGGCATCTGAAATGCTGCTCAGCACAAAGCTCTGCGGTAGGACATCAAAAGGAGTTATTGGTACCATAGAAGCACAAATCCACTCACAAACCCACTTCAGCACAAAGTCTAGCAACCATGGAAGAGCTTTATCCTACCAGATTTGCCCTACAGTGCCCACAGGTACCTTTATGCACGATTCCTTTGACTCTGTAATGGTGGTGGTAAGAAACAGCTGGGATGATGGCAATGTGTCAATCTGCCTGGTTTTGCTCCAGTATTTTCATGAGTAAGTAGGGAAAGATTCAGGTCTCTGCTAATTTGCTTGTATATGCCATTTTATGGGAGCAGCTGCTAAAGTGAGATTCTTCACAAGTCTGAAACCTCAGAAGCCTGAGAGATCAGAGGGACATTTCATATGGAATCAAGCATCTGTGGAGTCAGAAATCCATACGCAAAGGGTTTAAAGCACTTTCCCTATACTGTAGCTAATGAACAGGAGAGCCAGCAGGAGGAGGATCAATCTGAGATCATGCCTATGCTAAGCCAGGTGTTGATAGGAAACTATAAACTGCCCCTCAAATTTCCATAGCAAAAATATAGTTTTATATTATAAAACAATTCTGTATTGAATTACAACACCTTGTGTGGTCACATAGAATATTATTAGTGTGCCTCTTACCTTGTGGGGATGTTTCTGTTTAGGTACATTTGTATTACGCTGGAGATAGATAAGAGATCTAGCTCGGGATTAGGGTCCCACTGAGCAAGGTGGGGTATCAACAAGCAAAAACTCTGTTCTGGCTGGATACATCTTGTTAGCTGAAACAGTACTTGGCACATTATGTGCTAACAACACTGCAGCCATGTTATCTAGTCCTACTTTAAGTCACTCGGTGAGGCCAGAACATTGAAGTCTGTGGACACAGAATCACTGTTGAATGTGATGGAGTAAAAATAGGTTAACAAATGGAAGTTCATCACGGGAGCCGCTGTAGCTCAGTGGTCTTCAGTCATGTGCTGTACCCCAATGCGTTGTCTACATTTTTATTTTGACTGTGTTACTTAACACCTTCCTACAGCATATGTTTAAATTCAAGACAGTCCAAGACAAATGCATCCCATTATGTCTGAAGAGGTGAAGCAAGGCCAATATAAATGCATAGTGTGCTATGAATTATGCTTACTCAGTAACTTGCCAATGTCTGGATTTGGCTGCTAGATTTGTGGCATGTTTGCAAGCCCATACTCTAACTTAGAGGCCATGATACCTAAAACCAAAACATCATCATAATTCAATACAAAAAGGAGAAATCTAAACATCTTTAGCTGAATGGGCCCAATACATGGAGCTACAGAGACTTGGACTTTTATGAGGAAGAAAAAAAAAAGATATATCTGATTCATTTGGCAAAAAAAAGCAACGATCTGGCACTTTGTATCACATTACACACAAAAAATAAGTCACAAAACTTCAAATAACTTTAAAATATGTGAAATGTTTTATTGTGGAAAAGACAGAACCTATTTAGATGTTTCAGGAACTTTGTGTTTGGTCTTTTCTTCAGTAAAACATTGTTAGCCTTACCCTGTAGAAAACTTGGAACCCTGTCTGTCTCTGCATAATGATCTGTTATAGAGGGTTGCAGAATGCCAGAGTGCTTCTATTTTAGTATTTAATGTAAAGACTTCTCTTCCCAGCTAGAAAAGACCTTTGATTTCCTAATGAATGTGTCAAATGATCTGAGAACTAGTGGGTGTTTTTGTAATCACTCGAGTTTACAAGTGGAACAATTCTGTTAGCCAAAGTGGAAGAAGGGGAGGTGAAAGACCTTCTTAATCCCCTCACACCTATTCCCACCAAGGAAAGAGAGTGAAAAACTAATTTCCTCATCTCCCCTGCCACGCAGCCCTGTGAAAAAAGATAGAGATAAAAAGGAAGAGAAAGATCAAAAGTCTCTGAAAAAGTATTAAGCCCGGATGCTGAAAGCTTTTAAATACCTGGTTCTACGAGTCACACCAGAAATGCGTGACCAAGCAGGTAAGTGACCACTGAATCTAGGGTACCCTCGTAAGTTGTAGCTCATTTTTTCTATTCCTCATCTCACGGTATGGGGCAAATCTTCTCCCTTGGCATTTTCATTCTGGCTTTTCTTTCCGTGTGTCCCATTGGTCAGCATGTCTTTTTGGTTTAAGAACTCAAAACAACAGGAAAACCCTGCTCTGCTCACTGCCCCTGACCATTTCCCTTCTGTTCCTGTTTTGCCCTAAAATCAAGCCAAAACCTATGTAGGATTAGCTTAAATTCAGCAATAGTGGGGTGAAAGCTTAGTTCTGTGAGGCATAAGTTTTGCCTTTTTTTTTTTTTTTAAATCAATTCTCCATCCTGATCTCTGCTGTGTTAAAAGAGTAATAATGCCTTGTGCTGTGTCAGATTTGGGACAGTTATCTGTATCTTCCTTTTGATATCATTGGGTATTTTTGCCTGGGTTTTCAGAAGCACACAAGTACTGTTATGAAAACAGAAGTTTCTTTGCTGAGAATGTTAGTGAAAATGGAACCCTCCCAACTTTTTACACAGAGAAGTATATTTTTTTCAACAAGCAGCAGAAAAAGAAGTATCTTAGATGAAAATGGGAATACTTCAGGCCACGTAGGAATTGGAATTAAATTCTTCCCTTTTAGTCTCCTTTCTATGAAGGAATCCTTTGACTTCATCTTCCATCATGCACCTTGGGTCAAGCAAATGCAGTTTCGTTGTAGTGACTCCTTCTCACAGAGCATCACAATACACAAAGACCAGAGGTTCTGCCTGCTCCGCAGAGGAGGACAGGCACAGCCTGAGATGCAACAGCAGCTCTGGGGAAGCACCGTGCCTGTCTCAGACTGAAGTCTTAGTGTTTCTGTGTATTTGGTTCTTCAATTAAAAAAAAAGTAATTCTCGGACAAACAGAAACCTCATTTAAAATTTTTAAATCTAAATCCTAACTTTCAATGAAAAAAGTTTTAAGACAGAATATTTTTTCTGCCCTATACATTTTTCAATATGCTTGTGATTGCAAACCAGTTTCTGCAGTGATGAACACTGCATCTGCCCACCACCAGGTTACCCACTTGAACATCTGAGTTAGGTTTTTTCCTCTGACAAATTAGGCCATGATACTAAATACTCTATTTTATGCCACCTGTATTCTATCTGGGAAGATACATAACTGCTCTTTGGTATAAAGTACACCTTCACCTTTAGAATCAGTCAGCCTAAGGCTTCTGTGCCCCTGGATGGGAATTCCTGCCTCCCCTCCAGCCATTTATTTCAGTTCCTTCCTTTGTTTTGGTTTACCAGGGGATCAGCTTGTGATTCAACTGAAGTCATCCTGGAAAGAGGGATTCCTTTTTGATCAGAGCAGTGACTCTGCAACACAAAAACATGTGGCTGAAGTTGGACATGAGGGTGAAACTTCCACTTTAACAGTAGCACAGTCCTAGGTAAGCTTTAGCAGACTGCAGTGCTGCATGGTTAGGGCAATACAGGCAGATGATGCCTGGTCATCCCATATGACATCAACATGTCAGTGTTTTGCGCCAGTGTGTAGCTGTAATATTGTTGAACTCCTTGTTCGACCTCTCTTCCCTTTTTGAGAATCTCTCCTTCCAGCCCATGTGTGTTGTGTTAATAGGGTGAAATAGGATTTAGGGATTTGGACCGATCTTCTGTGCTCACCTGACATATTTCCTGACATGTTTCCAAACTCAGTTCTACATTACCGACTGCATAAAAGTCTGTACACTGAGAAGATTTAGTATGAAACACAGGCTCGTAAGGGATTGTCATGAGAGATTTCTGCAGGATCTACTGTCATTATCTGCAGCAAGGTTGAACACCCAAGGCAGCCTTTTTGTAGCAAACAAGAGATTTGTAAAAAAATCCTACATTTGAAAATGATGTGTTATGTCTGGAAATGGTGAGATGTGGCTGCTACAAAAGTTTGAAAAACCAGACACTGCTTTTAATATACTTTTAAGATTAGAAGTCCAAGAAGAGCACACACAAGATTAGAGAGCAGTGAAATATAGATCTAATTTTTACTTTTCAGATTCTAAAAGCGGTTGTAAAATATTATTTCACAAGGTAGGAAAAATCATTAATCACTTTGGCATTATACAGACAGAATCTCCAGCACAAGTCTGAGAAAAGCAGAGGTTGTGTTAAACCCGGAGGTGGGAGGAGGACTGTATGGGTAAGGCTGGTGCTCAGATACTGGGGTCGGTTCAGGAGCTTCCACTGGGTCTGGAAACAAATCAGTGAAGGTCAGAAAAGATGTACCTGTCCAAAGTAATTATACCCTACCTATGCAAGCTAATTATAATTACACCAGAGGAAATGTCTCTGACAAAGCAATAATAACTGGCTCTCCGTTCCCCAGCTGCCCAGCTCCACAAAACAGAGCTGAATGTACAAATACTGTTGTCAAGTTAACTTAACTTCTCTTTGGGGGGAAAGTGGGACAGCAAGAGGCAGATCTTCACTGAGAAGGGGACAGAAAGCAAAACATGTGCAATGTCCAACTGGAGCAAACCAGCCAGTTTTATGCCAAAACTGTTGAGTTTTAAAACATTATAGGAAACAACAAATTTCGAGGATGCAGAGTCAGGGCTCAGGAGGACTCATATTGCTTAGACACTTTCAAGTTTTTCTTTAGCCATGAAGAGTAGTTGTACACTTCTTTAAGCAAGGAAAACTGAAACTCAAGAGCACATTTTTGTGACAAGGAGTAATTGCATGTCAAATCCCCAGGCCCTCAGAGCACAGAGGACTCTGCCTGTATGTTTTAAAATACATGCCTAAGGTGGCTCTGGTATAACATGTCCTCTATAAGACCTAGACAGATCTTCCAGGAAGCCTGGCTGAAGCACCCCTGCAATGCTGCAGGAATTCCTGGCACGCTCCTGCGTGCCACAAACATCTCTCCACAAAGTGGCCCTTCAGCTTTGTGGTCATCTGAAAGTTGGAATTCTTCTTTTCTGAACTTACATGGTCAACTGCCCTCTGCTTTGTGCTACTTTAAAGCCGTTAAACAGGACATCACTGGCTAACAGTAAATAAATAAATACATTATAACTTAGAGAAAGCACAGTTCTTAGAAGCTGCTCTGGAGTTGACTTGTTTTTTCTCCAGGGGCTGGCTCCACCCTGGGAGCCCTCCCCTGCCTCTTCCCCACCAAAGTCTGGTTTGGGGTGTGCCCTAAAACTGTATAAAAAACCCATGTATTATTGCTGGCAAATTTCCTGTGAACAAACAATAATAATGGTGGACAATTTTAACCATGCATTAGCAATGGGAGCTATTAGTAGAATTCACTAACTGTTGAACTATTCAAGCTGCTTCACTATGTGCTGACCTGAATACATTTCTTTCTAGGCAATTAAAATTCTGCTGTAGAAATGCTGGCTTTCAAGTACCCCACTTTACCGTGATTTTTATTTGACTCACCATGTATGTAAACTACAAATGAAACTAGAAATGAAGTCTTTATACAGCAGCCTTTGTATAAGCCATTCAAAATAAATACTATATAACATAAGTGTTAGGCATTTTCAGTTGAGGAATATTATCAGATCCACAGCTGAATGAATCTTGCAGAGAAGTTGTAATTATTTGAATTCATAATACCACACTGCATTAGCCTGTTCTGCTGTTCCTTGTTGTTTGTTTTCCACTCATGTTAAGAATTTTGGTTTCCAGCAATATTGGCAGCAGTAAAAAAAATCTTGAAAATTCCCATATGAATGGATATTTCTAAGAAGATCTGCAGCAGACACATTTCCGTGGCCATGGTGAAATCTCTCTGAAGTGTCTGCTCCTGCATATGGGTGTTTAGATATCTGATCTAGGAGGGGTGATTTTGCCATATGACTTGAGCAGTGTTTCTGATGTTGTTGGTATTGGGTCATTTTTTTTTAAGTTACTGAAAACTGAAGTTTGCAGCTTGTAGTTTAGAATGATGAACTCTAAACTAAGTGGTTAACTCCCGGTCCTGTTGTTCACCAAGATAAACGTAAAAAAGTGTTTCTTGAAGTTACAGAAGTCCAAAGACAAGCTGAAATCTCTCAACATATTTATCTTAAAATCACAGATTAATCCTATTTTTGCTTGACCTACGAATATTTGAGTGGTTGAGGTTGACAATACAGCCTAAGTAACCAGTTTCTCACCACAGCAGTTGAAGAGGGAGTAGCTGGGGGCACAAACTAAGCTAATAATAGTTTGGAAACAAGCCGTGATTTAAGATACAGTTGCATCAAGATTTCTGCATATAGTGGCTGCTGAGCTTGGAAAGCATTTTCTTCTCCCCTGAGAAGGAACGTCTCCCAGGGTTTCCCTGGGGCAATGTGGCTCTGTGAGCCTTTGAAGATTAGGGTGGAGAGCTGGGGCCAGCAGCAGTGACTACCTTTCTGTCCCGTGTGATTTGAACTTGGTCAGTGTCTGGAGCATTCCTTAGTTCTCCTAATAACAGTAACAGCAATAAGCATTAACAGCAATAAGCAATAACAGAAATTGCCCCCTTAGTAATTTCTGAAGAATGAAAGACATTTCTGTCTTTTGGTTATGCACAGTGATAATTTTTTTTTCACTTCTAAAGATACACCTCTTTCTATTATTATTTTGATTAATGAGTGACAAATGGTGGTAGACACATCTACTATGGAGATTAATAACATCGTGAATAGCTTTTAGAACAATGACATTTTTGCATTCAAAATAGTTTATTTTGTTAACAGGCCACGTTATGTTTCTTTCACTGTCGTGTTCAGCCTTTCTTTCCCTTTATCAGTGTTTTTCACAATCTGTGAATTGCCCTAGGTAAGGCTTTGATCTTGCAAATGTGAGTAGACTATTTACCAACCACGAGCGATCCTCTTACATGCAATAAGACTATTATTGCATGCAGAAATACTTGTCTAAGTATTTGCTAATTAATGTTTTACATTTGCCTGGGGGAAAGGACAGCGTCTATGTGTTTACAAGATGACCGGTGCAGTTGAACTCATAGCATACTAATGATAAAATATTTACCCATCCATTTGGTAGATAGATATTCTGAAGTACAATTTTTTATTAACTATAAGAAAGGTTTTATGTAATTGTGGAATATGCCTGATGTTTACATGAACAATATTAAGCATTAGCATATATCAAATAAATAGTTAAATTGGCCATTAAAATCAAAGATATAGATTCTTCTGAAGTACTTTAGATAGGTCTGATTTATTGTGAGTAAGCACCCACAGTTGGTTTTCACCACAGCTTTCCTTTTCTGGTGAATGTACAAGGTTTCCTTTGCCTCTTTTTCTAAGGTTCACCATTTCCCCTGTTAATTGCTCGCCTCTGACATACTGTCCCTGAACTCTAGTTCACAAGTTCCCTTATCTTTCTTTTCCTTTCCATTGCAACTGGTGACACCCCAGGGGAAGACCATTAGCAGGTAGAAGTCTGAGGAAGATGTGTATTTGCTTGGTGCATTTATGCTGGCTAACAGAGTAACTGAAATTATGTGTGTCCTTCGATGCCTTATTTTTTCCATGGTTCTGAAGAAAAAAAGGTGCTCCTTCTGCTACTTGAAGTGTGTAACATATATCATGTACTTTGAAGGAGGAACTATCTCTGCACATTTATGTTCTCCCCATGCATGCCATGTACGCTATAACTTTTCTTTGGTGTAGGTGAGTTGGCAGGACAGTCAATGAGGCACATGCAAATGGAGGATGTTACCTTGTCAGCTCAGTTACAGCACACCTCTGAGAAATATAAAATCTACCGGCAAAAAAGCTTTTCTGCATGTGGACTTCTATATTTCCACTCGAGAAGTGTGTACAGGCACTGTGTGCTATGTGCACCCTGGCCACAGTGTCCTACATGGAGCTACTGCACATCTGCCACATGGCCGACCTGCCTGCGGACAGTGGCCGCCTATCCAAGTAGCAGGCAACCCGATCAAAACTACTGCTTTGGCAGGGCTCATCAACATCCAGAAATTGTGGGCACGTTGTCAAATTCCTTTTTTTTTTTCAATCTAGGCAAACGTCCCATGCAGAATGAGGGCACATCTCAGGTCATAAGATTGCCCTGCTTCTTTGTACCCGCACTAGAAGTTTTGTAGGCACAGCAAAAGAAGCTAATGGGGACCAACTAATCCATATTTGGAACAATATAACTAATAGCAACAAAACTCTGGTGCACAGATCTGCCTTCAGTTCTGTAACTGAATGGAAATCAAGCAATCAGTCATGCTGGTGCCTATGAATATGTCTAAATTTCCTAAGACACAATTTTTTTCAGTGTTGCTGCCCTGTGGAGTGGGTTGTGGGAGGGAGGGCAAAGAATTATCCAAGGCACATTTCCCTCATGCTTATTTTGGGTGCGTGTAATTCAGAGGGTGAGCACAGGTGAGCTCAGTCAGCTCTGGAAATAACCATTATTAATTGCTTGAACAATAGCAGTGCCTGGCCCTCTCTGCCATGGATTAGCACTCCACTGTGCTGGTTGCTACACAAATACCAAACAAAGACGTTGTTCCTTGCCTCAGGAGCTTCTCCCGCAAATAATAGCAGATAGGTGTGAGTTATCTCTCTTATGGTTGAAAGCAATTCCACTCTTCACCAGCTCTCTCCCCTCACACATTTGCTGGGGTTTCCATGGACCTACATATACTAGGTTTTTGGAAAGTGCTGTAAGCATGCAAACTGGCTGAATAAATGAATTTCTTTGCAACCAGCTAATCTCGGCTGCAAAAAGCCTTTTGAAAACATTTGCCAAGGCTACAGACCAAGTGCTGCACACAGATACAGGCACCCAGTTCATCTTTTCTGGGAGCTGTGGGTGTGAGCAGCAGTTCGTGGCACTTCCTGAAGAATTTCAAGGGGGAATATAACAAACAGTCCAAGTATTCATACCAAGAGCTTTGTTTTCAGTTTCACTGCAATAACAATTAGAGACCAGTTGGCTTTTGGCCATTGAAAATTATATAGCCAACTGGCAAAAAGTATCATTTTTTCCTGGCTTTATGCTTGCAAGCTGGGTGGCATAGGAGGATTTTGTGAGTGTATATAACACTAACCTCTGCAGAATAATGCACTCACTAGTCAAAAGTCCTTTCTTTACATGGCCAAAGGCTAATTGCCAACCAGCTTCACTGACCTTCATCAACACTGATCTTTGTTAAACAGTGACATTTGCCAGTGTCTTCCTCCCTTTGCCTGTTTCTGTCATGTTCACTTACTTTCTCCTTTTTTTTTTCTCCCCGTTCCATGTATATGCACAAAACTCTTCCTGGTTTGAGAAAAAGATTGCAGATAGGTGCAAACATCCAGCACCATGGCACATTTTAAGAGCTGAGCAGGATCTGTTCATGACACTCATGACTAGTGCTCCAGGGGATACACAACTAACTCACTGGACCCCACAGCAGCCCTATACTGAGTACCCAGAACTGAAAAGTGCCCACAGCTGTCTACTTCCACCCCCAGGACTACCAGGTAGCCAGAGAAGATGCTTTGGTTGCAGCTGCCTCCTTTTGCAGTTGTACCTGTTTGCCCAGATTTCTCCACCCTCCAAGGCGAAGCTGCCTCATTAGCAAGCTGGCAGGTTTTAATCCATCATTCTCAGTTCCAGCCTGAAAGCTGAAAACATATAACAAACAAATAGTGGTTTACGACATTATAATTGCAAATATTTCTGCTTTGTTTTCATCTCAAGGAGGAGAGGTTTGGAATGAAAGGAGAGCAGAGGCTTGCCAATGCGTGAAGTTTTATGGGCTTATGTCCCAAAATTATAGCATCTAAGTCAGTCAGTTTGGAGCTACATCAGTGCTTTGAATGCTGCTTAAAACCAAAGCAATTTCCAAATAGAAAAGAATTGATTTCTTTAGTAAATAACTGGTACTAGGATAGATAATATAAAAATTGCCGTAATTAACATCCCTGTAAAATGAAAAAGTGACAGAAATGAAAATGGTTTGATATCCATGCCTTACTAGAAGTGTGATCTTTTATATATGAGTCTAAAAGTGCAGTCAAA
Source organism: Haliaeetus leucocephalus (assembly GCF_000737465.1). Classification (NCBI taxonomy): domain Eukaryota; kingdom Metazoa; phylum Chordata; class Aves; order Accipitriformes; family Accipitridae; genus Haliaeetus; species Haliaeetus leucocephalus. The sequence continues at coordinate 639,660 of NW_010973342.1, forward strand.
GATTTGTTAAGTAAAACACTTGAAAATGAAGAAAGTCATGTTGCCCGTGACGTTCTAAATATTCTCTAACTTCTTCTGTTCACTTAACTATAAAGATAATACCTCAGAACTAGTTTCAGTAGCCCCTCAGGCAGACTGAGTTGTCAGCTCCCCTGCTTTTGTCACAATCTTCTTTTTCCCTTTCAATTCCCCAGCTCACGTATCCACGTACTGTGGGAGAACTTCAGCTGTCCTTTTTCTCCTCCTATTGAATATGGATAAAATTTTTGGAGTTTGAACCCAAAAGTTTTAAGAAAATTTCTTAAATGTCCAAGCTCATTACTTCAGACCATCTTCTTATTTATAAGGCATCTTTTTGAGGCACAGCTTATACCTTTTTAAGATGAATATTGCCTTAAGCATTAGGAAAATTAGGTACTAAATCCACCAGGCACTGTGTAGGCACCAGAATAAAAGTGCTGATTTTTCACACTGATTTTTCAGTGTGGTGAGAATTTGTAACTTCCATTAACTTGGTAAGCTTATAAAGGAAGCCTGAAGCTATGTTTTCATTTTAATGCAGTACAGGTTTGGTATCTTGATGTAGCAAGGCACACTAAATCTATTTAATACTGAGACTTTTTTAATACTGAGATATCAAGATAGCTAACTGGAGAGCAGTAACCTTGTGAAAATACACCTAGTATTTGCAGCAAGGGCATATATGGTAAGGTCAAGATGGGAACTCAAATCCCCTGAGGCACTAAACAAGGCTGCCTGCCATCAATTCAAGCTAAAAATTCTATGCTTTTGTCACCAGCCCATGAGAGGAAGCTTTGCAAACTGCCAAGTCAAATCTTTCCAAACAAGCAACAGGTTAAGTTCAGAGGAACAGAAATGATCCTTATTTTAAATGACTGATAGCTTCAGTAACCTCAGAATAACTTAGCTTGCGTTCTGGGATCACTTTTCTGCAAGGGGCAAAGTTGCAAACAGTTTAAATTAAAAGTGGTAAAAATATTTATTGGCAACATAAGTTTTTAGGAGCACAATTTTATATGTCTCTGTTTGCGTAGCTTCAGCATAAATGGGGTAATATTAATACCACAAGAAGGTCTGTTTACATGCTGCTCCAAGATTTTTCTTGCAAAGAAAAAACCCCTTGCCTTTGCTATTATTCTTTATGACCACAAATCCTGGTTAGCTTAAAAAAATTAAGTCTCTTTTTATGTTTATATGTTACTATTTTTTTGATCATGGAAAGAAAAGATGATTACTTGGAACATCTGATAAAGCTGTTTATTGGGATAATCGCATTACTATTTTTTGTCTATAAAGGACATCCTACCTGAGCTTGCTTCGCTATGGAGGAACAGTACTTCTCACATGTTACTATGCTCACAGTGTGGTTGTAGGGCTCCACTTGGCAGAAAAGCGATGGGGATTTTTCCTGTTTGAACACAAAACCTTGCATTTGTCCCTGACTAGCTAGAAACAGTAAATACTGCCGCAAAAGAAGCTGTAAGACCAATAAAGTAACTTCTTCAGGTTTCCAGCAGCCCCAGCTCCTTCACTTACACTAAAAGTGTAGTGCATGCCATTGTATTTCTGCACAAGCCTTTCCATGTGCAAAGGCCACCCATGCGGCGATCCTTCCACCATGGGCAGTCCTCATCTTGTATCTTTGTCCCAGCATCCAGTTTTCCCCCATGGAGCTCATGTCCTCAGCCAGTCCCGTGGCCTGGCAGAGCACAGCACTCTCCGTGCCACGGCCACCTCTTACCAAGTCTAACACGGGTTCCTTGCACTAAGGCAGTTTCCAACTCCACCTCTTCAGCAACACCTAAGTTCAAACTAATATGAAAGAAAGGCAGAGTTATCTGCAAAATGTGAGAGTTCTGCTTTCTGTGCAGGACTAATATACAAAAATGTGTAACAAAGCAGGGCTGCTGGGTCAGGAAAGAGGGTTTTCTTCCCTCCGCTTCAGCGTCTGTTCAGAAGTTGAAAGGATGGAAGAAGACAACTTAGTGGTTGTTCTAATAGGCATGGTATTATCACCTCCCACAACTGCTACCTGGTTTCCCCACATACTTAGAAGGAAAATAAAAATGGCTTGATTTTGCAAAGTGCTGAGAACCCACTTCTCTCACTGATGCATCTAAGCGAGTTTGTTGCAGCACTAATAATTGCATGCAGGCCTGTTACACTGACTGCTTTCAAGCTTTCTCCTTGCCCAATTCACTGACACTAGCGAAAAAAATCTTTCTTCAGCATACACTCTCGTTCAACCTGAAAATAAAACTCTTGAGTTAAAAGAGGTTAGTACATATTTAGGATAAAAGGTTGTGACAGACCTGAGAGACAGAAGACAGAGAGAACAATTGAGGACAGGAAGAAAAAATTGGGGTGAATACAGAAAGGAAGAACAGAAGCTTAGGTAGCTGGAGAAAATCTGGAGTCGAGAGGATACGATACCAATGGCTGAGACGCGTCATCTGAGAAAAGTCTTTGGAGGAAATGTCTTTGAGATCAGCCTTGCTTTGTGTTCACACAGAGTGTCTACAGTGGGTTTATACGGCTTCAGCTAGGTTGTGGTATTGCCCTTGTGCAGATGGAAGCAGAGAAGGAAAAGATGAGAAAGTGGGACTGTATTGCCAGAGTGGATCTGCCATGAAGTCCCAGCCAACCCCAAATCCACCACTCCTTGTCCTCAATGTCTCATGGTGAGCCAGGGAAGAAATACCAATTGCCTAGATACTTTCTTGGCTTTTGGAGACCCTGCGTTATTGAAATAAGGACAGTGAAAGGGACGTTAGTTAAGAAACAAGAAAAATTCAGCTGGCTGGAAGCTTGTAAGCGATGCTGCTTTTTGGACTAGATGAGATTTATAAATGGCCAAGGTTTCTGAGGAGCTTGGGAGTAATTCAGCCTGTGGGTGGAGGGCTGATGCTTTGCTTATGGTCCTCCTTGGCTGTGTCATGGCCGAGAAGTGGGATCTTGATTTTTATGAGCATTGAGGCCAACACTGCCCAGAGTTGGGGTCATGGAGACAGGGCAATGCCGTTATCCTCCCGTGTGCGGATGTCTGGGAGGGGAGGAGGTAGGGAGCTGAAGCCTCTGAACCACAGGATGATGAAAAGCCTTAAGCTACGCCTGACCTGGCTGCCAGGACCTTTGCTAGGGAGAATAGAGCTCAAGTGTTCAAGAAATCATGCTGTGTGTCTATCCAGCTGTTCCTGTGTTATAGCAGCCATTTAATTCACTTCAGTTTTAAGTTTTTTAGTTGTGAAATTGCCCAGCAAAGAGCGGCACAGGAAGGATTATAGTTTTGACCAGTGAAGTTAACCTGTCATTACTCATACCCAAATAAACCACAGTGTTTTCTACTGATGACAAAAAGAGGTGTAGCTACGAGACAGTTAATTTAGGTTTGTCTTAATGTGATCTGCATGGATTTTTCTTAACCTTTAGGAAGAAAAAGTAACCATGTTTTGCTTTGGACAAGAGAAATCAATGGCCTCGAAATTTGGAAACAATATATATTCGACCACACAAACTAATAAGGCACCAGTGTTTTAGCAGACATTATAAAACATAAAATTAGATGGAAAATTGCCTTAAGCCCCTGTAAATTAAAATTGCTCTTTTTATAGCAAAAATGAGCCTTATATAGCAACAAACAATTTTGTGATCTTCATTTAACTAGCCAATTTCATATGGCAAACAGTATTTATTCATCCTGCTCCAGTGACCTAACCAGCAATTTACAATGTGATGCCTTGCATATTTTCACAGCATTGTAAAAAAATGAGGTTCTGTAGATTTATTTGATCCCTGTTGAAAAATTATTTTTTTACCTCCTCCTAACCAGTGTAAACTGGAAATTGTTCTTAATGTAATTCTCTTGCTTACCATCCACTCATTAATCAGGAAACTAATTAGAGCCAGTTTGCTTACTCTAATTTGAAAAAGTGAAAGTAACATATGTTGACAGTTAATTTGGATTTTTTTTTTGTTAACAAGCACACAAGTTTTTATAATGAAATAATATTTGATACTGATACAGAAGAACATGGACTAATAAATTGCAACAGGCTGGGAAAATGCAGTATGTTAATCACTATGGGAATAATAACATAGATCATTTAGTACTCTAGTTTTTCTGTTGATGATTTTCCATTTTAGCTATTTTTATACGGTATTACAGTGACTTGATTTGGAACTTCTCAAGCACACGTCAATGCAAGTTTTCAGCATTTTGTGAGTTTGTACAGGCCCAGTGCAATTTCTGAGACCGAGTTACAAGAAAAATATTATGCATCTAGGCTCCATTTCAAAAACTTCTGTTGTCTTGCTTTTTAAAAATGTCAATATGTATAAAAGGGTGCCAGCTGACAGCGTGCAAGGCTCTCAGTTAAAGCTCAATCTGAAGCCCACCCAGATCATTTGCAGCCTTTGCCCTGAGTTGCTTTGTCACTGGGGCAGATGACTGGCAGCGGCAGCATGAGCATCCCTGCCAGAGCTACCTGTGGGCTGGAGACTGACCTTTCCCCAGCTGGGTGGGAGTTTGGTTGGAGTACGGGTGTCCCACCACGTGCAATCTTCAGTCTAGTCAAAGCGAGTGACAACAGCAGTGGTGACTTCACCCAGAGAAACCAGCGATCCCTCTGGAGGTCTCAAGATCTGAATTATGTGCTCCATGCGCAGCGCCCTGTGAATGCCCACACGCTTTAACTGCACCCAGACAGAAAACATAAACCAATACAGCAGGGAGAGAAGCATTCGGCTCTTCACATTGCCTTTTAGCACAAATTCTGCATTCCTCATATCTCTGTTTTGAAGGACTATGTTACAATGTTAAGTGATAGAGTTGGAAAAAGCAGAGACACTCTTGAGTGTAGCAGCTTCTCGGTTGCTCTAATAATAGTTATTCTCTTTTCCCAAGAGGCATTGCTTATATCCTTAGACTGCCATAGCTGCACCACTGTGCTGATTGTCGGTGTGAATTGTTTTGAAGAAAAAAGTGTAAAAATACAAAATCTCTAAGGTCTACCTCTATTCGGAGAAGCCATTAAACTGTCTTTTCAACTTAGAAGACTATTTTTTCAATGCAGAGGTTGTTCCAGTCATTTACACCACAGTTACTGCTCCCTGTTGGCCTTACGTGAGAAGCGAGGTCCCACCCCAGACGTGGACACAGAGCTGAGCTATGGCCCTCTGTTACAACCGCTCCGTGCTCACCTGGGTGTGAGCGTAGGGGGAATGGAGGAAGGTCCCGTGGTTTGAAGAGTTTCTCCAAGCTGAGCCAGCCTCTGCTCTCCTGCCCACAACACGCGGGGTACCGTGCACGTGGAAGGGAGCTCCACGGCCAGGCTCACGCCTCTCTTGTGCCTAGCACTCGCGCTCATCCTTCTCGCACGCTGCAGAAGTGATGGTAGCCATGAGCCGCACTGAAGTAAAAAAGACAGACCGAACAAAAGTGCTCCACACAAGTATTTTCCAAGGAACAAGGGAAGTTTTAATGAAGAAACCCATCCCATCTGCAGGAAGAATGCAAGCGCTTTAAGGTTTTGTTTTTAAATGAACGGCTGAAGAGAGACATCTCAGACCCCCCCACATCAAATGTGGGATGGCTAATGTGCTCGTAGCAGGGTCTTCTGCCTGGGCTTGGTGTGAAGAGTAGGAGGAATAAGGCGGTGGAGGAGTGACCTCAGGGGCTCTCCCGCTGGGGGTATCACAACCAATGCTGCCCAGCGGGCAGTGGAGGGGAGTAAGCAAGCAGGAGGTACAAGAGTCACTTTTGGGCTAACTTGGGCAAGAGGCTAGGCTGTTCCCAAGGCAGTAGGGGAATTGGGGCTCTGCCTCGAACAAAGCAGCTGTGAGCTGCTGCTCACATTGAGCTCTTTCCAGGAGACTTGTGTGGAGTAACAGGCTGGGAATTGGGACACCTCCTTAAAAATACTTGACTCCATGCACTGGCAGGGGCGTTGGAACGAGATGATCTTTAAGGTCCCTTCCAACACAAGCTGCTTTATGATTCTATCTCATTGAATGTTAAAACAATGGAGCTGTACCCACCTGACGGAATAGGCCCAGGCTAACACGAAGTGGAGGTATCAATGCGTTACCAATTAATTATGAGATTAATTATTCAACACAGGTACTGAATAGTGCCAGTGCATTACCAAGTTAATCTGTAAAATTATAGTGTGGTTTACATGTCCAGTTTTCAGAAAATACTCCTTCAACAGCAGACCTGGCAAGGTGATGTGCTGCTCCATGAGTGGTCTTGATGTTACTACGGGTTATATGGGCTAGTTACCAGGAGGAGGGTGAGCCAGGCACCAAGGATCTGTTGAGAAGAGTTCATGAAATGCCTTGAGGATACCTGGATTTCTTGCCACGTGGTCTTGACTAGATTTGATACAGGGCTTCCCCATCTTTCAAGATTTGGGGAAGAGAGGAAGTACTATAACTACAAACATTTGTATATATACCTATCTTTATATAATTTTTTTTTCACTTTCACTTATATACATAAAATTTTAAGTTTTAATGGAAAAAATATAAAACCTCCTTATAAAAAAACCCTCTTAGACAAACAAATAATATTAGCTCTAGCAGCAAACATTTGCTTTTTAATTGAAAACTACTTTCTGACTAGCCAATTTTATGCAATACTTGGTAAGCTAAAACTGTGTCAGACAAATTTCTGTTGAAAATCCAAATTGTTTTGAGTAAAATGGAAGTTATCTTTTAAAACTATGTTTTGCAAGAATGGAAAACTTGCACTTAAAATTTGTTTTAAAGCAACTGAAACATTTGAGTTTATCTTTTTTATCTTTGTTGCAAAACTTTTGGATGCTATCTGGAGAAGGCCTGGAGTTGGCAGAGAAATGCAGGAAGAAAAAGAAAGAGACAATTCCTAGAGAAGGGGAGGAGAAAAAAAAATCTTTGAATCCAGACTGAACACTTCATCAGAAAAATGTTTGGGTTTTTTTTTCCCTCATGGGATATTTGAACAACTTTAATTTTGACAAGCAGCCACTAGAGGTCAGCTGTGTTTTTAATTTAACAAAATTGTTTCTATGTTCCCTTCCATTTATCTTATTTTTGTCTCTTTCTATTTTTTTTTTTAATCAAAATTAAACTCACGAATAAAATAATTGCTGGACTTTGCTTTTAAAAATATATCCAAAAGCCTACCCTGTGCTGGAAATGATAGCAGGAAAATGTAGTAGTCAAATGAGGTACTTCTACGGAGCTTGTTTTCAACATTATAGTTGAAAATTTTCATGGCTGTATGGTACACTGATGTAACAATGTGATCGGCTGGCAGATACTAGCATAGATCCATTCACTTCAAAGAAATGACAGTAGTTCAAACTATAATACACGACATTAGTTTACTCTCTGCCAAGGATTTAGGTCTATTTAAAAGCGGTCTGAATCTGTTGCAAATTTTCAAATTTCAAATCTTTACATTCTTATTTCAATTTTGTTTTATTTGAGATTTGATGTTTTGAATAGCCAGGGCATGCCTGAGTTTTTTAGGGCTTTCAGTTCAAATGAGATAAACTAATCCCCTCTCCTGCATTTCAAAGTCCAAGTGATTTCTTAACTAGTCGAAGCGAATCCATGAACTGCCCACACTTCCAACCACCCCCCTGCAAAGTCTCCCTTGCATTCAAAAAGGCTTGCGATTCTTCTTTTTCTGAGCAGGGAAATCAAGCCAGTGTTGGGATGCTGGTGGTTTTCTCCATTATTGCTTCTAAAGATTCATCCTTCTAACTGTCCACTATAAAATAATTTTTGAGTGTGTCTATGGCAGGAAAGCAAGTAAGGAATTTTTGATGAGCTGACAGTCTTTTCAAAGGTGGAAATACTGGCTGCTCTCTAGCTTTAAAATGTGGATTTTTACTTCAGTGCAGTATCAGAGTGACCACACACTGTACAATGTAGTACTACTGTAGCTGACAGTAGAATTTGGGCCAAACCCTGTAAAATAACTTTTTAATATAACATACTTTAATGCTGAATCGTTTAGTCTTAACCACAGCAAGACAATGACTCAGCGAGGATTTAATGGCTGGCCTCCCTGGGAAAGGCATGCTAGCAGATACGGATTCATTTATATTGGACACTGCTGTGAAACATCTTGCAGACAAAACTCAGATGAATTACTGTACTTAATACGGTTTATGTCATTTATTCATTGCTCAGATGCATTACCCTGAATCTGCTCCCTGGCAGTTTTCCCGGTTAACTGGGCATGGCAGTTATTAGGGTACTGAGAAACACGTGCTTTCCTGCCTGCTCCAGCCAGAGGATTACCTGCTACTGCTGCCTTCATCCTCTGCTTTCCTATGCTGCATGACAGATCCATGTTTTACGATGTACCCACTTTAATAGAATGTCTCAGAGGGATAAGTGTGCAGCAGCACAAATATCTGTAACAGCACAGCAAATGAAGCAATGGCACCATTTGAACTTTCCATTTTGAATGATTCAGGTGTGGAGCACTGTGAAGAAGGTTTTGGTCCTCTCAGCTTGTACTGCTCAGTATTTGATCGATGCAGATTTTTAATCCCTTCTGCCGTGCCAGTAGGCCAGGAGTGTTTGCAGCTTTGCTTCAGACTCTCTCTAATGTTTTATCATCTTTTCTACTTCCAGTTCCAACCCTTCGCTGGGCTGGAAACCCAAGTGCGTGCACCATGCATTTATGCAGCACTAGTTCTGAGCACAGGCAAAGCTTGTGGTTGCCTTCTAAGGATCCCACATGAAGAGGGCTTTCCTGAGCTGGGAATGGAGAGGGGAGTGGGAGAGAGTGCTCCTGTCCTGCTCCCACCAGCTGTGTACGGTGGCAGGGCTGGCCAGCCAAGGAGCCCGAGTCAGCTCCCCAGAAGTTGGGGCAGAGCCACTGACCTGAGATTTTGGAGCAAAGCATGCTCTCATCTGCCCTTGTTCAGTGAAGCAGGACTCTATGCATATTCTTTTTAGATGAAATTACTCCAATAACCCACTTGATTTATAGTCCCTTATTTCTTACCCTAATTGAAACTACTTTATGAAGCCTCAGATGCTGGCTCAGTGACTGGGAAAAGGGAGACACCCATGCAACAATAATGATCGTGAAATGAAAAGTTCATCAGTAGGAGCAATTCTGCACCAGTGTTTTGTGCAAAATGTTCAATCTAAGAAGTGCAATTAACAGCACAATTGATTTTATGTCTCAAAATCATGAAGGCACAACAAAAAGAAAAGGCCTGGGAAAGCATGAGAAAGAAAAGTAATCATGTGAGTTCCTGCCTTCTCTGTGCTTGTGTACAATGCTACATCCAAAGGCAAGACACTAGACTAGATCCAAGATCCTTTAACTCTTTTATGATATTATTTTTTGACAAAAATTCAGGCCTGAGACTGTGGTGGTGCTTCAAGTATGTAAGAAACGTGCTTTCCAGCCACATCCCTAGCATTCGTACTGAGTCTTAAGAAGAAATGGGACTCTGTTCACTCTAGATGTATAGTAAACGGTATGGTAAAATCATATGGTAAGTAAGTAGTCTGTTATTGCCATGTGGTCAGCAGCAGCTTCACTTCATAAAAGCTCATGGGCTAGGTTGTCTCTAGCCTTGGTTAAAGAGTGTCTAATCAAAGGGATGCTGGCACAATCATGCCAGTACCACTGCAGCAAGGATTGGAAAAGTACAAGTTGGAGGAAAAAGTAAGGTATGGCTGGTCTTTCACCTGATAAATTTGGTAGGACCTACAGCATTATCTATTGTAGCAAATGCTTTTTCATCAGTTCCTGTCTGACCTTTTCTGCCACTTTTTTCAAACTTCAGGGAGCTGAGCTTTCCCATGCCAGAACTGTTTTCCACTCATACTGTCCCCTCCAATCTCTGCTCTGACCTGCTTTCCCATTGCCATTTGACACGGCTGTGATGCAAAGTGAAGGGTATGTTGATTTATTTGCCTCCAGAACAATCACTCTAATGCTCATTACCAAAACAGATGTTCATCCTAGGCCTGAAATGTCTGTCTTCTGCTTAATTATATCTCATGGCAGAGCCAGTATTACACAGCAGCTCATCTTGAGGTGCACATTTTCAGCAAACTGATTAAGACACTACATCTCCAAACTGTTTTCCTACCCAAGTGTTGAAGCAATGCAAAGAAAAGCAGCTTGTTTAATTTCCCAGTGAACCTACTAAGCACAGCTTGGATTTCACGAAGTTTGCCACTCTCCTTTCTTCATTCATTCATTTTTGTGTTCTGTTTTGTTTTGTTTTGAAGAGATGGTGATGGGAGCATTACAAATACCTGGCACACAGAGAGTAGAGTGAATTTTGTGGAGAATTTCAGAGAAATTGAGGACATTGAGAGAGCAACAGTTAATAAAACAGGATTAGGCTCCACAAATTCAGTTGTTTCATGAAACTGTTTCTAAGCAAAAATGATATCCTCATCATTTACTGCTACAGAGTGGGAGAAAGAAGTGCTTGTACAGAACAATGGCTCATGCGGTATATTTAATACCCAAGAAAAAAGCAGAAGTCTGTATTAAGACAGGTTGCAGGATAATATCCCACTGATGGTTAGTGGCTGTTACAGTAATAGAGATCAAGGGTCTGAACTCACATTTGAGAAATGACAGTCATCCAATTTTCTGACAGATAATTCAATTTAAGACGTCCTCATTTTTAAGGCCTGACTACTAACTTAGTTCAATTAATGTCTGGTGCTTTTCAGATTATGTATGTGGGATGAGTTGTCCACAGGCAACTTTATTATTCTTTTCAATGGAATAAAGATGAGAACCTCAAACTGCATGACTTTCTGATTACAAGCCATTTTTTTTTCATCTCTCTGAACTAGAGCACAGAAGGGCTGTTTAGACACTCTTGCTGTTGGTAATGGTTAGGCCATGCAGTCAGAGAGCAGAAGCCATCTCATCTGACATAAACTTTTTTACTGTGAGGGTGACTGAGCACTAGCACAGGTTGCCCAGAGAGGCTGCAGACTCCCCATCCTTGGAGGTATTCAAAAGCTAAGACATGGTCCTGGGCAACTGACTCTAGGTCGCCCTGCTTGAGCAGAGCTTGAACGTGATGATCTCCAGAGGTTCCTTCCAACCTCAGCCACTCTTTGATTCTCATCCCGTGACACAGGTGACCCACAGTAGATACAATTTAATAGGAGACCACTGCTCCTTCAAGGAGCAATACCCAAAGGAAGAGAGGACTGTAACCTCTCTTCTACCATATAACATTCTTCACTCTTCCTAAGGAAGTTCATTTATCTCTGCAAATCAGCCACTCATTTCATCTTCCTTAATCATATGGGGCTAGACTCACACATTGGTCCAAATGAAAATACTTCCTTCATGAATAGTAAATGTACAGTATATGAAGTACACTTTAAAAAGGGTCTATTTTAATAAATGTATTCTTTATACTTGTTCTGGCTGTTTAATGGCAATTAATATTTATATGGTCACAGATTCTGTTGCCACAGCAGAGAAGTTCAGTGTATAAAAGCAGTTGCATCTGGGAGGGTATTTGGTAACCCTTCATTCCCACCACCAAATATCTGCAGTTTTGCCACTAGATAGCAGTATGTAGCAATGAATGCTGTTTCCAGAGATGGCTTGAAATAGCTGGGTAACGAAACGGATCATATTCACCCAGACTTAGGGAGCAGACAGGGGAGAAATGGCAGGAGAAAGCAGAGAAAATACTTCCTTATTATTTTTAAATCTCAGCTGCTTTTCTCCTGTCGCAGTTTTTGATTCATAGATGTTGAATTACCTGCACTTGCTGAAAAAACGAGTGCTCTCAAAATCAAACCACGAGATGAAGGTAAAACTAGGAGTCCTTCATTCTCTGTTACATGAGCGTGCACAAAGGTGTAGAAAGACTTTTCAGGATACCTCAGCACTTGCCCCAAAGGGCACAGGAGATTTAACACTAGATACTGTTTCCTACAACAACTTAGTGAAGGAAAGGGTTGACACTGGAGGTGGGAAAAACTGCAAAGGCTGCTGGTGGTGGTGTTGGCCCTGCAGGCCGTGGCCATTGCCAACATTGGCTCTGCCTTACACCATCACGTCCTTACATCTGCTGTGTCCCTGCTTTGCTGTTTGCTCTATGAAGGGAGAAAACTCATTGAACTCATCCTAACTCATCGAAACCTAGTGCCTAGTGGAGATAATGGAGTGGGTTTTTTTGAGAAATACAGTGATTTGCACCAGATGTGCATCTATCTTAATTTACAGGTGATTAATTCATCTCACCTTGGCTAGGGGCCAAGTTAGATTGATAGGTAGAATTTATCTGTGTAGTGAAAATTGAGCAGGGATTTGAATTCAAAACTAAGCCAGTCCAGCAAGAATTGCCAGACAGGGTAACAACTAGTCAACACCAGGACTGGTGAGTTGAAAAGCAGGTCTTAAATCTAAGGAGAAGAAGAGAAAGTGTGGTGCCTGTAAGCTGATTATATGCCTCTCTTTACAGAGGAAAAAAAATTATCCTATGTTTATTTTAAGTAATGCTCACAGGAAAAAATAAAGACCTGTGCATGTTGTTTAAGTTCTGTTCCTGAGGATAACCACATACATTACCTGACATTTTGTCCCTTGAAGTCAACTTAATAAAGATAATGTTGTTATCATATTTTTTTCTTAAATGCTCTTTTTGTCTTCAGAACTTTTATGTTTCTACAGAGCTCTCTGCCCTTTAGGTCATGTATTCAGAGAGGTGTTGAAATTAGGAAGGAGCAAAAACCATGTAAGAAGTGGGAAGAAGTTGAATTACAGCACCGCTTTGGAGGTGTGGTGACACTTTGCAATGAACATACCCAGATTTCCTGGGAGCGGGCTTTTTCACCCCCCCTCCCTCCCCTGGGGGACTCCCTGTGCTGTTCCCACGTCCTTCCGACACCCCAGTGACTGCAGAACGTTCCTGTTCCTATTCCTCCCTGTCATCACGGTTATCCCTGGCAGTCCACGAAGCTGCAAGGCTGGATGTGACACAGATCTTGTGTTACAGTTTTACATCTCCTGCTTGTCTGTCTGCATGTCTTGAGATACTTATCACTGTAAGATGCCAGAGTGAATAACCCTGCTCGCTCACAGCACACATGAGCACACTGGTGGTATTTTTTCCCTTGCCCCAATGAGATCATTATGTCTGTCATACTGAGACTGCATGGATACTATAGTCCTTTACTAACAAATACATTACTCCATTCTTTTTAATAAGATTTTAAATTATGGCTGTAAGAAACATTTTCTTCTTCTATCTCCCCTCAGTAAAAAAGCTTTGGTGGAAAAGACGCTCTTTTTTTCAGCACTTCTAGCAGGTAGTACAGGACATGTAGATCCCATGTGGATTATATTGTTAATTTCTCTATCTGAAAGCTTGGCAGTGAATTTAATATTTTTGTCGATGGAGATTTTGCAGACTTTTTGAAGGATGGGACCATTGGGCTGCTCTGAGCTGGATTTAGAACGACGTAACACTTTATGTTCTGTATCTCCACATGAACATGTCAAAGCTGTTGCTAGATGTTGTCTTAAAAGATGGCATTCAGTGCCCTGGCCCTGGCAAGATTTTGGCAAGCCATCGTGTAAAGCTCTTCCTTGTTGCTGGCTGTTTGCAGGATGAGGCAGGACAAACAAGCTGCTTCCCAAAAGGCACAGCAAGGGTGAGGACTCCAGGCTGCAGTAGATGTTGCTCAGGAGTGGGCAGCATAGATTGTCCTTGCCTGACGGCCAGCAAAACTTGTGCACTGTGAAAGATGCCTCCTGTTCAAATGAGGAATGTGGTAAGAACTGGAGGGATAGGATGTAAGTCTCCATAGATAGGCCAGATTTGGTCTCCTTGTGTGACAGACAGGATCCCCCATGGTGGGGAAGCCCTGATTAACCCTCCTTTTCTTGCATAGCCCTGAGTTTACTGTCACAGGGAGGCAGGGACAGTTCACAGTTCTTAAAGATGTCATCCCACATTATCTGCAAACTCAAGGAGACACCTGGGTACTGCTTAGACTTTTGCATTTTCACTGGGTACTAATACCTGTCATTTTGTGCCCATGTCTGTATTGCTTATCCTTTAACCTCTATGTGTGTTGTTGTATTACTGTGTTTTCAGCCTGGTCATAGACATTTGACCGATTTCTAGCTAAGCAAGGGTGAAGATGGGTCACCCTGAAATTGGATTCAGGGGAAAAATAAATAAGAACACATCAAATTCCTGAAGTGCCCTCAGATCTGTGCCCCTTTGACATTCTGGTCTTGCTGTGGCTTGTTGGAGGTGCTGGCTGGCACGATGAAAAGGTAGTGGCTGATGACATGCAAAGCAGAAGTCAGATGAGGGCTGGCACTGTGACACTGGTGTGTTTCTTAAGAAACAGAGATTTAATTTTTGTGCATGCAGGAAACTTGAATCCTTATGGAAAAAAAAAATGTCCTCAAATGGAAAACTATGAGAATGCCTTTCTAATTTTCTATACTAAAGTATGACTTGTAAAACAGACGTACATCTCACCGGTGGGACTGGTGTGAATCAAAGTGGTTGCAAACTCTCTTCTGTCAGTTTGTTTCTGTAAAAGCAGGAGAGGGATTGCAGGTCTTATGAAGAGGTTTTGAGATGAAATATTACTCATAGGTATTTCTATGAGATAGATTGCCTTCCTACACCATGGAGAAAGGACACCTCTTTGGTGCAGGGTGTGCTAACTGCACTGACTCAGCTACGTTGAAAATTGGCAATAAAGTGCAGGGAAAGACTCACCCAGTCACTACCAGTGGTCACCCTCCTGCCTGGGGAAGGGATTAATGACAGACCTTCTTCTTAGTATGGCCAAGTTCTTGGTAACAGGAACTTAGGTATTTCACTTTATATCCCTGCATGAGATACCTTTTAGCCTTATGTATTTTATGCCTCTCCGTTTTTGCCAGTTTGGGGTAAATCTGAAGTGCTGTTCCAAAGGCCATTTAATATCAAAGACATGAAATATACTTGCATTTGAAGAGAGGAGGACAACTTTGTCAATTCAGGTTGCTGCTTCTCAGGAGCATCTGTTTTCTTCGATCGCAGCTGCCACAATGCATTAAGGAAGAGGAATTTCCTTAATAACTGAAGCAAAACTGTTCCACTGTTTTATAGAGAACACTTGCTGCTCTCAGCCCTATTATGGGATCCTGCTAGCTCTGGGGACAAGGAAGTGTGTAGTTAGACTTTCGTCTAAACTCCTGTGCTTGAAAGCAGCAGCAAAATCCTGCAGTTTTTTATTTATGTCTTCTTTCATGTTTCTTTCTTATTCTCATTTCTGAATCATCCCTATGGATTACAAGGGATTTGCTGTAGCACTGCTCCTAGAGCTTGACAGAAGTACATGGTATTGATGGTCCCTGCTACCTTTCCGGACGGGGTCAGGTTATCCGCCCCTCATGGCCATGTTCTGGGGTGCAGGCAGGCTTGTAAATGCTGCCAGGCATGATAAGAAAGGGGGGAAACCCTGCTGCAATAATTTAACAGTCATGGAGTTTGCTTCTCTGGTGCTTGTGTAGACATCTGTGATGTTCAAACCAAGCTTTAAATGTTTGGGCAGGTTTATAAAGGGAAAAGCCTCTTCAGCCAGACTTTTTCTTCTATGGACAAAGGAATGGACTTTGTCTCCAGCTGCCTTCATGAGCCCTCATCATCTGGTACATAAGATAAGGCCTGACTCTACATACTCCCAAGATGGGAGCAGTTTGTATTATCAAATGCAATGGCATTAATGCCGAAGGAAATAAGGACTTATGGGCACTGGCTGTAAAGCAATGAAAGCCATTTTATGTCTAAGCATCTGCCACACTGAAATCAACAGGCATTTAACAGGTCAATGGGAGCAACACTAGGGTGTTTGAGCATAAATTGATTGCTTCTGGGTCTCAAATATCTGGAGGTCTCTTCTACTTACAGCACTGTGGATGCCAATTCCTCTGAAGCACAGGGTACGAATTATTACCAAATGTGGGAGGCTAGGTCAGATGGACTAGAATTTAAATCCAGTATTTTAAACATTTTGGTTGAAGTTTGCTAGGATTGCAAATAAACAGTAGCTACAACAGTGACTGTGTTTCTTAAGAACTGGACATTGGTGTTTAATTTGGGCCTCAAATATGTACCTGCTTTTCTAATGACATATTATCCTCAAGTAAATTTGTGGACTTTGTTTGATGAGGTGAATTCCACTTTTCATTACTGACAGTCTGCCTGTAGTAGACATGGTAGCAAAGCCAATATGTTGGCTGGAACACTATTTTAAGTAGTTCTGTGGGGTTTTTCTCTTGCTTGGTTTGATGAATGAAGCTATTGAGGAGAAGGGAAGTAAAAAACTTGAGTACAAAAACCAGCAATTTGTTTGCCTGTTTACTAGCTTTTAGCTAGAATATTAATGTGAGTTCATCACAGTTCAACTGACGTGGAAGGGAGGAAATCCTTGAGAAAAATTATAGTCATTGCTATTGGGGATTTAGATGGTTTTTTTGCAGATATGATCCCATCCACATCTAGTGCCTACTTTCAGGGACTGTGTAGCCAGAAAGATATCTAAATTCATACCGATCCTGACCTAGCTACTTTAGCCACTCTCTGGAAAGCCTCTTTCATGAAGAAAAACATCCTTAAAACAAACAAAAAGAGTAAGCCACTCCACTATTGGAAAAGAAGACCAAGACTAAGAACTTCTCCTAAACAAGAGGGGTCAAACACCTATAATGTTGCGGAGGCAATGCCTCAGCTACTGAAATTACAGACCCTAATTTCCAGCCATTGGGCCCATTTCAAAGAAGGAGAAATGGGCTTCCAAATGCATAATTTCTGGAAATCCTCATGGGGAAGGACTTTTCAAAATAACAGTCGTAAAAAGATTGGTTGGTTTGTTTCTTAAGGGATCTTTTCTAGTTATTATCAAAAGCTGTCTTCTAGGCTGTGCTCAAGGAAAAGCTCTGGAAAGCTGAACTGTGGACTGTCTTCTGCATGTGCTGGAGAGAGTAAGCCCGACCGTCTTGGATGATGCTTTCTGCTCCTGTAGAGTCAGGAGGGAGATGAGTGGTTGGTTACTTATTCCTCGGTCTAATGGATTTCTCAGGACAACCCTAATAGGGTCAGTCTTCAGGTCTTGTTTTACTCAGAGGTCCTGTAGCCCCCAGGATCGGTCAGGGCAGGATGGACACATGATAATGGCTTGTCTGCCAAACTGACCTGCTGAGCGGTTGTAGTTTGGACACATAGAGCTGTGGCATAAGAGTGCCTGAAGAGCACAAGATGTGCTGCAGAAAGAAGCTACGCTATGGGTATGTCTACGCCAGCTTTGGCAAACAGCCTGAGAGTGCTCTGCCAGAGTGGACACATTTGCCCTGACTGCATGTAAGTCATGCATCCCTATCAGCTTGACCTCAGTCAAGCCCAAACCTATTCCACCTTTCATCGAGGCTTGCTGCTTCCTCCTAAGTGCAGCTCCGCATCTCCTGGGTCAAGGCAGCTTCTAGCAGAGGCAAGAGCATGATCTCATCCCAGTCTAACCTGGACTCTCCTCTCCCCACCAGCTGTGTGATTTTGCCTCCTGCCCTGCCACTAGCTCACCGGCAATTGTGGGGTGAGGTAGTGCAGGAAAGGAGTTGTCTGAAAATAAACATCTTTAGCAAACATGGGTATGTCTGCCCAGGTGGAAAGCAGGAGTGAGGCAGCCCCACTTGATCAGGTGAGACTGCTTTGAAACCTCCCACTTGCCTGAAATAGATGGAGGAGACGGCTGCAGGGCGCTGCTCTCTGCTCTGGCATGGATGGAGAGGGAGTTGTGCACACCAACGTGTCTGTCAGCCCAATACCTAGCCCTGGGGTGAGGAAGGTAAGGATCGTGTCTGCAGGACAGGTCTGTAAGGTGAGACAGATGACTTATCTGAGAGCCTGCTCTTCCAATGCTTAACTTACTGCATCAGCCTCTAAAGTATATGATGGGGAGGGGAAAATGGCTTAGGGAGCCTGGGAGCTGGCTGCTAGCCAGGAGGAGAGCCCTTGAATGAATAAAATATGCTTACATTATAGCTTTAGCTTCTTGTTAAACACTGACCAGATGGTTCTAAGTGCTGGCCTATAAACTCCTTCCCACAACAAAATCCACTGCACATGGGAATACTTGTTTGTGAAAGGGGGGAATTTACAAGTCCTGTGGTGCTCAGCTCCTGAACTGATGGGAAACATCGGTGGCGGGGTATTATATCTCGGCTGTGGCAGCATTTCACCCACAGTGCTGCTACCACTGAACCACGAGTGAAATCATGTGCTCCACCTGGTACCAGCAAGTAACCAGGCACTAGTCATATTCACCTCATATACACTTCTATTTTAACTGCCCAGCATCTGTGCTGTCACCTTATTCCCTGTAGCCTGACAAGGAGTTAAATTGCTTCACATTGTAAAATGAGGCAAGGCATCATGTCCGAAGTTAATACGGCGTACTTGCTTTAAGGTCTCAAGGTGGACTTGCGTTCCTGGAGGGGGGACATACTCCATAAATGCTTCTGGAAAGCTTTTCTCAGCTGTAAGGCTGTGGATCAGACTCAGTCTGTGCTTCCTCTGGGTAAATCAGCAGCAACTCTTGGAGGCTTGCCTTGCATCTGTACTGATGTTTTTAGGAGCGCAATTTGCCGTACTTCACAAAGTGGGGCAGTGCGGCCTCAAAACTGTGCCTCCCTCCATCCCACCCAGGAAATCCTCATTCTTGAGTTGCTTATCCAACAGAACAGATACCTGAGCTTTGCAAAACTGAAAATCCAGCTGCCCACGTGAGCATCAAAGAGAGATTAAATGCTGCCAAGAAGGTGAGAATCTTCTACCTGAAATGATGTATCCATCCTTTCTGACAGCATTTAATCTCCCTTTGTCCCCCACAAAAGGAGGAATAAAGAAATTTTCAGTTGCTAAAGCTTTAACAAGCAGGTCTAGTAAGAAAAGAAGAAGATTCCAGAGTCACCACTGCACAAGCACTCCCACTGCACACTGTAATTTGCTTGCTGGAGCAAAACTCAGCAAAGATCCTTGAGGGGGGAAAAGAAGACAGTGCAAAGCAAAATAATAGCTGCTTCACTTGTATTTGTCTGCCTGCACTGCAACAAGAATGAGTCATTGGTTTTGAAGGGAAATGAAAGGGTGGCGATTTTATTTAAGAATATCAAGTTTTCAATGGTCTATGCTAATGGATAATGTGAAGGGCTGAAATCTTAATTCCAAGGGAGCAGGAATAAGTGACCTCTTTTACTTCACTGAGGCCTAAATGTCACTCCAACATTCAAGAAAACTGAAGAATTGCTTTATTGCAAAGACACTGCCCTCTTTCGATACATTTCAAATAGAGCAACTGTGGGGTTTTCCTTGATGCTAAAGGTCTGTATAACATTGATCTTCCTTGAATCCTTTTCCAAACAAAGAAGTTAAGGGAAAGCTTAAATCCCTGCAATTTCAAAGAATTTTCTTCATCGATTTAAAAGTTAAGCTTTAAGAGGGGTGGGAGAAGTAGCAAGAACAGAGAACTCAGCATCTTCAAAGATCAATTCCATAGGATGTATTCATCAAAAGGAAAAAAAAATAAACACTCTTATGACTGAGAATGAAATAGAGTTTGCCCTTCTTTATTTTTTTTTATAATCTGAAGACACCTTATGAATTTGATAGTGTAGAAAGGACTGGATGTTCTTTGCAAGAGCTGGGTTAAACCTCAAAACCAGGCTGGCTTGTTAATACAACTAAAACACCCTATTTCAGATCTAATAGGATTCATTGCTTGTTTCCGCATTTCTTTCTGGCCTGAATCCATTTTGAGAAAATGCAGTCTGAACCCGGTGATAACAGGAGGATATAAATCTATTTTAATTAAATATAGAATCACAATCCCCTAAAGCAAGACAATAAACTATTCTCTTGCACTGAAAATAAGATGACCAGATTTCTGGATGACAAATCTAGGGTATTGTGGAGCAGGTGCTGTGATGTCTTATCAGAGATTGGGGGAAGAATGTTACACTGACAAGAGAAAAGGATTTATTATGGCTTTACATACAAGTAAGCAGTAATATCTGAACACAGCATGGCTGTATGGTAAATAATTACATGTCTCTCAGAGTCTAAAATCTAAGAAATTCGTTTCCACAGATATCTATCTGAACAGTATTAGAGACATAGTTCATTTAAAGATCTACTAATATTACTATACTTGATAAATATGCCAAATAAAAATCACTGTGAAAGCCACCCATGGTGTTATGTAATTTGGTGTGCTAGGAGTGTTGACAATGTCTCTCAAGTTAGAATCCCTCCAGTCTTAAAACTGCGTTAACCAGGAAGGGATGTGGCTGTTGCTAAGAGTGACTGTGCCCAGACCTGATTTATTAACATTACTTTTTTAATGAATTATCCTTGTTGCAACTTGAACGCGTATGTGTCTGTCTGCACAGTGAGGATGATTCTGTGGGGAATACTCTTTTCATAAATGTATGTGTATGGGAAATAACAGGGAAAACTTGCCAATTTACGTGCTGAATGGGTGTTTGTGTAGGGAGAACTGTTTAACATCCTTCCTACCTACTTACTGCTTTTGTTCCTGATGTTGCCGCAACAGAGCAAAGGCACTGCCTGGTTCTGTTCTCCCCACCCTCAAACTCTGTCAATGTGTATCGCATCCACAGCCGCTCCTCGGCAATCTTCAGCAGCTGGTGGAAGTGGGAGTTCAGCTGTGTCAGGGTCATGTCTGTGTTTGCTCTGGATCCAGCGGGCATTTGCCTGTGCTGAAGTAGGGCTGGTGGGAGATCCCACCAAAGTCAATTGGATGCGAGTGCTTAAAGTCCTTCGCAGGCACAAATGCTCTTCCTTGGGACTGACGCCTGCTGATAAAAGAAATGCATTAATCCTATTACTGCTCAATATCAGCATGTGGAAGTTCTCCTCCTGCCATTCTTGGAGAACTGGATAACTTCTCTGTATGACATCATCGCCCCTTAAACACCTTTTCTCCTGCAGCAGTCTGCGTGAGTCGTGGTGCCCAGGGTGCTCTGCGAAGAGGAGAAGCATGGGGGGTGGCATGGGGATGTGCGGGAGAGCTTGCTGGTGGCTCATCCGACTGCAGAGTGCTCTTCCCACCATCCTCGGAAGGAGGCGGAAAAAGGGGCCCGGCAAAGGAAGAGCTGGAGCCTGAAATAAACAGCAGGGAAAGAGATCTAGCTTTCGGAAGGAAAGATGGGATAGTGGGAGGAAGAGTAAGGAAAAGAGAGCTGAAGAGACTGGAGACAAAGAGGTGTGGAGGAAAGGATCACTGATGTGGGCTGGAAGATGACCTGACAAGAGAAAGCATGATAGGAAGGAAACTGAAGGGAAGGTGAGACAGAAATAAAGGGGGTCTGTGTAAAACTTTTGAGGAGGGCTTCAGTTCGACACTGCCTGAGGTGACAGCTGAATATCCTGAATGCTTATAAACATGCATGTTCTAACTCTCCTCTCTATAGGGGCAGTGAGGGATTTTGGTTCTCTCTATCAATAACACTTTATTTCCTTGGCAGAACAGGGATGACTAGAAAGTCAAGGAGTGGATGGAGGCTTTTTTTCCCCCCGGATAGTTCTGAGCTAGTAGAAATTTGTAGCTGGATCTAAAAAGCTCCAAGGAATCCTGGAAGGGAAATACTGTTGTGAGTTGCATTTTCTGTGTGATTTCTCTTTTCTTTTTTTTTTTTTTATTTCATTTACAAAACCTGAGGGAAAATACAATGCTTCATGCGACCATAGAGCTGGAGTCATCACATTCTAAGTGGCTAAAGAACAGAAAATTTTGCATCTGTTACTGTGAAGCATTTGTTTTTGCCTACATCCATGCCAGGTGCTTGAGATAAGGAAGAAGTACCATATGGGTTTTCACAGCAACAGGGAGCAGAGGTGATATATTGTGTGTGTGAGCAAGTGAAGAGGTATGGGAGGAGAGTGGGGTGGCATTTGTAGGCAGGAGGACTGCACAGACATGTTTGCCTGGTCCAGGTGGGAGTGAATCCTCAAAGGCTATTCAGGATCTGGCTGATGTCCACAAGAAAGTTTCTCAACAGATCTTGCTGGCCTGAGTCACTGTCAGGCACACGAGGAGAGTAGTGCTGGTCCCATACATGGAAATGCCAGTACGGACATCTTCTCTCTCCACAAACCAGGCAGAAAAAGGTTGCAGACCCACTTCCACCAGAGCCTGGCAATTTTCTGAGCTTAAGCCTGTCTTGTTGCACAGGTGATTGTTGGAATTGGTTTCCTTCTCTCCTAAACTTTATTTTTAGATAAGCCTTCCCACTTCCCAATCTCAAGTTTTATCCCTATCATCTGTTGCTTAGCACAAGGGTACTGCTAACATAACGTGCTCTTCTTTGCTTTGCTCGGCATTTGGCACTCCGAGCTAGCTGTAAATTTTACATATTTTCCTTTTTCTGTCATATCAATGCATGGGCCTGCAAGTCCTGAGAAATTTCCTCTGAATTGCTAAAACAATCATTTCACAAATCAAGATATGGAGCAAGCAAAGTCTTTAGTGATGTGTATGATTTCATGAATTCAGTAATCAGAAGAGGACTGTTACTTTCAAGTAACGCTTCTGAATAAGGAAAAGAAAAAAGGAAGCTTTAAGTGGCAGAGCTACAGTCACTCAATAACCATCCTCTTTCCTAGAATAAGATTCTCCATCTCAATATTAGTGTGCTGTCTCCAATGCAGAATTAATCTCTGCAAAATCCTTATCGTAAGCCAAAACCAATTAGTGGAGACAAGAGTAATAGTTTAACAGAGGACTGCTGTGGTGCACAGGAATCTGTGAACTGTCCTCACTTCAGCTGTTGCAACTTAAACTTCACAAGCTTATCTTTAATAATTAGATTTGAAGGAACTTCAAGTTACTCAGTTTTACGTGGATCAGTTTGCTGGATTACAGGTCAAGGGTTTTTTTTGAAAAATGGAGCTTTTCATTCTGTCCATCTAAATCATGCTATTGCCAGGCTCATTCAGACTTTGACCTGTTCTTACTATGGCGCTTTGAACATTGACCAGACTCAAAGCAAACAGTAGCATTCCACGCTGTGTGGGTATAAGCATGATGCCCACAGAATGGCAGCTCTGAAAAGAACTAAAGCTGGAAGAAGATGGGGTGGCCTCCTGGCTGTGACTTTTTATAGTTTGGCTTGGGCTGCTTTTGCCTCCTGTGATGCTGAATAAAGCACGTTCGTTTTTTGCTTTCTCTGCTGTGATATGGGTTTATTCTTCTCTGTGGTCTCTACTTCTGGGATGCCTGGCTCATTGAAGTGACTGGATGTTGTGCTCATGGTTGCAGTAACAGACTGTATGTTTTGGGGAAAAATAATAATAATAAAAATATATACACACATGTACGTATGCATGTACATATATTCCTTACAAAACTTGGGCATTTATCAGCACCAGTAGACTGAGATGACTGTCTGGGGTGGGGGAGAGTAGAAAAGGGAGGGAAAGATGTTTCAGTTGTAACAGCATTGAATTACCCTGTTCTTCTGGATGTGACCATTCAGAGCTGGAATTTCTAATTTTCAGAAATCAAACCTGTCTCAGAAAGCTCTAAAGTGGAAGCCAATCTATCCATTAGTTTTTTATTAGATCTGCTGTTTAGACCACAAGTTAATTTGATAGGCACAGTGGGATTCTCATCTCTGTTGGTGATTGTAGAAGCTATCTGACAGAGCAACAGTTGTGCAAATACCCTATTTCTTGCTTCGCTTACATTTTTTTTTTTTTAATGCTAGAATGCAAAATATTCTTTAAATCTTTTTAAGCTGTTTCCATTCTGTTACAGTGGGTATCAATTTTATTCATGCTTTCCTGACAGTTTTTATTACTTTGATCCAATTTTTGAGATGCTTGTGCCCAATCTTCTTCGAGGTATTTCAGTGTTTAACCTTTGGAGAGTTTGGTGCTTAGGCATACCGGATAACTTTTCTCTTCAGAATAATTTCTTGAATACAAAGGGACTAATCAAATGATTTTCATGCCTACATATCTGCAAGGTATGGTTCAGCTGCATGATTCCTCTAACATGTTGGCCTACCAGGTATTGCTAGTACTCATCAAGGTTAATTTATTAATACGTCCCTGTATAATTTCAGTTATTATTTATGTACTTGGAGAAACAAGACTTTGATTTCCCTAGATATAAAGAGATTCATATCCTTCAGGAGAACACCTTATGTAAGCTTGCTGTTGTTATTCTCTTACTGGAACAGCATGAACCATTGGTTTTAATAAGGGGATTAAGTAAAATAGGCAAACTTTACTTGGCTACATTGCCTGGGAACACATTTCCCTACAAAACTGCTCTGGAAGATCCAGTTAGGAGCTCATTCTGTGCTGTGTGTTTAAATCCATTCCTACCCAGCATAACATTTAAATATAGATTTAATGAATGTTTATCTATCTGATTTGTTGAACTGAGCCCACAGTCATTAAACAAGGTGGTAACAGGTGACAACAGTTTGTCTGGTGGGCCATCAAGCCCTAGTATTCCCTATGGAGCCGGGGAATACTTAACTCATCAACAAACTGTTCCTCTTAGTGAGGGAAAGATACATCATGGGCTTTAGGAGCACCAGAAGGCTTTTCGCATCTCCTCACGTCATCCCACACTGTCAAGAGGTGGTGATGGTTCTACTTTTGATATCTCAAATCTCTTCTTTGTAGAGACTCAATTACGAATTTAATTAAAAAAGGAGAGAAAAGGAAATAGCGTGTCTTCCCTAGAGGAATATTCCTAACACTGAGTGTGCAGCCACAAAACAGAAGGGAAAAGGAAGCAGTCGAGCATGGGAAGGCAGCAACTCCTGGAATGGCTGCCAGGGTACGGCCTGTTCCATAGTGTCAAGTGCCACTCAGCTCTGTGCCCTTGCACAATACTTGGGGTTTTTTTATTTGTTTTTCCTTTCTCAAGGAAGACGACTTTCCTCCAAGTAAAGATATTATTCAAGTTTTACCCCCTCCCTCCTTCTATGGCAGAAGCAACTGTTTCTGCTGTTGGAAGCTGGACTTAACAGAAAACTATTTGCAAGTGTAAAAATTAGCAAGGAGCTCTTGTAAATGGAAAATTCCAGATGAGCTGTTTAAAGAGATCATACCTCCTTACTACTGAAACTATTCTTCTGACCATCTATATTTAATCCTTCTGTCAGAGAAACTAATAGTTTGGGGGAAAGAGTTGCAAGAAGAAAAACTGCACTAGTGGAGTCTGTTATATCGACTAGCTTGCAATAGAGACCTTACCCTGCTGAGAACCAAATAAACCTTTCAGATACCTTTGGTAGAGCTGCACAAGCCTATATTCCTTAGTGCTGCTCAACTGGAACATGTGCCTGCAAAAAGACATGGAAGTAATTGCAGAATCACAGAATGGTTCACATTTGGAGAAAGTCTAGTCCAGCCCAGATGTTCAAAGCAGAATCAGCTAGAGCAGGTTGCTCAGGACCTTGTCCGGTTGCATTTCAAATATCTACAAAGGTGGAGACTCCTCAGCCTCTCTGGGCACCCTGTTCTGGTGTCTGATCACCCTCACAGTAAGAGTGAGTGGGAGAACCGGAGAGGAAGGATCACTTCCCTTGACTTGCTGGCAGCGCTCTTGCTAATGTAGCCCACGACTACCATTTTGCCACAAGGGCACATTGTTGGTTCATGTTTAATTTGGTGTCCACCAGGATCTCCAAGTCCTTTTCTGCAAAACTGCTTTCCTGCCTCTTGGCCTGCAGTGTGTACTTGTGTCTGGGGTTACTCCTCTCTAGGTGCAAGACTTGTACAACAAGCCAACACTGTTGGCCCCAGTATCAACCCTTGAGGCACATCACTAGTGACTGGCCCCCAACTGGCCTTCATGCTGCTGATCACAATCCTTTGAGCCTGGCACTTCAACCGGTTTTCGATCCACCTCACTGTTCACTTCTTTAGTTTGTACTTCAGTTTGTTCTTGATGATATTAGGGGAAACAGTGTTGAAAGCCTTTCTGAAGATGAGATAAACAACATCCACTGCTCTTCCCCCATCCACCGTTCTCGCCATCCGGTTGTAGAAGTCTATGAGGTTGGTTAAGCATGATTTTCCCTTTCATAAGTCCATATCAACCACACCAAATCACCTTCTTGTCCTTTATATGTTTAGAAATGGTTTTCAGGAGGACTTGCTCAGGGATGGAGGTGAGGTTGACCAGCCTGCCATTCCTCAAATCCTTCTTAACCTACTTCAAGATAGGAGTGACCTTTGCTTTCTTCCAGTCCTTCGGAACCTCCCACAATCACCATGACCTTTCAAAGATAATTGAGAGTGGCCTTACAATGACATCAACCCTCAGCTCTTTTGAGTGAAATCCGTCAGGCCCCATGGACTTGTGTATGTCCAGATTGTTTAAATGTTCCTTACATGATCCTTGTCCACCCAGGGTAAGTTTTCTTTGCTCCAGACTTTCCTACTGGTCTCTGGGGCCTGGGATTTCTGAATGCTGATCTTATCAGTAAAGATGGAGGTGAAAAAGGCAGTGAGTACATTTGCTCGTCCTTTGTCACCAGCTTCTCCTCCCTTTCAGCAGTGGGCTCATGCTAATGTGGAATGCAGGTCCGTGTACCTGTAGAAGCCCTTATAGCCCCTTGCCAGATTCAGCTCCAGGTGGGCTTTGGCTTGCATGTCCTAGCATGCTCAGACAGTGTCTCTATATTTTTCCTGGGTCTTCTGACCCTGATTCCACCATGTGAGCTTTCATTTTGTATTTGAGTTTTGTCAGGAGCTCCTTGGTCACCTATGCAGACCTTTCAGTGCTCTTGCTTTAGCATGGGTAAAGACATCCTCTTTGAAAAGCGTGCAGCACAGGGAATGTAATTTCAAGGGGAATAGATTTACTATCTGCAACTTCCATAATATAATAGGATATTTATAAATCGCGTTTGGGGAGTTTTATTTATGGGAATTGACCGAAAGGATAAATGAACACAATATTTATGAGGTACACTGTTTTCTGCATGTTTGGGACAAATTTATCTCTTAGAGTTCATGTGTCTTCCAGCAAAGATAAATTAAACCTGGCAATGAACTTTTCATACTCCAGACTTACAGAGACAAAGCTGATCCTTTTGCCTTCTTGTATTACAGCAATCTTCCTCCAATTTATCCAAAACTATCTTCAGCTTCAAGTAGCATCAAAATGTGTCTGGCTATTGTTAATAATAAACCCTGAGTCAGCTGTAGAGAGGCAGATTTCAAAATCAATGAAGCTAAGTGGAGTGGAGAAGAGAAAAATAGTCCACACAGCAGCTTTCTGACTTTGCAATCTGACTTGGTGACTAGAAGTCATAAATTTGTGGACAGATGAAAAGCAAAAATGGTGAAATGCCAAAAGCTTGATTGCGAAGCCTGTTTGAACCAACCAGCACACAGTCTCTTAAGGGGGAGCCTAAGTTTACAAAAAAACTAAGACTGAAGGTGTGAGTTATTGTTGCCAACTTCACTGTTTTCGCTGTAAATGTGCCGTTAAAACTTGTGTAGTACTGAGACAATTTCAGAATTTGATAGCTGTGTTTCTGCTGGTTTTTTGAGGTCTAGCTGCATGACTCAGATGCTGAGACACAGTGTCTGTTTCCCAGACTGAAGCAGCGAACAAAGGTTACTTAGAGCTTGTATTGGTTTCATGTGGCAAGGTTTTGGTAGCGGGGACCCCCCGCCACAGGGGTGGCTTCTGTAAGAAGCTGCTGGAAGCTTCCCCTGTGTTCGAGAGAGAGCGAGCCCATACCAGCCGGCTCTAAGACGGACCCGCCGCGGGCCAAGGCTGAGCCAATCAGTGATAGTGGTAACGCCTCTGGGATAACATTTTTAAGAAGGAAAAAAAAAAGTTGGGACAGTGAGAAACAGCCGCCGGAGAGAGGAGTGAGAACATGGAAGAGAAACAACCCTGTGGACACCAAGGTCAGTGAAGAAGGAGGGAAGGAGATGCTCCAGGCGCTGGAGCAGAGATTCCCCTGCAGCCCGTGGGGAAGACCACGGTGAGGCAGGCTGTCCCCCTGCAGCCCAGGATGGTCCACGGTGGAGCAGATCTCCACCTGCAGCCCGTGGAGGACCCCACGCCGGAGCAGGTGGGTTCCCGAAGGAGGCTGTGACCCCGTGGGAAGCCCACGCTGGAGCAGGCTCCTGGCAGGACCTGTGGATCTGTGGAGAGAGGAGCCCACGGAGCAGGTTTTCTGGCAGGACTTGTGACCCCGTGGGGGACCCACGCTGGAGCAGTGTGCTCCTGAAGGACTGCACACCATGGAAAGGACCCACGCTGGAGCAGTTTGTGAAGAACTGCAGCCCGTGGGAATGGCCCATGTTGGAGAATTTCGTGGAGGACTGTCTCCCGTGGGAGGGACCCCATGCTGGAGCAGGGGAATAGTGTCATCAGCCCTCACCCTGAGGAGGTGAAGCAGCAGAAAATAACGTGTGATGACCGTAAACCCCATCCCTGTCCCCCTTGTGCCGCTGGGGGGGCTTGGTGGAGAAATCCGGGAGTGAAGTTGTGCCCGGGAAGAAGGGAGGGGTGGAGGGAAGGTGTTCTGAGATTTCGTTTTATTTCTCATTACCTTAGTCTGGTTGATTTGTAATAAATTGAGTTAATTTTCCCAAATTGAGTCTGTTTTGCCCGTGACGGTAATTAATGAATGATCTCTCCTGTCCTTATCTTGACCGCAAGCTTTTTGCTATATTTTTCTCTCCCCTGTCCAGTTGAGGATGGGGGAGTGATAGAACGGCTTTGGTGGGCACCTGGCGTCCAGCCAGGGTCAACCCATCACAGATCATCTTGCTTCAAATAGCAATAACAAAAGGCTACCTAGGGATTTTTAAAATCTATGACCCGTGCAGACTCCTTGCGTAAGTTTTAGTGTGGTGCCAACTCATGCGAGAGTGTGCGTGATGGGGAAGGTGTAGGGTGTTTGCGGGTGTGTCTCCTCCTGGGGGTCTCTTTTTGAGCGCAGAGCCCTGTGAGATAGCACGGTCCTCACCACAGCATCATGTCATGGCTGTTCAGCTGCTCTGTGATGCAGCAATAGACCTGTAGGCAGATACCTGTGATCATTGGAGTCAGGGAACGGGTAAGTTGCAGCACAGTCTGATCACCACCTATGAGGAAGAGCTGTTGCAGTTTGGCCCAAATGAATGCAGTTGATGATTTAAGGAAATTTCTGCATTCTGACACAGTGCAGAAAGGGTGGAATTGAACCTCTGCTTTGGGGCAACGAAGAGAAGTATTGTCACTGCTCACATCAGATAGGTTTTAAAGCAGATGGTAGCAGAACCTGGAAAGCCCAGCGAGAGCAAGCAATGTCAACTGCATGGCATAAAGGTATTTTACAGCACGTGTCTAGGTATGGAGCCTGGACCTAGGCTTTGAGTAATCTTTCAGCTTAGCTGACATGTGGATAGTTCAGTGGGGTTTTGATTTCTTTTTCCTTTCATGTGTTTCTTTATGAGGGTTCCCCAGTGAATGCATCCCACAATGCATCTGCTCCTACAGCAATTGCACTGTGGCAGAACAGAACATACCATTAACTATGCTGCATAGTTGTGTAAGATCCTGATAGTGACTCTTCTGCATAGTTGCATGAAAGGAAATATCACTGCCTGCTAGAGCTTCCCATTTACTAGCATTAATTATTTGATTTGATCTGTACCCTGGACTCTTGATAGCATATCCTGACAGTCAGTAGGAATCACACTTAAAATACTACTGTTTATAACACTACGGTTAACCTTCTTGAAAATGTTGGTCCTTTTCCTTCGTTTTTTAATTAGAATTGCGAACTCTGATCCCGATAGGCCTCTTGAATTTCGCCAGCTGTTCAGTGGTATTATTGTATGGAATTTCATTTGACTCCCAGGTAAGAGAGAGGTGTGGGGCCTTACCATACAGTCTAGCTCGATGCCTGACTGTAAACACACAAAGTATATGGAGACACCTGCATCATATGGTGTCAGTGGTGGTGGCTGCAGAATTGGCTTTTGAAGACATTAATAACAGATCATTGTGCTTTTAGGGATCCAGGTTAAACAGTTTGTTAATGTTCTGCAGGATTTCAACTTTTTTTAGGAATCCATGACTGTACTGAAGTTATTGTTTGCTGCTGAATTTTGGATGATGTTCTTTCCAAAAAGCAATTTGTGAAGTACATTTTGCTGTGACCATGAGGTCTTTGCTTTTCAATATATCTCCCATATAAGCCACTGGGAGGTACATATTACACAGAATAGACTGGCTTTTCATTGGCTTGACAAGAGCTTTAACAGGGTGGAAATATTTCATAAAACCAGTTCTGGCATATGTAATTAGAATCTATTTTAAATTTGGACCATAAATCTAGCTTTGGTCAAAAGCTTGCCAGACAATGAAATAGCAATCTATTTGATTGTTGTGTAAAATGCTGGTTGTCAGTAAATACAAGAGCCACTCCTAGACTACGTGAGGACATGTGGCTGGAGGCAGTGCTCAGAGTGCTGGAGGAGGAGACTGAAAAGGTGTATGCTTTATTTTTGGCACTGTCATCAATTTGCTGTCTGATTGTAGGCAAGCTGTTTATCCCACAGAGTTCCTATGTTGATCCTCAAAACTACATTTAAATAACTAAAGAAGCAGTCTGATTCAGAGGCATCAATGCCTAAATTTAATAAACTCTTTCTGAGTTGTCAGAGGTATTATGAGGTGTAATTAATGTACATAAAGCACTTCATGATCTTTTCTTTACCTGTCTACATCTTTATCCAGGTTTTTATGCCATGCTGATGAAGATTCTAAGTTGAAAGTAATTACTGTATGTATGAAGAGATGACTGAGAAAGCCTAATAGCATAATTACCCTTATCAATAGATTTTCTTGAGAGCAACTCTTTGTTGTCCTCCTTTGAAGACAGTGATGATTACAAATTATTTTATTTGCATAATTTCTCTTCTGAATAAGACTGTTTTCTGAGGATGTAAGTGATAAAATGCCATTACAGGAGGCCGGAGCAAGTCTGATGCTTTTGCAGTTGATGAGGAAAACGGTTTTACGGAAACCGCATGATCTTTCTTTGAACAAACAAAAATGCAGGATGTTCCTGCCTGGTTCTTCTTCCTTCCCATCCCCATTCTCTGCCTTATGTTCAGCCAAAGTAACTGCGTGACCTTTAGGATCAGCTAAAAACTTTTGAATCTGAAGGTCATGGCAAAAAGACAAGGCTTATGTCAGGTTTATCTTAGGCAACTGGATAAGTGCTGAGCAGTGAGTTGGGGGCTGGGAGAGGAGGAAGATGAGGCTCTGATCTTCTGCCTACTCTTTGCGGCAATGGTGGAAGACAGCCTTGCCCCTCCTGCAGACTGTCATGCTGTGTCATTCTTTCTTTTTCATCTATCACTTCATGCCATTTTTTACCTTTGATGCAGAGCATTTCAGGGCTGGCATATCTACCCCATGCTGCAAGTCATTTGGCCATAGCCTTTCTCCTAGTGTCCATACAAATCTTGGCAAAGCTCAGGCTGCAGGCTTCTAGGACTTCTCCAGCATTACACATTCAGATCCTTAATAAAAATGAGACAGTAGTGTTTAAAGGGGATAAAAGTGCTGAGTGAAGAAAGGTGCTACATAAATGCAGCTGTCTGCCCTACCCCCCAGAAGTGGCTCTGGCTGAGCCCAGCTCTGAACCGCGTGAGTTGGTCGCGGGCCAGGCCCAGGCTATACGACCCGGTGCTGTGTAAAGGCTGAACAAAAGATACTTATGCTTTAGTCTAGAACTGAGTCCGTAGGTCTTCTTAAAAAAATTTTGGAAAAAAATTTTAAAAATATATGGCTTGTTAGTAACATTTCAGAGGACACTAAGGAAAGTAATACACTTTACAGCAATTCAAAGACAGACAGAACTGCTTAGGGGCATAGAATGCAAATAATTCCGAGATGTATGGCTAGTGACTAGCATTATAAACCCAGAGACAATTCCTATTCACTAGAAGAGGGAGGCTGTAGAACAGCCTGAGTGTATTTCTTTGCTTCCTTGAACTGGCCTCTGTGTCCTGATTCAAGGAAAAATTTTTGATAAACAGCCTGCTTTCCAAGCTCACATCTTCTGGCTCTCTAGCTGTCATAAGAAAGCAGCAACAGCCAAGCACTTATTGGACCTCAGAGAACTCACAGTGGAGAAAAATAGCTTAAATTCTGCAACTGCAGGAAAAGCTTCCTCTGTATTAAATGGTGGAAAACAAACAAAAAAAGTTGTGATTTCCAAATAACTTTTTTTCCCTTCTTTGGTCATTAGCAGTGCTTCTGTCTGACCTTGGTTTACTAAAAACTACATTCTTGCTTCCCTTTCAATAGGAATAAAACCATTCTGACTCACTTACCCAGCACTTATCTTATGGGAAAGTCATATGGAAACTGGGCAAGTTTGGGTTCTGTTCCCTGGACTACTTCAGGATTTGTGTTTTAATTCAATAATAATAAGAAATGCGTTAACGATCTGGAAAGCACAGCTCTTCTCCCAGGAGAACAACTGAACCACTGCACTCCAAAATCAATCTTTTATTTATTTGCTCAGTGTTAGGAACATTTCCAGGTATTGAAACCCACCTGGCTATACTTGGAAATTCTTATTATAATTTTGTGCAGAGTTTTGACCTGGGGCAAACTCTTCCAAACAATTTTTGGACATGGTCTAGAGATAGCACGGACCAGAGACCATCGCCAAAAGGGAACTTGGCTGCAGCCACCCTGGTTAGGAAGGCAAGTGTTTAGTAGTTGGGACATGAACTGTTTCATGTCGGAGAGTGCCATAGAAAGGCACAAAACCATATAATGTAGGGGTCTAAAAGTAACCTCGCATCCTCAGTTGTGCCATGGCTCAGTTCTGGCAGGATTTGACAGCCTGGTAGCTGGGACACTGTCCTGGGAAGGAGGTGTGGATCATTTTGTAGCGTCCATATGAATTTAAAAAATGCGTTTCCTCATTGCATAGTCTATTAAAAAACTGGAACTGACTCCAGTAGACTTTATAGCTACCTGTACATCAAATGGAGCAGCCATTGTATTTCAGTATCGGTTGCTTTTTTTTTTTTTGTTTTCCCCCAAATGTTTTCTTCATTATAGAGTAGTGAGGTTAACTTGTACTCTAACTTTCTACATTCATTTTAAAATTTAAATAGAAAAGTGTAACAGTGTCTCCAGATTCTTGGAGATCATTTTTTATTTGTAATCTAATGTTGTCAGAACATTACTGATCAATCTTTCTTTCTACACAACTTGACATTGATAAAGCCTCAGATGGATGTCTCTATTTAACTTTGAGCACTGTGCTTCAAAAGGGTGGGAATGAAGTGGATAGAGCTAGAAGAAAGGCAACAAGAAGGGTCATATTTTCTAGACCTCTGATCAATGAAGAAAGATTGAAAGAATTGGATTTGTAGACCAGGGAGAGACAGAAGTCTTCAAATGTACTAACGTTTGCTGCAAAGACAAAAAAGAACAATCTAATCCCCATTTCTGTGATGAATAAAGCAGGAAACAATGGGCTTAAATTTTGAGAGGGCACGTTGAGTACCAGGTAATGCTTTCCAACCAAAGAGATGTCTGGAATAGATTGATTTGAACTGTTGTGGGCTTTCTAGATCAACTTTTTCTTAAAAAACTTTCAGGCAAACTGCTATCAGGAATGACCTGTGATAGCCAGGGTAGTCTTGGGCTCAGGAGATGCATTAGAAGGTCTCAAGCTTATTTCTTGTTCTATGACTTTGGCTTTTTTTCTTCTGTAAGGTTTGAATACTGATGAAATAATGTCAATATATTTCAATCTATTGCAAAATATCTTTGGAGAGGTTTCTCTCTCCCCCCCCACCCCCCCATGTCTGTTTGGCTTCAAAATCCTCTTATCTTTCTGAACACATCCTCTTTACAGACCTGTGAACATGAAACAAGATTTCAGGGTATATATGTATGAATTTATCTATCTTCAAAAGATAAACATTTTAATTGGTTTCCTGTTTGTTGCTATATTATTTATCTGAGGATATACATTTACCTGATGCTGAGGAAACACAGACTATGAAAAATCTTTTGATAATGAGATCATGGCCTTCCTCTCAACATTGTCTCTGAATTTTGACTTAGCTACCAACAGCTTCCTTGCAGACTACTTTTCTTTTTACTCTGGCAGGCTAACAGTAAAATCTTGGGTGGCACAGGGTTCAGGGCCATAGCAAACCTAAAAGAAAAGTGTGAATCCAAAAAGTTGCACAAAAAAAAGTTGGTGGAGCTTGTCCACTATAATTTTCCTTTGCATTGCCATACACTCCAAAAATGAGAAGTTTTTAATGTGGAAAAAGTACTGGTTAAAGTACAGTGGTTACATGTTTGTAAGGTACCATTATTTACAAGACCTTAACATTGTAGCAAATTTTTGGAAAATCTCCATCAGCATCCCATTAGCTCAACCCACAGAGGCCACATACATAGGGAAAGGTGCAATGGACAAATAGGCACTCCTAAATCTGGTGTTTGGACAAACTAACACTCTGCTCTAAAGTGTACAGCCTAAAAGATCACATTCCTCCCCAGTGCTGCATTGTTTTTTCTTTGCTTATAAAAAAAAAAAAAGGATTTCATAAGACCATATTTAATTTGTATCCTGTTAATTAGTAGCAAGTCACATATTATCCAGTGGAACCCTTCACCTTGAATGATCTAATTATCTGTTCGACAGCTGACATCTTTCCTGACTTGGGGTAGTGGCCAGGGATTAGACATTTGCTAGCCCTCATCCCTAGCCTGGTTTCACCAAAAAACTGTGTATGAGGAGTGGAGTGACCAGAGTGCCTGCTTAAGGAAAGCCTATGTGACTGAGACTGGAACAAAAGAGATAGGAAAGAAGCTGGTTCTAGTAAAATCTGTCATATATTTTTTTGGCAAAATTGGAAATTAATGTCTTTCTTTGAATAATACTGCAGAGACAGTCCCCAAGACCTACCATTTTGACTACCTTGGGGTTCTATGTGATAATATGAGGGAGAGTCTAGCAGTCCTAGGACTGCTCTTTAGTGAGGCTTCTTGCAGATAGAGAGAAGTCTGCAAAAGAAAACCTAGTTCTAGGATTGACTGCTCATTCCAACAGACCTCCTTCAACAGGCAAGAAAACAGAACAGATGCTTTGTTTTTCTACAGTTCTTCCCTAATGATCGTAGAAACTGAGTGCAGTTCCTTAATGATGTGCTTTTAGTAATATTCTGCAATAACTAGGCGAGATGCCAGTTGACGAATTACAACAAATATGTCCTTAATCCCTTCACGGTCTCCCTGTTGGCTGGGACCCTAATGAGCATGAGCTGCTGTGTTGCAGGAATAAATTCTCAGCTGCATGAATGGCTCCACTGCTCCTTATATACCTGGTACAATGGTAAATTAAAAAGTTGGTAAACTTACTGTCTTACTGAAAGGGAGAGGTGGATGATTTCTTGGCAAATTACAAGTGGATTAGAACTCTTTATCACTGTTTTTTCCCCTGGATCATGACAACCTGGAGAAAGATGCTGTTCATAAAAAACGTTCATCTAATCACAAATCTCATTATGACAGTCTGAGTGACAGCAGGTTACTATGAACTGAAAAAGCATAGCTTTGCTTTCGGCACACTTTCCATTAAAAATGACATATGAGATGTGAAGAGAATCACAGCATAAACCATAGGGAATACACTTGGTCTAAAAGGACACCAACAACCAGACAAATCTGATCCTGGGAATAAAATATACAGCATCTGCAAATGGAGGATAGGCTTTTAAAGTCCATTCAAGTATGTACAGACCCCAATGCACCTAGTTGCTTTTCTCAGCTTCTGCAGAAGTAGGATAAGAGTACAGAACTGAGCTGTTGTTAAGAGTATAAGAGTATATTGCTAGGAGTATATTGCAGACAGAGTGTGCCCTTGTCAGTCATGAAAAGGTTAAAGTTACTAACTAAAGCAATGCAAATAAAATAATGATTTCTACTCTGTTTCCAGTTCCAAAGACTTCTTGCAAGATATTTTATCCTAAAGAAATTAGGCTACATTTTCCTTGCAAATGTAATCAGCCTAAAGCAGGAGAAAATACATTTGGAAGGTGGTTGAAAGAATGGAACATTACAGGAGAAATCTGGAGTTAGGATCACGTGTTCCATCAAAACATGCTAGAGAAGTCTTATTTACTTCAATAAACCAGGATAAAGAGTTATGAGAAGATCTATAAGAAAATCCTCATCAAATACTCCATTTCAGAAAGCATGCGTCCATGCGACAGGTAGAAGCAGGGGCAGAAGTGCCACCGTTACCTGCGCAGACTTTACCCAAGGTCCAGATCTAGGGACAGAGTTGCGTGGGCTTCCGTGGATAAGGAAACGCGTCTTGCTCTGCTGTTTGCTTGCCAAGTCACAACACAAGATTTACAACAGGACCGTGTTTAAAAAATGTGTCAGCTGGAGGTGGAAAAAACCAGCCAAAAACTAACAGCTTCTGCTGCCAGCTTCCAAGCACGTGTACTGCCCTGTCCCTGGGTTAGCTCTGCAAACACCATGGCCTGTGGTGACCATACCACGCTTTCTTGCAAGGTACGTCCGTGGCTGTCTTTGTATAAAGGTATGAAAAACAGAGGCTGTGATGTAGTTTTGGTACTTGTATGGAAGTGTGTAGGCCTCGATGTTATTCCAGCGCTGCTTGCTTCCCCAGGTGGTGGCTGAGCCTCTGGTTAGAGGGAGGAAAAACTTGAACGTAGAGTCTGAAAACAAATGGTTCAACTTGACCCGCATTCTCCTTGAGCCAGGGAGTTGCCAGAGCTTGCACACTCCCTATGTGGGTATCAGCCTCCCTGCCAGCATGTTAATAGGTGCCTTTATTCCAGGATATGGTTGCTGCTGAAGGAGTTGGCCTTGGGTATCTCTAGAGTGTGTAGAATCTTGTACAGAGGTTGCTGGCTTGGAGAGGAGAAGAATCCTAGAAGGCAAACTAAGCAATGATTTTTCTGATAGTAGGACTATCTGAGCTGTTGCACATTTTTGAGTTCAGCCTGGTACTAGATCAGATATCACTGAGCTTGCTAGTGTCTCTACCACATGCCTGCAGAGATGCCTGAGTAGAACCCCTGTGAGCAGTCTGTAGCATAATGGCTCATCTAGAGGATTAGTAGGGTTAGCACATGAGGACCTCATCTTCAGGAGAGAAGTACAAAGTCTGACAGGCGCGTTCCTTGAATGGACACTTAGAATTGAAACAAACCAGAAAGAAAAGCACTTGTTTACTTTCTTCCTTCTGTATCTTTCCTGGGTTCAGAGTTTCTCACCCTTATTCTGTGGTTCAGTGGGATAGTGAAATCAGATTAGTAGTTTCTACGTGACAGGCTAATTCCAAAATAAAGAAACCCCCCTTTTTTTCCCCCTGCACATTTTTTCCTTTGAATTAATGTTATGATTCACTTATTTCTATAACAGTTATCAATCATTTTGGTTTATACCATCAGATATTGACTAGGATGACAGGATGATAGAGGAGCTGCGATTGTCACATAATCCCATGATTACAGAGGATGGGGTTTTTATAAAACATGGTGAGACCACTGACCAAGTCACCAGGGTTGGCAGTGCTGCAGATGAACAACCAGCAAATACTATACAGGAGAGAGAGGAACCACTTGCACAGAGGGAGGGAAGGGACTCTCTGGCATAATAGCAGCTACTTCCAAGAATACAGGGAAGACCCTTTCTATTCTTGGCACCAAAGAGCTGCTGGGTGTGAAGGTCTCATGTCCTGCAGATACTGAAGGGACCAATGACTCTGGAACTATTACCTGGAAATGTTATTAATCTCAGTGGCTCAGTATATGGGCTGTGTCTTAACAATCTATCCAAACTTTTTGTATTTATAGGCTTTCTGAGCCGCTGCCTCACAACACAGAAACAGCATTTAAAAAAAATCCACTAATTTCATCAAAGAAATTGTTTGCAGTACAGAAAAATTCTCCCAGTAGAAACTTATACATTGTCAAGTCATGCAGACACAGCAAACTTTGCATTGCTATGGAAACAAAGCTAAAGATGGCTTATGCTGTGAAAAACAACTTGCAAGTGACTGTGAAAAGTAAGTTTATAAGAATGACACTTTTCAGTTTGATCTTGAAAGACATGATATAACACAAACATCTTGGGTTAGAAGGCTGTTTTTATTTAGTTTGCCACAGAGACATGTTACTTTCACCTCTATTCTTACAAGTCTGACATCAAAAACTATCAGCATACATATATGAGCTATACAAGTAGAGAGACATCTGCCAGTACAGAGTTACACTTCTCCTATCAAACACTTTAAGAAAAAAACCCGTGGTCCCTTCCATGCCCATCTAATAAAAGGACTGCTAAGTCAGGATATAATATTGATCATAATGTATTTTCTTTATATGAATCTAGATATTCATAAAAGAGTAAAAAAAAATCTAGTATCTAATGTTTAAACAAAACATACCTTATACATTTGGCTAAGCTGAAATATCATACCTTGCCAAATGAAAAAATGCTCTCTAACCATAGTTTCCCTAGCAGCTCAGTAGGTATGCAAAGCATGCAGTTCATTTCCTGCCAAGGCAGAGAAAAATGGGTAGGTCTGAGATAATATTGCTAGTGTGCTTGAAAAAGATCTTAGTTGTTAACATTGTAGTTGACCGTGTATACGTATTTTGACTCTTTGTCTCCTTGAAAATTTCCCACGTACAGCTTTTGGGTTGACTCCCTTCTAGCTCTCAATGATGGAGGGCTCAATTGGAGGCAGAACAGGACTTTCCAGAGCATTACAGTCATCAGTGAGGAAAGCCAAGTCCTGGAGAAACAAAAGAGAAGGCTACCATTTATAAGGAGGAAGGCAGAAGATAGCACAATGTTGAGAAGCTCAGGCCCTGGTCCAGTTTTGCTGGTCAGGGGACAGGGTGGAGACAGAGAGGGCTAAAAGCAGAGACTATGTCCCTGTTGGTGCATCTTGACCTACCCTTCTGCAGTAGGAGATCATGATGGTGTACAGGCTCCGGGCTTTTTCCTTCAGCTCACTCACTTCAAGGACTCTCTCACATCTGGGGTAGGCCACGAAATCACGGAGTTTTGCCAACACACAGTAATTCTGCAAAGCACGCAAAAGAGGTATGTGTAACTCTGCACAAACACAGATTTATGTTTCTCGTCCACCACTTACAAAATTCTTACTGCCTCTGTGGGAACCTTGAATTCCTACCTCTATGTATGTGTAATCTATGTAACCTTTAGCTAGGAAAATTCACCATCAATATTGCATAACAAAGATGTTTGGTCCAAATAAGTGCCTGGAAAAGTGCATAGACACAGTTTTGGTCTGCCAGCTTATTTCTCACATGCTTTCAGAGGCAGCAGCGCCAATACAATCAAATCTGCTCCTGTAGTAGGTGGAGTTAACTACAGAATAGGTGCCCTATCTCACTTTTAAGAGAGCACCTGATTTAGCTGGTGAAAAGATTATCAAGATCTCACAAACGTGATTCCTCTATTCCTGTACAATAGGCAATATTGTGAGCACCGGGCAAAATTTTTTCAGAGTAATTTTTACTTCAGACTTTGTGTTATCAAAATAAAGCACAGCCAACATAAATTTCACAGCATCCTTGTGAAGCAGGTAAATAAATATCCCAGCTCTTGCTTTAACGCAAGGGAAACTGAGGCACTGGACTCATGTTGCTTGGTCTTTGCAATGAAGTGATGTACTGGCAACTCTGGAATTGGAATGGAGAGGGTCCTGACTTGCAAGACTTGATGGTGTAGTTGCCTCTGGCAAAATGTGTCAGACATCTCTTGCTTTGTCTGGTATTTTCTACTTTTTAGTTACTCAGTGAAGCACTGGGAAAAGAAGCAAAATATGTTTAATATCCCAGGGTAGAACACTGACGTAAACTATGTGTGCAGGAGACTATTTTGTCTTTGCTGGGAGATGACTACTGCTGTCTTTTCTCAGTATCACACTTCCATATCCTCAGGCATACTTTTTCTTTCTGGATTCAATGAGTGGCTATTTAAAACAGGAAAAGCCAGGTATTCCTGCACTTCTTATTAAAACTGCAGTGCCAGAAGTCACTCATGATATAAAATTAAGTAGATTTATTAAGTGAAGAAAGTTTATTCTGCATTTCTTTTTTTAAATTGTTATTCAGAGTTTTGTTGCACATATTTAACTTCTGAAAAGGTTCTGTCACAATAAATTAATAAGGTACTAATGGTAATCACTTCAAAATATTGATTTCCTCATTTCTGAATTTTTAAACAAGTAAAATTTCAGAAGCTCCATAGGGATTTTAATACGGTTCAAAATGAGATTTTTTTGGGGTCACTCATCTCTCATCAATTAAGCTTTTAAAAATTAATTTCGAACCACTCTTCTGAGGTACAGTCTTAAGAGTTATTCTCTTTTCATTAACTGCTTTTACTACACAGTGGTAAGAAAGAAGTGTGAAAACTTACATGTATGTCCAAGTACAGCCTGGGCAGCATCTCCACACATGAGTCCTGCAGAAAAGAAGAAAGACCGGTTGCAGTTTTGTTTGGAGGGAAACTTGTGTCATAAGCAAGCAACCTGCAGCATCTTTGCAGGAGCAGTTTTCAAGTAGACTCACCACAGCTTTGGACGTCTGTAACTCCTTAAAGGATTCCGTGATTTCTTTGCTCAGAGACAACACTCTCGAGTAGCAAGTTGGAGGGGCTGCATTGACTAACAGGGCAGCAGACAGCAGAGCAATCAGGCTCAGCAGCATCTTCATTGTGGGGAGCTTGTCCAAAGGAGGAGGAAGGGAGGAAAAAAATCACCGTTAGTGGTTAGGCAGCTACCGGTAAGCGTCAGTGAGCAAGTTTGACAAGTCAGCCCCCAATTAAATAGTCTTCTGCATCAAAGGGAAAAAAAAAAAGTCTGGGGGTGGTCCGAGCAGCAGCTTGCTGCCGTTTTAAATTTCCTGCCAACCTATAAGGCAGTGCTGCTAGTGCTTTCCTGCCTGGAGCAGGGAAAGGAGGGAATGAGGGTAACAAAAAAAAACACACTGGCACTTTTCATTCCAGAAAGAAAACAACATAGTGAGCATCTCAAGCAACAGAAATATGTGTAAGAAACAGCACAGGATTATTGAAGTGCTGTAGGCCTTGATCCTGTATGTGCTTTGGCACATGCGCCTCTTTCTTGATGTGCTGGGTTGACCTTGGCTGGGTGCCAGGTGCCCACCAAAGCCGTTCTATCGCTGCCCCACTCTCAGCTGGACAAGGGAGAGAAAATATAACAAAGGGCTCGTGGATCGAGATAAGGACAGGGAGAGATCACTCAACCAATTACCGTCATGGGCAAAATAGACTCAACTTGGGGAAAATTAACTTAATTTATTGCCAATCAACCAGAGTAGGGTAATGAGAAATAACCCCAAATATCAAAACACCTTCCCTCCACCCCTCCCTTCTTCCCAGGCACAGCTTGCCTCCCGATTTTCTCTACATCCTCCCCACCAGTGGCGCAGGGGGATGGGGAATGGGGGTTGTGGTCAGTTCATCACACGTTGTCTCTGCCGCTCCTTCCTCCTCAGGGGCAGGACTCCTCACTCTTCCCCTGCTCCAGCGTGGGGTCCCTCCCACAGGAGACAGTCCTCCATGAACTTCTCCAATGTGGGTCCTTCCCACAGGCTGCAGTTCTTCACAAACTGCTCCAGCGTGGGTCCCTTCCACGGACTGCAGTCCTTCAGGCACACACTGCTCCAGCGTGGGTCCTCCACGGGGTCACAAGTCCTGCCAGAAAACCTGCTCCAGCGTGGGCTCTTCTCTCCACGGGGCCACAGGTCCTGCCAGGAGCCTGCTCCAGCGTGGGGCTCCCACGGGGTCACAGCCTCCTTCGGGCACCCACCTGCTCTGGCGTGGGGTCCTCCACGGGCTGCAGGTGGAGATCTGCTCCACCGTGGACCATCCTGGGCTGCAGGGGAACAGCCTGCCTCACCACGGTCTTCCCCACGGGCTGCAGGGGAATCTCTGCTCCGGCGCCTGGAGCATCTCCTCCCCTCCTTCTGCACTGACCTGGGGGTCTGCAGGGCTGTTTCTCTCACATGTTCTCACTCCTCTCTTGGCTGCAGTTGCTGTTGTGCAGCAACTTTTTTCCTTTCTTAAATACATTATCCCAGAGACGCTACTGCTGATAGGCTTGGCCTTGGCCAGTGGCGGGTCCATCTTGGAGGTGGCTGGCATTGGTACCACTGGGGGAAGCTTCTAGCAGCTTCTCACAGAAGCCACCCCTGTAGCCCCACTGCTACCAAAACCTTGCCACGTAAACCCAATACACTTGAGAATGTAATGTACAGCTGTGGGACTACATAGGCTGCAGATAGAGAGAAATCCTTCCAGGACTGGTATCACATGTAGGCAGTATCAATCAGACTTGCTTATCATTCTTAGCAAGTCTGAAAGCTTACTACTGTAAAGGAAACCTCCCAGATCCAGTATCATTTTCTCTTTTAACCTATGCAGATGCTCACAATTTCTTAATCAAAACAGTAGTGCTTGTTATGGCTGCTTGGGGAGACCTTTGTATTTATACATTTGTGGTCTCAAACAGAATGAATACATCTCTATATGGCTGTCATAAATGTATAAAAACCATTTTGCTTTCTGAGTTGAATTTATGAGGCTCTGTTCTTTTATTAGATGCCAGACGGAGCTGAGAAATCCAGATGCTGGGATGCAGGCCTGAGGCTGAACATATGTTGTTCTTACATATTAATTGCCCTGTAAAATGGAGGTACCCTTGAATCAAGAACAGGTTATTTCACAAGTTATTCCCCCCCCCCCCCCCGCCTTCAAATTCAGATTCTAGCTAGGTATTAACCAAAATAGTAAAGTATCTCATGAAGTACTTGCAATGCCCTGGCATTGCAGTAGACCAGGAAGTTTCATCTGAAAGTGGGAGAAGGGGAAATGACTGAACATGTGTAAAAGAAAGGGGCTTCCCCCAGCCATTTTAGAGGGAAAATCAGAGTCTTGAAAACTAGTTTTTTGGGGAAAAAAAAGTATTCTATATTTTGCAGAGAAGACTGACTTAAATCCACCAAAACACCTGGAGGAAACAGGGAAAGAGGGCTGAATACTACTGTCTTATACATTTCTTTGCTTTCATAAAGAACGGTTGGTTTAGTAACATCATGTGCTCCTGAAGGTTAAATTGGTAGATACTCAGAGAAGAAAGAAAAGTTGGGAGTCCTGGCTGTGGGGAATTTAGGACTGGTCTTGGCAGATGGGCTGCTGGCTCTTATTTTCAGGAGAGGGAGTTGCCTAGACAAGGAAATGAAGAGGCCAGAGGAGGACAAGAAACCTTCTGAGATGACTCCAAGCAGCTGGATCATAGATCTAAATGCAGCTACCTAGTGCATGTGCAAGGAAAGGATGCTACTTACTGTGAGCCTTGCTGGTGAAGAAACGGACTCTTAATCACCATCTCATTACTGTAAAGAGTAGCTGAGGGTAGGAGTAAAATATTATCCTCCTATCACATTCTCGTTTGGCAAGCTGCTAAAATGTAGTTGCTCTGCCAGAAGAGCAGTCTTCTGAACAGCATAAGTGCTCTCTCAGTACAAGAAGTCAGCAACTCAGCTGCTGTTAAGGATGGCTTCAGAATGAAGCATTTGCTTTTTTATTTTTTTTTAAAGTGCAAGCAATATTCTCTTTCTTGGTATTTTACCCAAATTAAGCCTACCAGGATGACTCCATTTCAAACCACAATTAAATACTATGGATC
Source organism: Haliaeetus leucocephalus (assembly GCF_000737465.1). Taxonomy (NCBI): domain Eukaryota; kingdom Metazoa; phylum Chordata; class Aves; order Accipitriformes; family Accipitridae; genus Haliaeetus; species Haliaeetus leucocephalus. The sequence goes on from NW_010973342.1 coordinate 683,530, forward strand.
ATGTTCTAGAAGGCAGACGTCAAAGTGACTGTGACAAACATGACCTCATGGCCAGTCTTTGTCTGGCATGAAACACCAGGAAAGCAACTCTCCAAGTCCTGTGTCCTGGCCATATTCAGGCAGCTGAAAGGTATTTAAAAATCTCTCTCTTTAGGATGGGATAATGTTAAAGGTGCCAACACCAACCTGGAATTACATTATGAAAAGAGCTATACATTGGTTGCCTGAGGCAAGCGTGTAGCTTGCTATAGCCTAACACAATACTCTGTCTCCCAAATTGGGGTGAAAGCCCCATGCCCCAGAAGCCTCACCCAGTGGTCACATCTGAGGGAGCCTGACATAAGTGCTGAATGCCACCTGTTGCAGTCACAGCCCTCTGCTCCAAGAAGACAACCAGAGGAGGTAAAGCCCAGCACTTGCATTGCACTGAAGGCTTACAATTTTTGCCCCAAAAGTGGGAGACCTGGAATTAATTTCCTTCTCAGTTTCTGAAGGTGCAGGGTGTTGGGTTGAATGGCCATGTTCTGAGGTAGTGACAAAGGAAAGGCAGAGGAAAGGACTGCTACCTGCCTTTCATGCCTTTGCACTTGAGGTCTGCCTGGCCTCACGTTTGCAGCCTGCATACCCACAACTCTTGTCCTAAGAGGTGAGATTTGCTCAGCCACACACTTGCAGAGATGCTTTGCCACTGATAGGCAGGGGAAATGATCCACCCATCCAGTTTCTTCTGCAGAACATGGAAATGCAATGACTTGCTGAGCGACCAAGGTCATCTTGGTCCAGAGAGCAAAGCAAAGGCTGGATCCAGGCCTCACCAAAACATTTAACCAAATTAAAAAAATGACTATCTATTTTGTGAAGGGGCAAAATTGCTGAATTAATTTGCTCTGAAGTTTTTGCTCAGCTGCAGTATTCCTGCCTTGTGGTTTCTCTTTGATCCCATATAAACCAACTCAGGGAAAGCCACCTGTGATGGATGTCTACTCAAATAGTTAAAAAATGAGCTACCCTCAGAAATACTAGGAAAAAAAGGATTTCTTTTTTTCAAAAGAAAAGGAAGGCCTGGAGTTTAATTTCCTCACCTAAATCTTCTCCTCCCTTGGCCAGATTACATGCATAGTTGATTCTGGCCCAGATGGATATTTTCCAACGTCTACTAGCTCATCAGCACTTCTGCACATCTCAGCATGCAGAATATGCAACTCAGTTCAAAAAAGACAAACTCTCTTCTCAGTTATTTTCTATTTGTAGCTCATCAGCAACATTACCCTTGAGCTCTGAGTACATTCAGTTTATGGTCCAGATACGAGCAAATGACTTCTTTTTCTCTAAGAAGCTCACTGGTAATTTCAGGAGAGCTTGCTATTGACACCGGGCACTGGGAGTCCTTTCAGTCTAAGGCACCTGGCACAACTCTGAACCAGATACACAGTTACCGAAGTCCTTGAAACTCCAGACTCTCTTTTCAGTGACTGTTTTTGTCCAGTCACTTATGCAAAGCCACTTATTAATTCTGGTGCATACCCTGCCTTGGGCAGAGAGGGGCTTTAACAGGGAGACACAAGCTGTTCTTCACAAAAGCTAATAGTATCTTAGAAGCAATATTCAAAATGGACATGGAAACAGTCTTTAGAGTTGCAGGAGGGGAAGGGGCAAAGATCAAAATATGTCAGAGTAAAAACTCCCCTAAGGATTCCCTCTGTGGAGAAGCTGGTATTTACAGCCCTCCCAGTCCATGGGACAATGGTGAGGCTGGCAATAGAAGGGAGCACATTGGGGGTCAGTCAGTACCACCATATTTGTGATGATCATCATGACATGGACGTCTCTACCACAGACACATCTTTACCGTACTCCTCAATTCAGTGAGCATATGAGGGCTCCGAGGGCTCAGGACACACACTCTCTGAGTTTTGCATCAATTCTTGAGGCTGTTGATGTCACTACAGCCCCGAGTGCCATTTACAGTGCATTTATTTACTCTTATAAGGAATATTCCATAGCAAAAGCAGACACATGGGCTGAGAGGAAACTCAGAAGCCTGTGATGATGTAACTGTGTACATATTTTTTTAAAAAAATTTTGAGCTATGTTGTCCTTTTGCTTCCAAGTTACTGAAAACTCAAACAATAATATTTTTCTAAAAGTCAAAGAACTCACTATTCAGGCAGAAATTCCTCCCATGTTTGAACAGTCTAGCAGGGCCTCGACCAACTTTTGACAAAAGCCCTTTCAAGTTGCTGACTTCCTAATACCAAAATCCACTTGTTTAATGAAAATGTTTATTTTAAAATAGTCGGGGGCTGCCATGAGACACCTCATGAAATGACCTTCTGATTATATTGAAAAATAAGAAAAGAAAAGTAAACCAGCACTTTACAGAGAAAGCCCTGTATTTAAGAAGCAATTCAAGGCCCACTCAACTGGCTGTTGTGGCAAAGGCGTCACTTCTTGCTTCAGAGCAGAGCTAAACTGCCCTGCAAGCTTCAATCTCGGCACAAGGCTTTTTGATTAAGGTCTTATCTGTTTGCTGTGGTTTTCCTCGCTGTGCAATAGTGCACTTTGTTGAGCCTTTTTGTAGACATCAGCACCGAATTTTGGGGTCGTGCAGCCTCATTCATTGACCTGGGTCTTGGGGGTGCTGGTGCACAGCACTGCCAGCTGCCCGGCACAGAAGAGAAGCTGGGTATGGCAGCACAGCGTGCCTGCATTTGAAGCTGGGGTAATCCAGTGTGTCTCCTTTTCTCTTTCACGCTAGCAATAAGTCTCTGCCGGTGATCTGCACGGCTTGGCCAAGCTGTGGGCGATGACAAGGCAGGCAGGACCTCAGGGCTGTTGCCGGGCTGGTGTTGCGATGCTGTTTCCCCATGAGAGTTAAGCAAAAGTTCTCTTTGCTCGCTCAGTGGTATGGGCTTCTTTTTTCTACACTACTGTTGTTATTTTTAAAAATTTACATATATATTGAGGAAACAGATGTTACTGCTCAAAAGCCTGTTCTTAGATAAGATGGTTATAGAAGCAGCTAAGCCATCTGGGTCAGAAAAAGAAATGAGATGTTCTGAAATCTGGAGGTCTTGCAAGCATGAACCTGGCACTGGGCACTTTCCGTGGAGGAAAACATATGGAAATGGGGAGTCCTGTGGTCCAGGACAGAGACGGGACAGCCCAGCAGGGGTGGGGAACAGGAATAATTTCCTTGTGATGCCTCAGACCAGTGACCAAATCACAGACATGGGCTGTGCTTAGCAGCCCTCTCCACAGGCAGTGTGTCCAACCTGCCTTTGCAGCAGCAGGGACTATGGGTATATGGGACTCAGCATGATGGCAGTGCCCGGGACGGCTCAGAGATGTCTGCGTGAACATCTGTCATTGCGGTGCAGACATAGCCTGGCTTGCCTGTGTCTTGGCTGCTTTCTGTGTAATGGGGATAATGGTATTTCCCACGGACTCTGTGGGAATGCAGCCATCAACACCAGGGAGACGGAAGATTACGCGTTTTTAGCCCTGTCAGTGATACTCTTTTCAGTGACTGCAAGGCTTATTGATTCAAGTAATGCAGGATTTAGAGTCTTAGGCCTTCACCGCCTTGCTAAGAAAAAGGCAGGTTTATCTCAGAGTAACTCGCAGACCTCTCTGGTGAATCAACAGCGGTGCTTTCAGCCTGGATCCCTGGCTGGGCATGGGCACAGGCTGAGCCGCCTCCTTTCCTCCCGGTAGCACACAAGTGCCTTGTCTGTGTTCACGTGTGTGAGTTATCTTAAGGTAATACCATTCTTTATTACCACTGAAGTCAGGGCCTCAATAACAGGGTTTTGGGGAGAGAGGCTTGTTCAGATTTAAACTAGTGCTCAGCAGTAAAAGCAAGTTATTAATTCATGCCTTCCTACCCTGCCCTTGCCCTCACTCCCCCTCTCTCACCACGCACACGTGCAAGTGTGGCAGATGATAGCTTCAGGTCTTATCATTGCTGGTCAGCTTCCCACCCTCCCTAATTACGCTCATGATGAAAAATGAAGTCAGCCAGCAAGGAGTGTATCAGACGTGGCACAAATAAATGTATTCATCTAAATTTGTCCCTGACGCAAGCCCGCTGGGGAATTCAAGGGCTGAAAAAATGCAAGGTTTGAGCTATCTGCTCTCAGAGGTTGTCCCTCTAAAGAGCTTTTGTCTATGCTGTGGTTAATCTGCAAGGAGAGGAGGGACTTAATTTTCCAGGGCTGGTATTCCCGCACCTTTCAGAAGTATTATGTCACTAAAAGAAAATAAATGGATGAGACTGAAAGTGCAGCTCTGTATAACAACCCAGAGCAAGCCAAATGGGAATCCAAAGAGACTTCTCTGCTGACCTACAGCCTGCACAGGAGCTTTTTAGTCGCTGCTTAGCATGCTAGCAGGCTCAGTTTTCTATTTATTCTTGCCTAGAAACCTGCAAACGTCAAAGCTTATGTTGCTGTGTGTATTTCTAGATACAAACAACAGTTCTTCCAGCAGGCTAGCACAACTGCAAGGTAAATAAATTCTCATCTCAGCTGGCTGAGAAGGTGAAGTACAGGTCCATATAATACATCATGTCTCCATAGTTCTACTTTCTTTTCTGTACACTGCTTTTCATGTTTTATATTTAAGCATAATGGAAAAAATCCTGCCATTGGTGAAATCAATGGCACAAGTCACAGACTCCCGTAGATACACATTCTCACTCCAGATTAAAACTTGCTTTCAGTTCATTGGCCTTAGTAGCACAAAAGCCCTGAAGCCAAAGCAAGAGTAAATCAGATGCATTATTTCTTGTTCCTCACAGAAAGCATTACCTTTTGGAGTCCTGTTCCTGGAGACACAACACAGGTTCAGAGCTGTCTTTGTCAGTGCCCTAAAACCAAATGATCTGACAAGTACCTTGTACAGCTGCAAATACTCTTCTAGGGAACAAAATTGTATAAAATAGGGCGGAATAGTTAATGATCTGCTCTACTAAGTAAAATCCAGAAGTTATGAAAATAAGTGGAGTTTCATTCTGTTTAAGAAAATCAATAAAATTAATAATTATATTTTTGTTCTGTCAACTTGCCTTGAAACAAAGAAAAAATAAATATCTCAGCATGTCAGAAACTGGTGTCAGCACCAGACAGTGTTTCAGATGTAATTGTCATTTAAACGTGAATTTCATTCTTCACTGCAACTTTTCTGTTTTAAATCCTTCTGATAAAAATAAAAAAGGAAAAAGAATCTTCTTCTGCTTCTGAAACACATGTAATGAATTCCCAGGTGACTAAGTGTTGCTACAAGTGTGTTTCTGGTTTGTAGTTGTTTAAGTCGGGTGACTGAAAAAAGATATTAGTTGAAGATAGGTGAAATGTAGCTGCATACATGCATGGTATAGTTGATAGCTCTCTACGGTAATAAGACGGTAGCTTGCAGCAGGGTCTCGTCTACATCAGGAGGTCGCCCTGCCGTCCCAGCAGAGGCAGAGCAGAGGCAGTGTTGCCCCCATCCATCTGGCTAGGTGTAGGCAGCGTCCAACAGGTAGTTTTGAGAATATGTGCAAGGACGAGGTGCCAAACAGGCCCCTCCTGCACAGCTGGTTCTCAGGCAGCTTCCCGGAGAGCGCCCGGGGGTGCATTAATCCAGCCCAGTTTGGCATGGGGTGCCCAGGGTGGAAGGATGGGTGTTCGTGGTCACCGGCTGGGTGACAGGTGAGTCGGATCCAAGGGTGGCTTGGGGACTTTCTCAGCAACAGTGTGTCTACTTACTCTCATGGTTTTATAAAGTTTTGTTTTACCCTTATAGTTATTCCCAAAAGGAAAGAGAAATAATGACACAAAGCTGAGACAACATTAAAGCTGGGTAATGTAGTGAGGAAAGCACTGAGGGATGGCATGAAGGGAAATATTTTGAGTGAAGAATCACCCCAGTTGCAGCCTTTCATGTGTAGAACAAGCCAAGGTCTTTAACGTCTATACTTCTAATTTTGGGCCATTAAGCTAATTTCCATTAGAAGACTAATCAAATGAACATTTATTTTCCTCCTTTCTATTTGGCTGCAGCTTTCCTTGTTTTGTTTTGTTTTGTTTGTTTGTTTGTTTGATGTTTTAGAAGGGTTGTGGCTGGGGAAGTGAGAACTTGGCTTGATTTAAAATGTAAATGCAATTCTATCAATCTTCCCCTCTGGTAATAGGCTGCCTGGGCATTTTAAGGGCATATAGTGAAAAGGAAACTGTGACTGCTAAAGAAAAGCCACCCCCTGCTGTTCCTGCTCATATTTATTTCACAATCAGCCCATTGAAATAGTGTGATTCACACTCTGATGCTGTCGTTGTCTAGCTGGCAAAGTCACTGGTGAATTTAAAGAAGTTTCCCAAGCTGAAAACCAGGCAAACTGCATTTGGGGCAAAAAGCAATCTTATCAGCAATGAGAGCTAGTGAGTCACTGCAGTGATCTCTCTTGCTGAGAGCTGAGGCTACCCTTACAAATGAGACGCTCTCTTGAAATAAGAAGCTGTCTTCAAAAAACTGTGAGAAGCTGTTGCTTTTGAAATGTAAAGTGTCCTTCTGATATACGTATACACAGAGTATACAAGAGTAAAGTCATGCTAAAGTTTGCAGAGGCAATTTAAATGTTCTTTGTTAAAACATTGTTCTTCAAATAAATAGCCCCCAAAGGGTAAAAGCATGTGTGAGTGCACAAGAGGGAAAGAGGCTGCCCAATTCCCCAGTAATCTTGGGCAAACACTAAAGGAAAACCCTGTCTGTTTACCTTAAAATATCCAGAGTTAATATATTCATCGTCTACCTTATAACCGAGCAGTTTGTGTGAAATAATCACTTCCTGGTAACACAAAGACACACAGCCGAAGCATTATCTTTACTATATTAATCATGATCTATCGTTGTGACAAGTATTACCATATATCCTTCCACTGACATAACTTAAAACAAAAGTTTAGGAGCCAGTATCAACACAGAAGATCAGAATAGCCTGAAGAAATAAATAAAGATCACTAGAGACTGGATTAATGGAAATAATTAAATCCAATAGCATTATGTTCTTGGCTATGAATTTTTGCATAGAATTTCTACTGTAATGCGAGAGCTCATTTTATGTCAATGACAGACGATGCAAAAAAATGTGCTGAGTTTATTACTACATATTTTCTCATTAATCATGGGATAAATATTAGCCACTAGTCAGAATTGCCATGAAAAAGGTGAATATAATTCTAGGATGTGTCAGAAGAGTTATAGCCAGAAGGGACAAGGAGACATTGACACTGGTGTAAAAGCAGGGATCTGCTCATCTGGCATATTACATACACTTTTGGTCACCCATGGTTGAGGAGGATGAATTCAGACTGCATGGGATACAGGAAGAACAGTGAGAATATTCAGTGAACCGGCGAGATGGGACAATGTGGGCATTTTTCCATTCTACCTCCCTTTCCTTGTCGCCCCAGTCACTTTTCCAACAGCTGGGTCCTTGTCCTGCTCTCCTGGCAGAGCCGGCTGTCGGCTCTGTGGCTCAGGGCACTCCAGCCCCATTGCAGCCTCCTTTATTCACAGCCCATTTTCCCCCAGCTGTTACCGGGAAGTTCTGTAATAGGGGTGGAAAGGGACGTGGTCCTGTAGACATCCTCTCTACGCATATACATCCCAGTCACTCAGAGAAGTTGAAATCCAGGCACACAAAGACTGCAGAGCCCAGGCAAGCCGGTAACTCTGCTTCTGGGCTGCCCTTTGGATTGGGCACTGCCTTGTTTGCTGACCAGTAGCCATTGCTGTGACCAATATGAGAATTGAAGCTGCAGAGACGTAGGGCGATGGTCCATGGCTTTCTAGGAGAGAGCCCACAGCTGCCTGAAATAGAGGCTGGAGGCCTTGGAGTCCAGCCCAGAGAAGGATGTGGTAATGCACTGGCCAGAGAAGTACAGTTGCCCCACCGGACCCTAGTCTGAATACATCATTAAAACTGCTGTGCAAGCAGTACTATGCAGCTACACGGTGCTCTCAGAAAGGCTGGGTTTGCTCCTGGGGAATATGAAAAGCACATGTACAGGCAGCACAGCAGCTGCCGCACTATGAACCGCACTCAGAACATCAACCCATTTTATTCATTAATTGTACACTAACAAAAAAGGTTGGCATCAACTTTGTTCACGTCAAAAAGACACAGTTTCAATTCTTCCTATTGCATAATTTAGGTACATGAGCTTCTGTAATAAAACAATGTGCCAGGCGGAGAATGATAGCATTGTCCACACCATTTTCCCTCTGACACCAAAGAGAAATGGAGCGAATAGAGTCAAAGAAACCGAACAACATTCAGGAAAGTATCAAAGTGATCAAAGCAGACTCTTTGATTCTGCTTTACACATACTTTTCAAAGGAGGGTTACATTTCCAAACACAGTCCGTTGGTTCCTGATGCCAATAAACTAGCTCTGTTTAGATTTATGCTTTGATAGGAGGAGGAACAAAAAAAATCTTTAGTGAGGTGCATTTTCTAAGGCGTGCTATCAAGTGCTGAACGTGCTAGGAAAAGGCTAAATGTATTGATGCTCTCTTAGGATGCCGAGTCCTCATTGAGAGAGACCGGGTGTCAGGCCTGCGTAGCCCTGCAGAAGAATCAGCATTTGCAAGCACGATGAAAAGCTCTAAGCTGATCTTTTTGTTCATCTGTATTTAATACACCTCTTTGTTAACAGACCAAGCCTCAGGGGAAAAGAGCAACTTACAAAGCATGTGGAACATGTTTAAAGAGTGGTTTGGAAAAGGTGCCTGGTTGTAGTCCTTTAATAGCTAGAAAATATTGATTATTTTCATATATTTATCTCCCATTCTTTTCCCAAAGAGATAGACAAGGTTTCAAGGCTCCTGATCTAAATGCACTGGAGTAAAATGTTATTTTTTGATGTTATAATTTGACCATTAATGATGTCAAGCATGAAGCTTTTCTTATACCCTGGCAGGATGTACTCCATTTCTGTCTTTGTAAAATCTGATTTTCTTTCCGTGCTGCAGCAACTGTAAAGAACAAGCTGCCCCCAGGGAGGTATTTTGTTTAGCTCTGCGGACACATTCCTCCAGGAAATATTGAAGCCAAACCACACACACATACGCACACACAGGCACTGTATTAGAGAATTCAAACCTTGAACAGAAAACAAACCAGTACTGGGTCTGGAGTCTGAACTACAGTGCATGTTGAATTGTGTTTTTCATATTTTTCTTTGTTTTTACCAGCTGGGGCTGTGGACCAATGTAGGTACTTTCCAAACACAGAGAGCACTGCCCAAGGACAGCCCTGTATCTTCTGGCCATGTCAGAACTAAAAAACGCATGGAAAAAAAATTGCATATCCAGCATTTACTTGTTTTTCTCATGCTGAGGCAGACATGGGCAGTTGCAATTGTCATAAGTCAGAATTTGCTGCAATGCGAACATCCAACATGTGACTGTGGAGGAAAAATTGTGCAACACAGGAGATGAGAGGAGACATAGATGTATGTTTACTCTTTTATGCATTCTTTTCTTTTTGCTTGCTCAAGATAGGGCTATGAGAAAAGTCAAGCTCTATTTTCTTCTGGCACCCCCCTTGGCAGCTAGTGTCAGGAACATATACAGTAACAAGGACAACATATACAGTAACATGATTAAAACTAACTTGCTTAAGATGTGGCTTCTGCCCTGAAATGGAGCTACTAATAGGCCAGAGCTGCTCTTAAACTGAAAGACATTCTAGTGCTTTCTTTTTTTAGCTTTATTTATCGAACACATTTATTTATTTATTTATCTCCTTTATTTATTGGACCTTCATTTATCGAGCTTTTTATTTATTCAACTGTATTTATTTTGTGGGTTCTGACCACAGGAAAGAAAGACAACAGGGAATTGTGGGCTGGATGCAGACAGCTCAGGTAAGCAAACATGAGGCCAAACCATGAGAGACGCCTCTGCAACCAGCCCCAGTGACGGGCGTCCCACCTCTGCTGCCCAAGCGAAGCCTGTGAGGATCACAGCCCCCCATGCCAGTGAGCTCAATGACTGTCTGTCTTGGTGCTCCCTCCATTGCCAACTACCCCAAGGGGCAGGAGAGCAGAGGAAGAGCCAGAGGTGGACGGTCCTGTCTTAAGTGCACAAAGAGCCCGAGAGGTGCCAGTGTTTGATGCTGGAATGATACAGAGAAATGGCTGCGCTCAGGGATGAAAACATCACAAGCCTTGCAATGGATTTTGCAGCTTGCTTTGCTCAAAGGCACTGCTGGATAGGGACTAAGTTTTCATAAGTGTTTTGGGCAGTGTTGAACATACCATCATTTCTTAGCACATGATTCTACCAACTAGAAAGCAGATACTTAAAAACTAGGATACGACTAATGTAAATGAGGGCATTTCTTTCCCCTTCAGATTGTTGTGGTGCTTAAGCTGACATTAAACAGTAGGTGTGACAATTATATTCTTAGAAGAAATACAAGCTAATTTTGGATTAGACTGCTGATGCTGAGAGATTCTTCATACAGAACTGGTGTATAAATTGCTTGAATTTCCAGTGCAATACATGAAGGAGTTTCAGCTCTGTCAGAGATCAACATCTGATGCTGACCTCTTTTTTTTTAAAGAAAGCACTGGTTAAAAAGGAAAAGATGGTGTTCTTCTTGGGGGGGAAACCCAAGGTCCGCATCCAGCAAAACTCTTAAGAACATGTCAAATTAGGCATACTATTGAATTCAGTAAGAGCACTCTTCTACTTGAAACTGTGTGCACACATGTGCCTATAGCACACATGGCAAGAAAAAACGCCCAGAAAAAGTAGTGGACGAATACTTGCGTGCAACTGCCTAGTGAAGTGAGCCATGCTTTGGTTGACTCTATGTTGGAGTTTTTACTGCATAATTCAGAATCATCTTTAATAAACCATGTGGCCTTTGGTCCTTCTGAAGCATAGATGCCTTTGGGAATGTAATGATTTTTTGCTTTTTTTGTTTATGCATGCTTTGTTTTCTTAATTCCTTTCGTCTTTTGGCTCACAGCCTCCAGCAAAGGAATGAAGTCTACTGTTAGTGTAACTTACTGGAGGATGTTTGAAGCACAGAATAAGAAGACACTACATGTGATTATCTACTACGCTGCTGAGAGCTGGAGACTAATTTCCAGATGACATATGTTGTTAGCACTGCTATATGGATTACTGCTTAAGGGGCAAAGTCATAGATCAAGACTCCCACTGAGCTAGAAGCTGTGCAAACATGTGGTGAAAAGATGATCTCCAGGTCGCAGAACTTTGCTATAACCTCTGCACACTTCTCTGTTCAACCTACTGCTGTTTTTCTCCCAAGATTGTTTCCTTACATCCATTAATAACAACATATTTTCCTTGTCTGGCAACTGCATGCCTTGCTTAGTATTTGTTTCATGAAGTCAATAAATGAAAAATGTCTGTGTTAATATGGCGGGTTCCTCGCTGTTTTGTCTACTGGCATCAATTAATCATTCCCACTTGAGAGAGTGGATTTAGAAGGTAATCAAATTTCTCTCCTTTCCAAGACACGCTGTGTTCCTGAGCACTCTACCATTTCTAGTGTTAACCATTCACACAGGCAGAGCACATACATACATCCAAAAAAATCTGTATCTGGTTTGGGTGCTGCTGCTGACAGCTTTGGGGTTTTTGTGTACATGGGAGGCACAGGCTGGCCAGCTTTTCCTCCAACAGTTCTCCTTAGAAGAACAAATGCTGCTTTTGGAGTTTATTTTGTCTGGCAACATTTAGGATTAATAGCACATTGCCTGTGTCAGTCTTTCTGAACAGTTTCTCCTGTTTGGGTCTAAACCTGAAAAGCAAATTCTTCCTTCTTATTGCCACCTTGGTACCGGATCCAGAGAAGAGAGTGCTTTCCCAGCACCAAGTGCAAAGCTTGGCTGTCCTGCTCCAGCTTTGTATATTCAGTTTCAGAAGGCCTCAGCACAGTCCCTTCTGTGGGCAAGCTGTCACGTTAATGTCCATGATTCTCTAATGGAGGCTTGTTTGGTGTTGGACAGACAAGTCCAGTGCTAGCCACGGGACTGTGTGTACCACATGCTTGAGAGATGTTATCTTCTCTGTGGTGGCTTTCATCTTGATGACACTGAGGACTGAAAATGAAATATTGTGAGCTGGTGCCTTGCTGAGAGTTAAGCTGAAAAGCCTGAGGGCACGGGGGAGCAGGAGAGTACAGAATGAACCATGGATGAGCAGTCACGCTGGTAAATGACCAGCAAGTTCTGCACTGACATGAATAAAGCAAGCAAACATGAGTTGTATGTTCAATGCTCAAAAGAAAACACATTGTCTCTTTGGCAAGACAGTAAAGGATTGCACAAAATACGGGAAGAAAACACACATTCAGGTGTGTTTTAAGCGTTCACAGTGCCACTGCTTTGGAATTTGTCTATTCAGTAAATGAACATACCACAGCTCTTTAGGTTCAGGTAGCATGTAAAGCAAAAATAAGAATAAATGGGTTGATTGTTTCACCATATTTTACTCTGACTTTTATGATTCTGACCATTTTTCTTTCCTGTCTAATATTAAAATTCAAAAGCAGGTTTTAAAATACCTTTAATAATTGGGTTATATCTAATGATCGGTAACTACACACAGGTACCTTGGTGAATAGAGTCTACATGCCAGGATGGATATTGCTCGAGACTCAGTTTTCACTTGGTCAGTGCAGTGTAGGGGATATATTCTTGCTCCTCTGGACATATTACCTTCCAAACAGTCTCTGTAGTACCCTTCTTAAGAAAACCAGATGCTTTCTGGTCTATTAATTTTCAGCAATCAACTGAAACCAAATTACTTTGAAACTAGTTAAGAAGCATGAGTACCTGGCTTTTTGAAAAAGGGGAGATTTTGAATGCTTTTGTCCTGGATTTTGAGACATGACATTTTCTAGCATAACCACTAGTATGGTTGTTAGTCTTTATGTAAGACAAGTAGCTAAGGATCCCAGTGATGTAGGCACTGCGTAGTTAGTGATGTGAAGAGATCAGAAGCAATGGGAAAAGAAGAGGAACCAAACAAGTTATGTGGATAGTCAGTAAGAGTATTTGTTTGCTCCCAAATTGCTGCCATGCCCATGGGCCATAGTAGATCAGCACGAACTGGGGTGGTTTGGCCCCTTGAGCTCTTGCTGCTACCCTGTTCTTGGGACGTGACTCAGATGGAAACTGTCAGGTCTTCTGCAAAATCCTCATTTGTGAGCACACTTGCAAATTCTTCTGCCCGGAACGAGCTCTACTGCCCTATGTGAGGAAAGGTCACTGTTGGGCTCATAGAGGGAACAGTTTATGTAAACAACAAGCTTCACCACCAACATCATTTTACCTTAATATTTTCCCTTCTGTGTTTTTTATCTCCCTCCAAGGGCTGTCGGTCGCTCTATTGAAGATTCCCGTAATTTCAGCAGCAAGCCACAGCAGGCTCCTTTCAATCAACAGCAGCAGCGTCACAGCAAGCAACACCAGTAACACATTTCCCTCCAAGCAAACACACTCTGACTTCATTCAGGCACACAAACGTGCTCCAAATCCCAAATCACCATCTCCCAGCCCAGCAAGACAAAGGCTGCAAACTGAGTTGAAACAAAACACATAAGCGAGTTGAAACATTTTCTTCCTGTGGAAAAATAACCACAATATTTGCACTTTGCCTACCTGTGGGAACCTCTGTTCCTTCCCATGATCTTGCTGCAGCATTTGTCCTCTCCGGGCTGAGGGCCCAAGCCCTTTGGGTGGGAAACATGGTCCTCCTTTGACCCACAGTTGGAAACTTCTCTTTTCTCAGGAGATGTGAAGGGACTCCAACTTTTGAGAACCTCGGTACCAAATGAAACAGTGTTGAAAAACTGCCTTCAGTGACGTTAATGGGATTTCAGCTTCAGAGCAATGGAAGCAGGAACTGTTTTCTTCAGCTTCATTTCTTTAATTTCCAGTTCACCATTTGCATAACTACTTTAGCCTCATTTTCTACTTTGAAGGCACAATGGGGCTTTCGTTATAGAAAATACACACATAGACAGAAGGACAGATGCCGCAGGTGGCAGTCACTACTGAGCATTGGCATTTGCTGAGCAATGAGGCCATTTGTAACTCTCTACTCATAAAAGTTTGCTGAGAAGTGGAAAAGACAAGTACCTTTATATGCACCCGAAAAAGGATCCTATTGGAAGCTGGTGCCATTTCTAGGGTTCTAGTGTGATTTATAATTGTCTATGAATGTCAACATTCTCACAAATGCAGTCTGACTCTTTTAAAAAAAATTATCCTTAAAGGGAGGTAAAAATCACAAAATTCATATAAAAATCACACATTACATTGTGTCACCAGTTGTAGAAAATACTTTCAAATATAGGGGAGGTCTACTTTCTTTCCTTCATTCTTGTTTATGGAAGAGTACAGAAAAATAAAAAAAGAGTCAGGAAAGATATGAAATAAATAACCTTAAAGGGTGATAAGCACACCTGTGAAGGTTACAGTAGATCTGAAAAATGTTAAAATCCAGATCAAGTTATCATCAGTCTCATTTCTGTATCAGAGCAGGAGAAATAGGGCATGGGCCCATACTGTGTTGGGTGCCTTTTTCCTCCCCTGTCCTGGCTGACTGCCTCCTGAAGAATCAGAAGAATATCAAACACATAAAATGACAGTTTAATAGATTCATTCTTATTTAAAAGTTTAATTAATTTTTAATTTTAAAATTAATTTTCAAGGCATTAAAAACATTAAAATTAAGATAGTTTTAAACAAAAGCATAATTTAAATGTGAATTTAATCCTTGACAGTAGTTTCCTTCTGAATTAAAGTATGTTATCACACAGATTTCTCAGAGGAAAACAGTACTATAATATCTGCACAAAGGAGACGTGGCAGAATGATGAGGAACTTCTTCACATAATAAGGACTTATGACAGCATTAAATCAATTGCATCTACAGGACTGCATATACTAGGAATCCTAGAAAACCACAGATGTGATGAGCATAACTGATTTTCCACTTCTGCGCTGACTAGTCTGTGGAAAGAGTTCCTCCCCCTTCCTAACCAAGCACGACTATTCCAAACTGGGTGTCCAATTGTACTCTAACAAGAAAAAAAATTGCTGTTGTGAATGTATGTTATCCTGCAGGTTTACCTCCAGGAGTCAGGCTCATTTCTCACAGCTGACTGGTTGCTAAGGACAGCTGATATATATGGCTATAGTGTGCTCATTGCCTGCATCTAGTCACTGTATCGAGGACTTTTAATAGGATGCCTCTCCTCGTACTTTTACACATTTTTCTGTTTGAATTGTTGCTTGACTGTAAATTGAGATAAACTGGAGTGTAATATAGAACTAAATGCTGAGGTGGCTGTACATAACAGAGACTTTTCTTCACCAGCTGGTTTTTCCATAAGCTGCATTTTGGATTATTTTCTTTTTTTAAAGAGGGAAGCAAGAAAGAACAGGTAAATTCTGCAATCAGTCAAATGATATTCTGCTTCATGTCCATGATATAATGGCAGAAATCTCAGCAGGGGGCAAAAAAAGCATGAAAGAGGGGCTATAACCTTTTTAGAGGCCAGGCAGTCAGAAGCCTGGAGATGCCTTCTCTATATATATTAGCAATTGTTTCAGTGCTGTGGGAGCAGATCTGGAATGGGAAAGAGCTGGTGCCGAGGCTGTAAAGTCCACACTGTATGTGTTTTGGGGCTTTCACTTAGACTAGCTCTAGTCTGATGCCATGGACTGACTGCCCAGTACCAGTCAGGCTGCACTAGGTGCACTCCTACATGGCACCTTCTGGTTTTGATTCATCCCAAAGGAATCCTGATTATGTTCTGAGACCGCTCCACAATGCAAAGCAAAGCACAGCACAATAAATTGACTCAACTGTGAGATTTTTTTTAAAAGTGCACTGGTTGTGTCAAACCAAACCAATAATGCAGATGTAGCAGGTGCTGGGGAAAAAAAAATCATCTGGTCACAGTCCTAGGGGACATGATGTTCAGGGCAGCTTTGCAGTAGTTTCACTTGAGAGAAATCCTGGAGCTGAAAAGATAAACATACCTTCATGATAAGCTTTATCAGTCATTTTTTCCTTGAACTAATGTGTGACCTGGTGGTAAAGGAGCTTAATTGGCTCATGGAAATATAATTTATAGAGTCTGGTGATGAGTTTGGCCATATAACAACGTTCTGACAGATAACTGGGCTCTTGCATTACTCGCATATGATTCCAGTAAATGCAATACCAACGAGCAGCAAAATGCTTTCCCCATGCTTATGCATGACCAAAGGTAAATCACAAGGACGCCAGATACATAACTCCTGCTATTTTTCACAAGGTGCAATCACATATGTTTAACTTTCCAAAGCCATGTGGTTTTCAAGCACCAATAGGCCTCACTCACAAAGCACATTTAAACCTATCCCTCCTATTTTGTCTCTTCTACCGTCCTATTGCACTGATTATGCTCTAATATGCATATATTAAATGTATGTGCAGCAAATCTCTTTATGAGATAAGGGCAAAGACAGGTATGATTAAATCTGAATAACAGCAAAACAAACAAAACAGAGGAAAATATACAGCTATTAGACACCTTTCCTTGGGCTGCAGTCTTATTCTTGTAGCTTTTTTCTGAAAATTATCAGAGTGTTTATTTTCTATCCTCTAAGCAATTAAGATAGTGGAAAAATGATAAAATTACTAATCTCAAGAACACTTACAAAAGTTTGGATTCTTATCCAATTTGTTCAGCAGACACGTGTCAACCTTCAAATTCCATCTATTGGTTCTGTAAATTTGAATGTGAATTTTGCCCCTTTTGCTGCAAACTTGAACAATTCATGAACGCATCTATCAAGGCTTTACTCTGCCAGATTTTAGCAAACAGCTAATGGATATTAGGGATATGGGATATTCAGCAAATAATGTTTTTCCTTATTTTACAGACCCAATTAATTTTGATAACAGTTCCTTCAGGTGCCACTTTTGTGAACAATTGATTTTTCTTTCATTGCTGAGCTACCTGTGTACAAAATCATCATGGTTCCTTGTACAAAGCTCAACTCGTTTGGGTTTATCTTGTGACCTTCAGCAGATGATTTCAGTTTTCAAACCCTGAGCTCGTATTTTCTTATCTCTGTCTTGAGCAGTTTATGTCCAAATAAAAAAACAGAAAGAGAAAATGTAGCTATACTCCTGAGAAGAAAAGAAACAAGAGAGCTGTAAGTCACCCTGGCGCCCCAATTTAGTGTTTTGCCTTAATAGACCAAATGTAATAGCTCTAAAAAAGCAGCCTCAACCATTCTGCGAAGTAGGGCTCTTCATCACTTGAATTACTTTATGAGTTCTTGAAAGACACTCTGCAGGCTAGGAAAGATTGGGAAGTTTATAATTTTACGTCAATCAATACTACTGATAAATTACTAGTCACAAGAAAGGACGTGACAAAACACAATAGGACAAGCTATTAATGGAGAATCCCCGGTGCTCCAGATACAGCTATATTACATGAAAAGGGGAAGAAAAAAAATCATTAAGCAGTAAAGCTTATTAAACAGCTAAGATAGAGGGGAATGTAAACCACACAGGGCTGGTACAGGCTGTGAAAGAGAACAGCCGGGCTGTTACACTGCAGCGTAATGGCTGCACCTCCGAGCAGCAGAGCACCCAGAGCAGGCTGCTCGAGGAAGCACAAATCTAGTCTGACCTCCTTCGGAATATTTACTGTGGGCAGGGGCAGGAGGTATGTTAGGTTACTGGCAGGACCTTGTAGCAGTTGTGCTGGAAAAAAGCCAACGCAGCTGCTCAGGAGACATTCTGGGGCTGTACATCCCTCGCCTGCTCTTGCTTGGCCCTGTTCTTCTCCAGCAACAATTACTCCAGCCCTGGTGCTGGAACCAGTTTGTCTCTCCAAAGAAAGGGAAGCTGCTTCAAATGTTTTCGTTTGCCCCTTCCTTAAGTTGCAAGAACTCTGCTCTGAAAAACAGACTCTGTGCATGAAAACACCTGATGGAAAGACAAAGAAGTCTACAGTGGTCACAGACCATGAGCAGCAGGAGTGGAACGTGGGAATCCCTGGTCTCAGCTTCATGCCCAAGCTGAATATCGCCATGCTCCAGCACATGATGTTGCAGTAAGCTGATCACAACAAGGTCCCGTGGTCTCCAAAGTCTTTTTTCACATATGTCTTTTGATGCCCTTGACCAGTTTAGAAAGACTCCTGTCCAACATCCCAAATGTAAGACCAAAGGCTGTGACCAAAACCTGTACAGGCAGAAGATATTTTGCCCACGCTTCCTGTCGATGTACCTGCATGAAGTAAAGACCAATCTCTTGCCTTCTTTTTGCCCCTCCCCCCTTTTTTTGTGTCTCACATTGCTGATGGCTTGACTCTTCTCCCATTGCAGCCGTTTCACACCAAAGTATTGCCATTGACCATAACAGGACAGACACATCTAATCTTGCAGAGTACTGACACCAGGTTTTTCAAATTCCAGTGGTAACTATTGGGTTTTGTTTTCTCATACCATGGCGTTCAAAACTTCAGTCATACCAAGGAAGGAACTTAGAAAAAACTTTCACAAGTTTTCCATGTTATTTCTGTGCTGAGGGAAATACATAATGCATGCCACGTTGAATTCCACAGAAACAGGTAAAAGATGCAAAGGAACAAAATGCTGTCTATTTTGAAGTGATTTCTGCTACATACTGCAGTGAAAATTGCTTAGGGTTTATCAATCTGAGATTTAGTGTAACAGTGTCAAATCACAAGTCAGGCATAATGGACCTGATCAGGCTGTGACTGAAGCCAACTGTAAATACATGACTCAGTAGTAATATGTCCAAACTGGGGCCAGCAGCTATGGAGCTGTAATCATTGCTGATCCTGGATTCCAATAACTTCAGTTTCTTTCTACTCCGTGAACACAACAGGAAGCTGACCTCCTTTCTATAGACAATCACATTTTCTGAGGGACTCCAGTGGGTTGGGGACTGTTTCTAGAGCCAATGCTGTCTGGAATGATGTTTGCTGTGCATATAGGCAATTTAATCTGTTTTGATTACTTGGCTGATATCATGGTATTGTACAGATAAAGTATATATGATAAGTAAGACTAGAACTTAGCTAGAAGCCCAGACCCAAAGCTACTGTAACTTGGACCCCAATGTATTCGGTGTAGTGCAGAATCGACTCTCCACTCTATCATTTTAGGGTTCTTTATGAATAAATAGTTCTAGTTTCTCTCTAATATATTACTTACACAGATATACTTGCTTTTCTTGCCCTTTATGTCCAACACCTTTTAAAGATGCTGTAGTAAAGGCTTTCTATGATTTCCTAAGCTTATCATCTGGGATCAAACACTTTCTTTCTCTCCTGGAACAAGGCTGAGAATTCAGCAGGTCTCCACGTAAATGGCCATAGCTGTGCTGTGTTCACACAGATGCAATCCAAGTGGAGCAGCTGGCTCCTGACCAGATCAGGTCCATTATGCCTGACTTGTGATTTGACACTGTTACACTAAATCTCAGATTGATAAACCCTAAGGTTTCAGAAACCTTATTGAATGCTGTTGGCCTCCCTGTAAAATGGAGGATGGGAAAAGAAACACTCGCAATCTAACCTTGAGATTTAATTCTGCACAACTTGTCTACGAGTCTATGAGATTCCATACTCCATTAACTTTTCTAATGGGAAGGCTAGAACCCTTTCATCCTCACGCAAAACCATGCCTGGATGACCCATACTGGGATGAGTTCAAAACTGCGTTATGCTTTAAATTTGTGCCTTGGGGATTGGAGATAGGACCTGCTGGGGAAGGAGCAGTTGGGAAAGCAGGTTGGGAAGCCAAACTAAACCACTGCCTTGCAGGACAGTCATAACCCTGGCAAAGTAAAGGAAACTTTGATCTATGCTTGGACCAATTCTTGCACCCTATCACTTGCATGAGTATGCCAGATGATGCCAGTTAGACTCACTGCTGCTCACAGTAAACCGCAATAGAACTCCAGGTTTTAACATTGTCTTGATAGAACCTTAGGAGAAACAGTTCACTCCAAATTTGTCCAGGGATGAAATAGGAGTCAGACATTTGCAGAGGCTCTGACCTTTCTGGGGAAGAGCAAGTACTTATGCCCAAAGAGTGAATAGAAAACTGTCAGTGTGTGTTTCAGGCTCTTGCCTCTGCTGGCTTCTTTAGTGAGGGCTCCCAATGTGTAAGTTCCTCCAAATAAAAAAGGGCAGAGACCATGTTCCAACAGTGAACTACAGAAAGATGAAAGGTTTTTCTGATTTCAGCATCTTCTGTCTTTTATGACATCGCACTGATCTGAAGGGGATTGGGGGGGCAGGGGAGCAGATGTGGTTTCGAAAGAGAGTTTGAGCAGATTTACCACTGCTTCAGCTGACATATGGTAAATAGCTGTAGTGAGCTTACTGCAGTCCAGTGCAAAGTGGAAGGGAAGGGAAAGGAAAGGAAAGGAAAGGAAAGGAAAGGAAAGGAAAGGAAAGGAAAGGAAAGGAAAGGAGAAGAGAAGAGAAGAGAAGAGAAGAAAAGAAAAGAAAAGAAAAGAAAAGAAAAGAAAAGAAAAGAAAAGAAAAGAAAAGAAAAGAAAAGAAAAGAAAAAAAGAAAAGAGAAAAGAAAATTTCATTTGGAAGGGACCTACAACAATCCTCTAGCGTAACTGCCTAATCGGAAAGGAGCTGGTTTAAACCACAGAGCCCATTCTCATGCCTGAACTGAGAATTTTGCTCCAGTTGAAGGTTTCTAACTCCTTACTCTGCTTGAACTTTCTCCTGAGAGCAAATCTGATCACACCACCAGTGAGCATTTCTTGGCGAGTTGGAAAACCAGCAAGAATTGTGTTCCTCCCTCACCGATACTCCCTTTAAAAATCCCGCTGCCTTTTAATAAACACAGTGTGCCCTACTTTCGTCTCTACAACGGCAAGTAGAACACACAGCAGTGAACGTGACTTCTCAGGAAAGAAGCAAGCAGAAGTAACCACCTCTGTGTAGGGACCCTATCAGTTTCCAAGGAGGGGACTATTTTTAACCCATTATCTTTCCTTTTAAGATAGTCACAATCATAAAGATAAGAGATACCATTTTAATATCTGGTTTGTTAACTTTGGGAGAGTATTCAAACACAAAAATGTCAGTGTAAACACTCTGCAATTTACAAATATAGCACATCAACAGTGTATGCTTTGAAATCAAGAACTGTAAGGTCACCCTTTAAGTCTCATCAGAAGCCTTTTAGTACAAAAGCTGTAATCACAGAATTACTGGCTTTAAACTACTGAATTCCCTAAGGGAAGTTTTATAGTGCAAAGGAGTGTAATCATGTTTGATTTTCTTCATTGCTAACTCTGCATGGAGATCTGCAAAAAATCACTATTAATCCAAGCCAGACAACATAGGCCTTAAATGAAAATGTAAACCAGTATCTTAAAATGATGTTCATGCTGATTGCAACTTCTCATTTACAGGAGGAAAAAAAGCTCTATTAGACTGTCCTTTTCCCTACCACGTTTTCTGCATAGGCTATGCAGTGTTCACCTGCTAAAAATAAAATGTGTTTTTAAGGTTAGAACTTTGTTTATCTCAAGCAAAACCTGATCATCTTTTAGGAGAACAGATAAGCATGAGAAGTTGGATTTGGTTCTGGTCTTTCAAGACTTACAAACTCTGACTGCTTATAGCTTAGAAATCTCTGTTCCAGAAGAGTAAATATTTCATTGTTCTGAAAACGCTCAGGCTTCAGAGAGCTTCATTGATATGCATGATGTTATGACACAGAATTTCAGACTTATTTCTGATTTACAAAAGCAATTGGAAAAACACATGAGTAATTGTTCCTGAAGAGTTGTTGCTAAATTTGGAGCAGATGCAGTGGAATTCAGGTTGTTCTGGGTAGCATTAAAAAAAAGATACTGAAGTTATGCGTCTGTTCAGAGTTTAGCATGTATTCAGGGTTGCAAAGGACAAAGGGGAGCCTGGGACCATGTGAATAAGCAGCCTATATATTCAAGGCTTGATATTACTCATATTGAAGGTACTGGAAAATTGCCATTGGTTTCCTTGAGTCTTTGCTGGGCCTTGAGCACACATCTAGACTTGATGCCCTCGGTTCCATTGGACACCATTATGAAAACAACATTTGATTTAGCTACAGAAATGCTGATGCTCCCAGGAAGCTGGTGAGTGTGGTACAAACAAATCTTTGGTCAGAGCAAAGGCACTGTAGCATTGAATACATCATATTGCCTTCAGAGCAGCAAACCCCCAAATTCTTGTAAAACTATCATTTTTTGGCATATTTATATAGAAAATGACTGTAAGGGTAATGTCTGTCACTATTCAAGTGCAAGAGTTACAGAGGAATATAAAGTTATCAATAAATCACGAGTGAATGGCTCATCAATACTTTATTAATATATGTTAATTTTTCACATCTCACATTAACTCAGCATGCTCTTTGTCTTAACCTCCTAGCTATGGTGATGTTTAAACATAAGCCAGGAGTTTCCACAAACCAAGGACAAATGAACTGCAAAGATGTGATAATTTACATAGGAGTCAAAAAGACACATCAGTCCAGTAGGTTTGACTAATTAATGAATAGAGACAACTCATTGCTCTGTAAATTGTTAGAACTGTTTTGGTTCACGGTGGGCCTTGTCATATGAAATCACGAAAGACATCTCAGAAGACTCATTAGACTTTTGGTCTATATGGAGGGAGTCAGATGTAGAAAAGAAATAGAGTAATTCTTGGAGACAGTTTTGAGTAATTCTTTATGAATTTGTATTTTCTGCATGCAAAGGAATCCCCAACTCTTCCTGCTCACCCCATGACTGTATTCTATGGATGTGTTTCTTGTGTGTAAAATGGTCGGCCTGGGAGTTTACTGGCAAACTAGTTCTTTTTGTCATTATTTGGAAGGTCACTTTAAAATACTTTCACATCAGTTGAAGCAATTACATTAACATGATGTAAGCCCTTAGCTCAGGTAGAAGGTAACTCTTATCAGCTGAAATGTGTTAAACTGGAAGTGCAGTCCTCTTTTGCTAATGCAAAAGGAAATGGATTACCATAAAGCCCCATGTTGGCCAGTTTACCCAAAAAAGAACGGAAAGGCAATGATCTCTATATGCCACTGCTGTCTTCTGACTGAAGGAACACAACCTCAGTAACATGATACTGTTTCTACTTTTGACTGAATGACTAAATCTTTGAATGGGTGAGTAATAAACAAAGGAATAACAAAGAGCAAGTGATGCTTTCCAGACTACATTTTAGATGAATAGTCGTGGGTCAACATTTTGAAAGCTTCCCTATTTTGCAAATGCTTTCACATGTAAATAGTGGCAAACCAAGCAATTTAAGTAAGGGATAACAGTGGGTGATACAATCTGTCCATGTCTTCTTACAGAAACATATCAATGTGTCTGAATTTATCAGTTCTCTGGGTCTGTAGGTGCTGCAAGCTCTGAGCTCTCGGCCACACAGCATGGGGTCTTACCCACGGCATTTAATTCTAATCAACCTTTTCCTGAAAAGTTATAGCAGGATTATATTGGGTTCAAAGACAGGTGATGAGAGTAAGTACGGCAGGTGAAATCAGAAGCAAAGAGACTGCAAGTTCTCCTACTTTGTGTAGAATTTGTTCCTGGGCTTTTCTAAACAGCTATACTGAAAGAAGGGTGGTAGATATTACAGGAGAACATTAGCGTCTTTCTGACTGTATATGAAAATACATACACCCTGGCTTCAGGCTCCTATCGCTTCTACATCTTCTCCCCTTGTAACACTGGAGAAGCCAAAAATGCAACTTCCATTTGGTTTTTCGTCTGTGGGCTTCCCCTGCAGGAACTGCACAGACTTTGACTTGGATACAATAATAATGCAGATAAATACTTTTTGTTTTGTTTTGTTAACGTGTTTCCCTTTGGAGGAAGTTTCACAAGTAACTGTTTCTACTTCACCTCGGAAGTTGCTAACGGTAGCATTTTTGGGAGGGAGCGAGAGAGCTGTCTGTCCCTGTGTGTGAATATCAACAGCGACTCTACAAAGACCTGGCTGCTCGCTGTGTGGCAGATGACCCGCGTTATACCCCGACGTGTCCGGCAGTTTTCCCTAACGCACGCTTGCAGTGGAGTCATGCACGTTGGTGTACGTACATTTATTTATGCGTATATGCATATACATAACCCCCCCATAGGCACTTACTGCACGCCCAGCCGGCCCCGCCC
>NW_010973342.1:708286-755649 GCF_000737465.1 Haliaeetus leucocephalus
AATGGGCACCCTTTCGGAGATCGCGGCTTTGCTTTCGTTTACAGCAGGCTCTTTTGCCCACCTGGCCGTTTTCAATGGCGGTGGCGCTCTCAGCCGGTATACTTCTTCCAGCACCTTTACTTTCTGAAACTTTTTTTTTGCTTGTTCTGAGATTTTCCTCCCTGCCTATACAATATGTCATAAGAAAGTCTGTCTTGTAAAGTTTTTGGAAGGCAATGGGAAAGTTTGCAGAAAATACCCTGTTTCTTCACTATTTATGCAATTCCAGGTCATTTTCATATGCAGACCATATTCAGCTGGAATTATGTGAATGCATTTCAACTACAGTCATTTTGGCTTTTGAAGCAAAGAGAACACAGCACTCTTAGGAAGCAGATGTTTGTCTATTATCACTAGAAATGTTTTTAATGTTACTTCTGGGATAGATGTTGTTGCCTATCTGGGCGACCGGTGCTTAATTTTGAGTATAGTCCCTTCCTAGAGGTTCCAAATAAATTTTATTAGGAGGTGATTGTGCCTCAGTAGACTATCACACTGCTTGGGCTTTCTGAGGTCCATAACAAATCAAAAACCTATATGCTCTTCCCTATATGGTCAGGATGCATGGAGATATTTGTATTATTTTGCTAATAGAGAGGAAATGTATTACATGCATGTAAAGTGCTTAAAAGGGTGAATACACATTTACTTGCATTTAAGACACAATTATCATTCCCTGTTCCTTGACAAACTTGAAGAGGCATTTGATGAGGTTTGGTTTACAAGACTCCATTGTTTGTGTGGAGAATGGGACAGACTATTTACTATTTGTGAATTGTGGTGCAATAGCTGTGATTTTCTTGTACTGATACAAAATTTCGGTCATTTACCATAGGTTATGCTATGTAAACAAGCGAGAGAGAAAGAATATCCCACCCCATCCCCCCAGGTAAAATCTTGATCACTCACAATTAGTCTTGTAACCCTTGAGGTAACTCACCAAGAAATACCCAAGAGTGAAAGCATGGCGTTAATCTTGTCTAGACACCCTAAGGTAAAAAACTAGCCATCCCTTTGCCTTTGTAAGACTTGTGATTGGGCTTTTTTGAGTCAGCAGTTTCCATGAATTATTACCGCTTTTTTTTTTCCGTGAGACAAGGCTGTGGTCAGTTTTTGAACAAAATGAACAAAATCCAATGGTAAATACTGCAGAGAAGACTTCATGCCACTTAGTTCTTTTTCCCTCAGGAAAACATTTCTGTAATGCAGCCATTATTACTACCTAATAAAAAAAAGCACATAAAATATTTACGGATTTCTATTAGGTCATTATTTATTCTTTGCCTGGTTTTGTTGTTTTTTTTTTTGTTCCCCTTTTTTTCCCCACTATAATGTTCCTAGTAGCATCTCTTTTTTCCTCTTAAAATAGTATGCTTAGCACAACCATCTAGTTCAGAAGAGTCCATTGCTTTCGAAACGATAACCTGTTTCCTATACTACTTACAAATTATTATTCAGAATGGCATTTTCCCAAGTACCTAAATAATATAGGAAAAATCTCCTCTTTGAAAATGTATCTTACAAGGTTTACTCCAAAATCAAGCTCTATTTCATATTCCCATTAGTAGCTACAAGAGTCATTGTTTTCCACAATATTGGACTCAACATGAAATTTAACAAAAAAAAGAAAAAGAGAGAGAGAGGAAGTATAGCAAGAGAAAGTAGATTTGTTTCTTGAGACGCTATTATGTTGCTCAAGGATGACAATGCTTATCAATTCAAAGAGAACTGGAATAAATGAGTTGTGTATGAATATGTAGGCACAGTAGAAGCTATTTAGTGTATTGTGTGTAATGTCACAGCTGCCTCTTAAAATGAGAAAAAAGTATTGTCATTTTATGTTCATACATGTAATGATGGATGTAGAATAAAACATGAATTTTGGAAGAAGAAATTAAAAACCATTTACTGACACTTTGTAAATCATAGAAAAGGTTACTGACTCAGTGTACCACTTAACAAAGAATATATGGAAATAGTACATGTAGAGCACCCGGGTACTGCCTGACAAGCCTAGAGAGTATCTACTCTAGAGTTACCACTCATGTTTTCTGTCTAATGAGAATAGGTGTTGATCCACTGAGTAGATCTAAAAACTATAGGTTGTATGTAGACTCCCCACCATGCTTAGGATAATAAAAAATGATCCAGCCAGAAGGCTGGACTGTATGCTGTAAATCCCCAGTTATCACAGACAGCATAACACATCATTATCATACACTGATCTTTTTAAAGGCCATAATACATAACATTTTTAAACTAGCTATATTTGTTCTCTATGTTCTATTTTTGTTAGAAGGATCTTCCAGAACTTCACTCTTTGAATGGTTAGAAACATCTGTTTTCCTGATTAAATGAATCCTAACCTATTTATAAGATTTATGTTCATTGTTTTGTTAGCATAAACAGCTCTCCACCCTCCATGATTACTCCAGTGCATTGATAGACAGCAAAAATATCCCCTCTCACTCCTTGTTTTTTAAGAAAAACTCTTCTAGTTTTTTCTTATTTCCAGTTTTTTCATCCCCTGTGCCCCCCACCTGCATGCATTTGAACTTGTCTTGGTTGCACACAGATAACCCAAATTATACACAGAATTGCTGGTGAGTTTTCACCAGGACCTTGTGCTGGAAACAATCCTTCCTGGTCTCTACTGGAAATAACTTTCCTGGTACAGCCTATAACTACATATGCCCTGTTCATGGATGTATCATGTGGATAGTTCAGTCGCCCTGTGATGTTAGCCCACCAGTGCCCTGTTCAGCAATATCCACTGATGACCTCCAATCTAAAGCAGAAATTTTTGGTGTTCCTATGTGCATGACCTTGCATTTTTTTATGGCTGAATTTTGGTCCATTTCTATTATTGATATTCTCAAAGTTGATCACCCACTTCTTTCCTCATGATGCTCTGATTCTCCATTGCGTTATCAATGTATTGTATCATCACCACTCGTCAGCTCCATGCCAGTTATCAAGTCCACTGAATATGTTTTGTAAGTATTCAGCTGGATTATTTCCAGACTTCATCTTCTTTGCTGTTAACCACCATCAGCCTCATAATTCCCATTTCAAAATAACATTTTTTCCTGTATTACCCACCTTGCGTTTTGCCAGTTAATCCTCGCCTTGTTCAACTTTGCTTATACTTTTTTATATATCACCTCACTGAAATTGAGAAAAATGAAACTGAAGCCAACTTTACCATCTACAAAATAAGTTTCTCATCAAGGAAAAGTATCTGGTTACTCTTGCACAAACAGCTTCTGGTAAGCCCATGCTGTATTTATCTCATTTTTTATTCTTAGCCTGGGTTAAAGCACAACAAGAGCTAGGAAAATCCAGTGAACAGAGTCCTTTGTTTGCCTAGAGCTTATACTCTGGCTAAAGAAGCTCAACGCAAAAATATGTTTCATTTCTTGATTTTTATTGCTGTATAGGTTGGATAGACAACTAGCTCTGGTATAGCAGCATCGCTACCTCTAATAAAAACTAGATACTTTAATGGGTTGGCACCATAACACTTTTTCAGACATTTAGAAAGTGTTTTTAAGCTAGATACTACACTAATTGTGTAGTCGAGTCAGCACTCAGGTAAAAGGAGAACAATTTCATTTTGGGTAATACTGCTGAAGCAAAGGAACGTTGACTCTCTTTACCTCGAATATTTCCTACTCTTACAACAACTGTCCTCTCCTGAATATGTGTATCCAGTACTAGTATCAGGGGCACAAAGGAATACATCTTTTCTCATGTTCAGCTCCTCAGAAACAGCAATAAATTCATGAGAATGGCAATAGAAAGGCAAGAGGAATATTCACCATTGGTAAATATTACTTGCAAATTCTCAGTAAATATCATAAGTAACTAATATGTTAACAATAGCCTGGTGACTGTAAAGAGTATCTTTCTTGCTGGATTTGCTTGACCGTGCTCTGTTAAAACTTCAATGACATTTAACAGATGAAAGTGAAATAGTAGAAAAGAGTCATTTAGGAAATAGCTGACTCAGGAGAGATACTACTACTACCAAATAGTAATAACATATTTGCCTATATTGTGGTGGAGGATACAGAAGAAAGGATAAGAAACCAAAGTGTCAGAGGCTAGAAGTTGTTCCTGTGAAGTGATATGGCAGTTGTATTTGATTATTTGGGGCTTAAAAAGTCAGTTTTGCCACAGCTACTTTTAGAAACAAGTGCATTGAACTTTTAAAGAGCTTGTTTTTGTTTTTATAGTATGTGACTTTACATTTAAAGCAAATACGTATTTCCAAAGAGCCTTTCACTGAGCATCCTGAAGCTACAGAGCTTGAGCACTCCTTTGTGGAGGTCAGTGTGACATGCTGTGCCTCAGCACTGTAGTCTTGTATGAGGGAAATGAAGCATAGCAACATGCCTTGGCTTATTTCTACATGGCTGGTCCCTGATTCACTGTAGGGCTTATGGGCTTAGGGCTACTTAACTTCAAGCAAGTGCTGAAGTCCCACTGCTTTGCCTGAGTCATAACTTTCTGCTCTAGCATCATAACTACAGAGCTCAATGGAAATCTTATGGACTAGAGAATATAGCATCCATCCTCTGGACTTAAACTTTAAATTCTAAATTGTAATTTAAAATTGATTTCTACCTCTCATTTTGAGAAAAGCCTTCAGCTTAAATGAAGGATTTTAAGTTGTTGGCGAATTGCAGAAAACGTCATTATTAAAAGACCAGCTGCTGAAAAGACCATCTTGTACTAAAAGCATAAAACCCAGATACGGATCCTAACAAAAAGGCCTGTGATGAATATGGATTCAGGTAGCTAAATTCAGAGCATAATGGCTGAGTTTATATAAAGTGCAGTGGAAGATGAAGAACTATAAAAGTGACATAGGGAAAAATGACACACAAGCGTTTCACTTGGAACCAATTTAAAGCAATGGTTAAATGTCAAAATAAGTCAGATTCAAAACAGAGTATGCAGTGTCCGGTTATTGTCAGTGATATGATAGTGCCCATCAGCCTGCTGCCACAAAGCTGTAATGGATAATGTCTGAGGCAGTCGTATAACAACAGCGAAGAGCTCGAATCACGAGGCTAATAGCATACTCTTTTCAAACTAATTGTTTCATAAAATATAGCCCTACAGAACAGTTAAATAAAGGGTCTAGAATCTAAATAACTTCTGTTAGTGAAAGTAAAAAAATACAGGGTGGGATTAATATTTCTGCTGAATTTTTAGTTTGTTCATGCAATTTCTGTAACCGGTTATGTAGCACCTTACTTCTTCCTTCACAAAGATGAATATTCCAAAACCCTTTCAGAACTGGATTGGGTAGGAATACCACATTGTGACTTAAAATTTCTCTAAGGCAGTTCTGTGTCAAAAAATGGATAAAGCACTGCTGTTGAAGGTATTATTTTATGCTAGATATCAAGGTTTTAGGTAAATAAAATCCAGACCATTGGATTTTTATTTTTTGTTTTATGACCATGTTGAACTATTGTCGTGGTTTAACCCCAGCCAGCAACTAAGCACCACGCAGCCGCTCACTCACTCCCCCCCATCCAGTGGGATGGGGGAGAAAATCAGGAAAAGAAGTAAAACTCCTGGGTTGAGATAAGAACGATTTAATAGAACAGAAAAGAAGAAACTAATAATGATAATGATAACACTAATAAAATGACAACAGAAGTAATAAAGGATTGGAATGTACAAATGATGCGCAGGGCAATTGCTCCCCACCCGCCGACCGACACCCAGCCAGTCCCCCAAGCGGCGAAATCCCTCCCCCCCCCCCTTCCCAGTTCCTAAACTAGATGGGACGTCCCATGGTATGGAATACACTGTTGGGCAGTTTGGGTCAGGTGCCCTGGCTGGGCATGAGAAGCTGAAAAATCCTTGACTCTAGTCTAAACACTACTGAGCAACAACTGAAAACATCAGTGTTATCAACATTCTTCACATCCTGAACTCAAAACATAGCACTGTACCAGCTACTAGGAAGACAGTTAACTACATCCCAGCTGAAACCAGGACAACTATATACAATTTTATTTTCCATTTATTGAACTTTACACATGAAGTCATCATTATGTGTAGTGCAATACATTTCAGAAACCCTAATGCTAGTGTCTGTACAAACACAGAACAAAATAGTGACCAGTGTCGAGCTTGCAGTTACAGCATGGTATGTGACAGTTGGAGAATATAGACAGAAAGGAGAGCACAGAAGAACAATATGATAATTGGAGGCAGTCACAGAGGTACCAACTGCCAAACTGTTGTCAAGAGTTTGCATGGTCTGTGCCAAAGGAGGTTCAGAAGGAGTATCATGGCATTGCAACCACCATCAGCCGTTATCTTCCCTACTCAGTCTTCTTAAAGCTTTGGTACAATGTACACAAATAATGTGGACCTCTTCAGACACTAACTGGTAACTACAGGTGAAGTTTAATACTAGATCACAGATTTCCCTTTTCTACAGAGAACTCTAAAGAAAAGCAGGATGAATCTGGCACTTCCATCTTAGCTTCTTGCTCCCTCGAATGAGCTGCATCTCTGTTCTCCCATTTGACTGTCCTAAAAATGTTGTGCAATATCGGATTTACTTCACACTGTCAGGACTATAAAAAAAGAGTCTTTCAAGGGACAGCTAAAGTATTTACCAATTTTATTTTACTTTACCATCATCCAGATTCAACAAAATCTCTGCCAGCAATGGTTTAGAGATGGACCAGATGAATTCTCAAGATCCTTCCTAAAGATATTTTCTACAATTCCAAGATTTAGTTTTCTGCTTTGGTGGAAACATCCTTGTCATAAGGATGGATAAGGTGGAAATGTCCTTGTCTTAAACAAAGGCATCATGTAAGTCTTTGCTGCTGCTTTTGTAGCCTTCCAGAATTTACAGAGGTGGTTGGCATGACACCTATCTCTAAGACTGTTAAGGAATTTCTTGGTGGCTTGTTTTATAGGAAGTGTAAGTGCTCAGGAGAGGTAACATTTTACCCATGTTGCTATGCGTGTTACGTAGTGTGCCTGGATGTCAAGACAGGCTTTTTGGGTAACCAAGTATATATAATCCAAAGCTAACCAAACATCAAGCAAGCCACCAAGCTTACAGACTCCTATCCAAGGTGAGGGAAAACTCTGAATGTGAAACAAACTGTGAGAAAAGATTCTTTTCTAAATCTCAACACCATTGCTTTTGCAATTACTCCTTTAGAAATTCATAAATTGCCTCCCATCTCTGCCCACAACGTTTCTTGCAGTGAAAAAGTAAGGCTCTGCTCCTTCAGTTGTGCTGCTGTGGTTTTCTGTGCCAAAAGGATAGGCTTTCAGAGCGCTGGGTTCTGCAGGACTGGTGAAGCCGAATGGTGGTAGAAGCAGCACACTGAAAAGTAATTGCTTAGTTTTCCCGTGGACAAATGTTGTTCAAATGTACAGAGATATTAAACTGACTGTACCCCTCAATATTGGCTTCACATCCAGTAGAGTTCAAAAGACCAGTCCTTCACTTCTGCCGGTGAGATCGTGAGGCTGGTTGCACTCACTCCCCTCTGACACCTTCCCATAGAACAAGGGGGAACAGGTCTATCGCCTCCCTTTGGGCTCCAGTGTGATATCCACTGGGTCATTGATAGCATCTGGCATGAAAGTAAAAGAATTCCTTGATGTGGATGTGGGTTACAAAGATAGCAGTAACATGGGAATGCAGTTTTTTGTGAACCTTTAGTAACATGCTGTCCAGTGAACGGAGGAAGTTCAGCCCAGAATCAAATGTTGTACCTGACTGAATTAGAAAATGACTGAGAAAATCTTTGGAAGAAAAAAATAGTAAGGAATTATGATCTTGCTCATAGATACTCAAAGAAAGTAGGTCCTATCTTACAAGGACTGTCTTTGTACAGTCTTTTCTGAATGTGGGCACAAGAATGAAGAAGGCAGGGTTTTTGTTGGCCAAGCATAACGCTCATACTTCTTTCTAGCTTCCTCATTAAACAACAAGGCTGGGAAAGCAGCAGCAGAAATCTTCCTGATGCAAAACCTAGTGGGCAGTGAAACCTGGGACCAAGCAGTGAAGGGCGGAAAAGAGGAAAAGATTGTTAAATCGATTTTGGAGGTTTCACAGTATTTCGACTTAGCTAGAGTGAGATAATGCTGAGATGGTGGGAAAGGTGTTGAACACAAAAGGTTGCTACTGAGATCAATCAATACAAAGCAAAAAATTCTGAGAGGATATTCAAAGGAAAAGGACAACTCCAAGTTCAGCCGGATAGTAGAGCTCCACAGTATCCTATCATGGTAAAACATATGAGGGGAAGGGACAAAAATTAGGGAACTTAGCCACGAAACTTAGCAGGAGAGGCATGGACTTTCTGGAGGGGGAAGAGCAGCAGTGTGCACATCAAGGGACCTGATCTCTCTTGAGCACAGTTCTGCTTAATTTAATGAACTAGTTAAATTGATTACCTTAAACTACATTACTTACTGTCTAATGTAAGCCTATGTTGAACTGTTGCTGAATTTGCTGTTGTACTTGTGAACACTGTATATGGGTGCATATGTAAGCTTTCCTGCAACAGGAAAAAATAAAAGATTATTATTCTGCAAAGATCAAAAACTTGTGCTAGCAATAAATGTTGTTTTCTTAACTAAATCATATTCTGAGTTTCCTTGGATTCAATCACAATTTGGCATGAATAACAAATACAGAGTGTTTGCAGAAACAGAACAGGCAAATGCATTGATTTTTTTCTCCTTTGGTTAAAGAACAAAGCTGGTTTACTCTCTGGGGTTCAGTCTCTAATATATTATCTGTTTTGAAGAATAACACTGGCTTTTATTTGTCTACATTTGTTTCCTTTATCAGAAATGCCTGTTCATATCACACAGTATCTGCTGATGAGCACCGATGGGGCCCAAGATGCCTCCACCTTCTCAGTACAAGAGGAGGTTGAGTGTTAATACATTTATCAGGACCTAGAACTGATTCTCTTAATACAGTATTTCATGGAACATCCTTTGACTTAATTTTAAACTCTTAGAAATGAATTTTATACTCTATAAATGATACATCATGTGTATAGAGTACAACTTTACACTGTACACTTCAAGTTCTTACTCTTTGTCTAATGTAGTAGATGGGCTTTTATTGTACTTCCTCTATGCAGAAGGTTTTTTCATAGATAATAGTACTGTACCTTAATAATATACAAATTTCTGGAGAAAAGAGGAAAGAACAAAGTCATCTGTTTCTTCACTCTTGAGTACTACCGGGCTTTCCCTTTCAGATTCCTCACTTACCAGAATCTGACAAATATAATGAAAGTGCAGCATGTGACCTGTTTTCAGGTTGTCCTCAGGAAAATCTTAGTGTTACATATTGACCTATTCCCTTAGGCGGTCAGCATTCACCTGAAGTGTCCAGCAACAAGGGACTCTAAGAGTAGGCGTGTACTTTGGTATCACAGAAAAGACGACTTTGTTTTGTTCCCAAGAAGTTATTTTCCACCCCAATAACCAGAAGAGTTCTTTACATTGTAATCGTCTCTCACCTGATCAGTTTGACCTCATCTTTAGCTTCCTTAATTTCCACATTGACTCTTATCGACTTGTGTATTTTCATAAGTAAATGAAACAGTCTGAACGGACAGGCTTGGATTTGTGAGGCAACTGGACAGTTTTGGTTTTAACCAGTGGAAATTTAAACTCCGTAAAAAATGTTTGTAAAAATCTCTTCTTAAATCACTGCCTCAGTTCTAGAGGCTGTCAACTTTCTGTATTTTCCAATCTGGTGTTCTTTGTCTGTCAGGAAACCTAGCAGTATGCAACCAAGGAAAGCTTGCTGGAGATTTGGCCCTTAGGGACATGGTTTAGTGGTGGACTTGGCGGTGTTAGGTTTACGGTTGGATTCGATGATCTTAAAAGTCTTTTCCAACCTAAATGATTCTATGAGTCTATGATTTCAGTTTATTTCACTTGTATTCAGTCCATCAGGGTTCCTTTTTCAGTTTTGCATATGATTAGTTTCTGCTATAACCAGTGGAAGATTCTATCTATAACCAGTTTTTCTCCTACGACCCTTTTCTATGATTTCTGTCACAGGTCTTCACACAAGAGTATCAAATTCTATAATACTTTTATTCTTAGAAATGTTGTATCCTATTTTCTGACAGTTATTAAAGTGCAATATAGACATATAAGTTACTTTCATAGATCCCATAATTAAGACAAAGGCATTTTCCTTTTAAATGGAAGGAACCCTCCTTAGAAAGCATTACTAGGGTAGATGGCAGCCTATTATACAGGTTTTTAAGGCTTTAATGATAATGAAACATAAGTGATGAATCTGAAATTTATTTACCAAATTTCTTATCCCCATAAATATTTTCTTCATAATATCATATCATAATACAAAAGTCTGTATTTTATATTTCATTAATCCTTTTCTACTTTTTTTCTATTTTGAAAATGTGTGGTTTGGATATATTCACCAAATCTAGCCTACCATTTTTTTTTTATCTGACTCAAATTGAAATACGAATTAAATCTGTGCTTTTTAGCCTTCTACTTCTATCTGGTCATATTTTCTTGCTTTGGAGTTTATTTCCACTTTCTCATTTTCTCTCTTTTTTTCTTTTTTTTTTAAAAATTATTTTAATTCCAGTTCTTTGAAGTTTTGAACCTTTAGATAATTTCTACAGCTGATGTACTTTTCTACCCTGTCATTTTTAGCTTGGTTTGATAGTGAAAGAAGTAGAACACCGGCTTTGTCATTGTATTGCTAGCACTGTTCTGTGTAAGAAAGACTTACACAGTAGGATAAATATGCTACAAGGCAATATATGGACAAAAATTATTTTCCTTCTTTTTCCTACTTTTGCAGTGATAAGGGAACACCTGCTGTTCCTTATTTAAGATCTAAAAATGCAAACTGAGTTAATCCTTCCAGTAATTATTATTTCATTTTGATATATTCTGCCTCCCTTGCTAAATGATGGGAACTGTTCTTAGCCACCCTGTTAAATCAGAGATGCAATATAATCACAAGATCACCATTAGCCTCCTGAGTGTCCTTCACACCTTTCTGAAACTACCCTCCGCTTCCCCCTGGATTGTTTTCACATTGTCTTATGAAGATTGTTTTTATGCCTTTTGGGGTTAGGTTTAGCTAAATTTTTGTCCAAGCTGTAAAACTTGCAAATTCTTTTGGGACAATGCCACATCTTAGGCACTGTGATCTCCTACACAGAGCTTGAAGTCAAAGAACAAAACTAATCAAAAGATCCCTTCCGAGAAGTGGGAAAAAAGTCCTTATTTTAAGTCCAGCTTCACATTTGACTGTTTTAGCATATGAAAACTACAGAGATAGCTATGCAGTCTTATGTGCAGGGCATTGCTGCAAAACAAAGTTAGCCTTTACTGAGATTGGTTTGGATATAATGGGAAGAACAGTCTAGCCCAAAGTCTTCTGCAGCTTCATGAGATTTTTCTCTGCCCAGCCTCGGCATGTGATTTTTCAGCAACAGTATGACAATTATGCCATTATTTCCAACTCTTTTCCAGCCTAGCGACATGTCTTTGAGGTCTTTTGCTTAAGTTTTTAAGCTAAACTATTAAACTAGATTGTTTTATGGTGCAAATAATAATAGCAGATAAAAATACCTTAGACAAAGAAATCTATTTTTTAGTGAGAAATTCTCTGCAAAAATCTCAGTGTTGCAAGACTTTCTTGCAGGATTTATTGATCCTCCGTTAAACAAAAATGTCACCACTAAGTGCTGTGCGATTTTGCTGGAAAAGAGTCATAGAGTAGAGAACTTTTCCTGTTGATCCAAACTTGTTCTTTTGGAGTTAGGGAGCTCTCTACTGATGAACGGGAGAAGAATGCGGCTAGAGAATAGCTGCCTGGGCAGTTGTTGGCTGTGGCTGCGGGAGACAGGACGTGAAAGTGGAGATTGTCTGGTGGCTAAGCAAATTCTAGCTGTTGCTAGGATAGCATCTTCTCTCTGAATGGCTTTTCACAAGGCTTTTCTGAGAGTAAGGAAAGGTTATGTCTGCTGTTTAGAAAAGATTAAGTAATATGCAGCAGTGAAGAGATACCATGTTTTCAGTGGTTTCAAGCACTTATGCTGAGTGCTGCCCTGACTTCAGACCTTTGGTTCTCCTAAGCCAGGAGCCATCAGTCTATCTCACAGGTGTTGGAGGGAGCATAGGCACGGATTTTAAATGCATTCATTGAAAGCGACCCTTTCAGTGTAGTTGCTGTCACTTACAGAGAAAAGATACTGCTTGTGGCATTCAGTTTTCTCACTGTTTCTAGTGAGATGCAGATAATTTTGAATTCTTCCCTGGGCATACAAATGCTAATGAGTAACTACACGCTCGGCGCTCAGCCTCCTAACCTTCCTCTGCTAGGTAGATCGTATACATCTTTTGATCCACAGACATATGTGAATCAACGGCATCCTGATGTTTCGAGTGACAGGACATCCTGCACGTTGCAAAGAAACTCCTGCAGTGCTACATTCCAATTTGGAAAAGAAAAATACAGCCCAGCATATCACCCAGGAAAGACTGCTGAGTACTGTCATATGCAATATGTTTCTTCTAGTCTTTAGTGACATGAAGCTGATTTCCAGTCCTTCTTCCACCTGTATTCATTGATTAAGATAATAATAATTAAAAAAAAAGATAGACCTGGTGGTGGGAAATAAACATTTTTTTGCTGTTTTGAAAGCTTTCCATTCTGTACTGTGAAGAAACCAAGCCGTTCAATATTCTTTTCATTAATAGACAGAGGAAGCTCTGATCTACTGATTTACCATTTTATCCTAGTTAAGAGAATATAATACAGATACACATATATTTTTAGAGATTAGTTCTCTCTCTCTTTTTCTCTCCCTCTATACATTGATATTTTTATACATACGTTACTCTCATCAAAACAAACCCAGTGTATGTGGCAGGGAACTCTAGCACTGAGTCACCAATATTCATTATTTTCTTCTAACATCTATAATTAAACTTATCTGAGATTCTATTTCTGTGATAATACAGAACTGGTATAAGCACATTTAATACTACCAAATGTTTCAGGCAATAAGACTAACAAACCTTCTGCTACATTGAGCAGTTTTATCCTCTGCAGTTCACTATTTGTTTGTGCTTTGCACCTAATAACTTGTGCTGTTAAAATTTGAAGTTATGTTCTTTCCATTAGTATCTGTCAGCTATCCACCCTGTACAACAAATGAATCTTTTTATTTCTTTGTGCTGTGTGGTGATAAAAGGTAAATCTTTGTAAGTTAAGTTGTGACTTGGAGAGTCTCCTGACCTTCTGCTGTCACTGCCAACCCCCAGCCATAACCTGGGAACTGTGTGGCTGGCCTGAAGTCCTCCTCCTCCCCTCAGTTGTCTCTGTGCCAGCTGATGTGAAAGCCTGGGAACGGAGATGAGGTGGATTCGGTTTGTTTTGTGAAGGTATCTATGTTTGCTTTGCTTTAAATCTTTCATGTTTCACTCCTAATCTTAGCTAGTGGGTAGATAAGACAAAGGTCCTGATTTCCTTATTCATATTTACTGTTTTCAGCAATGCATGGTCCTATCAGCT
The DNA here is from genome assembly GCF_000737465.1 of Haliaeetus leucocephalus. Taxonomy (NCBI): domain Eukaryota; kingdom Metazoa; phylum Chordata; class Aves; order Accipitriformes; family Accipitridae; genus Haliaeetus; species Haliaeetus leucocephalus. Next base: position 721,926 of record NW_010973342.1, read on the forward strand.
TTGGTGTAATTGCTCGTGGTGTGTAAATAAGCATACGTTTATCAGGCTGAAACTATCTTTACTTCGTCACTGTAAGGGTGTCCCAGAGGTAAGTAGTGCAATCATCAGAGAATAAGTTGTCAGCTCCAAGTAAAAAAACTGCTGCAGATGGGTGACCGTTGTACGTACAGTAGTCAACCCATCTTTTTCAGTCTCAATACCAAAACTACCAATTCCATCATTAAATATTTACCTGTAAACCTTGAGATGAAGACATTCATGTTGCACTGAAATTCTGCAAGTTCTTTATAAATTAAATATAGCTGTTACTATCAGGGTTTTTTTTCTACCCTGTCTATACACTCTGAAGGAAAACAGTCACAAGAAGTCAAGTGTCAAGATAGAAAGGTGTTTTAATGTTAACTAATAACCCAGGATATTGCTTCAACTGAAGCTGGGAAAAATCAATCATATTGGATCAACAAAAGTTTGGTCTTGAACATGTAAGTAAAAAAACCTTTGGGAGACCTACTTTTACTCCAAAATGGCAGACAAAGCGAAGTGATTCTTATGAAATTGAATGATTCACACAGTCAAATAGTAAGAATCCTAGCTAGAATCAAAAAGCAGCCCTTTTTGTCTCCAGATAACTAAAAAATATCAGAACTGTAAAGCTAGGTTCAGGTCAGTCCCTCTGGAAACTCAGAGGTTTGGATTTGAGGTTCCATCCCTAAAATGGATTTTTGAAGTAGATAGTGAAAGTCATTTAGTTGCTGAGGATGGATAACTATAGGTGGGCTAATGGATAGAGTTAATGGAGGAGGTCAGCCCTCTTAAAAGTAACTTCTTTTATTTAAACAGTCAGTGGCAGTCTGGCTAGTATAAGAGGCACCTAGCTTCTGCTGGACTCTGAGGTGCTTCTTTGTGGCCAGACAGTAATGGAATACTTGCCATTTTCTTTAACTCTTCTATACTGGAGCGCTGGCACTTAAATGTACTCACTATGTGTGCTGCTAATTTAGTTAAACACGGCGTTTTTCCATAATGAGAGGCAGCTTTTCCTGTTTCCAGTCCCCGTTCTACCCTCAGCTACTGCTGTGCAACCTTACCGCCTGCAGCTGGATCCCACTGCTGTAAAACCACGGGCCAGGCTGTAGCTCTGGAAATGCCGCTGTGCAACAGGAGCGGGCAGGGTGCAGCTGTCCTGTCCCAAAGCCAGGCGAGCAGAGCAGGTCACTGATATAAGTGGGGTCAGTCAAGTGTTCAGAAGGTAGTTGAGGTGCATGGCCAGACACAGAAGTACCTGCAGTCTAGCTTGGGTGAGGACTGAGCTAACGTGCAGCTCAGAAGAGCCGTGAGGAGCCTTGTGGGGACCTGTCATGGCTTTGCTGAGCTGTGCTTCATGGCTCTTTCTCGTTTCATAGCGGCCTGATCCAGCTCTGAGCTGCAGCGGGGCTCCTGAGCCCATGGGCAACATGGTGGTGAGGAGGCAGGGGTCATAGCCAGCAAGGCCAATTAGTGCCCTCAGAGCCCTGAGAGGTACAGGTTGTTTTTCACATTGATATTTGTGACTTTTTTGATGAGGAAGAGCCACGGGACACAAATATCTGGACATCTTCAGACATGATCTTCAAATATTTTTGAAATTCTTGTGATTTCGATACTATTTTCAAATCCCAAAAGATGAACCAGACCTGGACAGCCACATTTAAAACCTGCAGGTTTGCTTTCTTCTTTTGAAGGGTTTTTCCTGAGGCAACATCACTGCTCTCAAACTGATGAGCTTTAATCTTACAATGACAAATGAAAAACAAGCCTAGGGCTCTGTACTTCAGGCACACTTCTGCTGCAAGTTAGAACTGGCATCATTTATTTGAAGCCCTTGGGGCTGGTTAGGTTTAAAAACACTAAATGGGAAGCAATCCCAATTGAAATGTGAATCTTTCTGACCCTTTAGTGTCCTTATTTTCCCCCAGTATTTAATTTGTACCTGTGGTTAAAAATGGAAGAGATAATTCTTCCAGATCCAATTTTGGAGGCAGTCTCCTCATCTCTTGGGATCTGAATTTAGAAGAAAAAGAGGAGAACAGCTCATACTTTGTCTAGGTGTTTGGGTAAAATCCTATTCACTTGGCTCCCTAACCTCCCATTAACATAGCACCAAGACCCGTTTTTGGAAATCCTACTCTGCAAGAACAGTGTTCTCAGAGCCACTGCCCAAAGACGTTTCTTAGCTTCCCCTTGGCATGTTTGGCACTATAGAGGCCTCCACATGGATAAGATTGACTGATGCATCACTGAGGATTTTGTTGGTAACTTCATTTAAAGAATTTTCCTTCACCTGAGGATCACTCTGGTAAATTTTACTGTAGGAGAAAACAGTTTGGTCCACTGAAATTTGACATTTTATTCCCATAGCAACTTCCCTCAGAGAGCCTTCCAGTTCAGTTATTAATGAGGTTATTCTCATAGTAACTCTGAGGGAGGTGAATATTCCCACTTTCTAGCTGAAAAAGATGCTTCATAGCCTATTATGTGTTTCCTGATCTCACGGAGAAGTCTATTATAGTTACAGTGGAATTTAGACTTTCTGGATTTTGGCAATACATTTTCACAAGGAGTTTCTTTTCTGTTGGACATACCTGTCAACCTGTTTCTCCTTGCAATAGATTTCAGAGATTCTTTTTGTCAGCTCATTGCTGAGTAAGCAACATGGTCAATCAGAAAATCTCTTTACTCAACAAAAGGGAGCTATGATTTATCACTTACAAAAGGTCTTAAAGACATTTTACTTTTGAACAGGTCCTGAAACTTTTCCGCTTAGTTTCAATGTCAAGTTTACCCTTCCAAAGAGCTATGAACACCATGGAAACTCACAAGGGCTTCCCTGCTATTCACTGGCTGTGATAAGGTCTAGTACATCAATTCAATTGTTCCTTGATGACTTTTGATGTTTCCGGTGTTGCTACTAAGTTAATAGGTTTTCTGAACCAAATCTCTGTCCTGTTGCAAAACAAAACTATTTTCACAGCAACAAAAAAGGATCTTTAATTAAAACTTTCACTGATCTTAAAAAAATAAAAAGGAATTAGCTGACTTGTGAGTTTATAATAAAATTTTATAAATTACTGCTTTATAATAGGATACATGGATGAGTGATTAAGATGGTATCAGAAGTTCCAATTACTTTCTATTAAAACAAGTTAGTCTATGCAAAAGAAACTTTTCTACTAGAAAAGAGGTTACCTGAATGCTATATGCTAACAGAATGTAGATGAACCTAAATCAGTTGTGAAGACCTGTTATGGTAAACTAACTTATGGTTATCCTGAAGATTTGACACTGCCTAACTAAATCCTAATAATTTTTGTGTGGCAATGAGGTCAGGGTTATGGACTTAAGTCAGTTGCATTATTATCCAATCCACCAAACCTAATAATTTCAGTTCTTCATGTTGGGTAGCTTCAGTGCCAGACTAACTGGAGAATCATGTGCCTTCATGTAGCCATTAACAATGAATCTTATGCACAAGAAGTGAACTTCTCTACAACACTAATGTGTTAACTGTTTCCAACTAGCACCAAATCTTTTCTGGCCTTTAGGCTTGTGTGGTTACCCAGGCTATGGCCATTGACAGACACCAATGATGGCTATGTAGCAAAGGTGAGAATATTTACAACGTTCCAGTCCATCCTGAGGAACACCTGACTTCTGATGATATTTTTCATAGCACTGAGTTATACAGCAATATGTAAAATCCCTGATCTGTCCTTACAGGCTTTTCACAACAATCTCTGGCTATTTGCTGCTTGTTGAAAAATAGTAGTAGAATTAACAGTGTAAATTCATTTCACTTTTGTGTTAAACCTAAAAGTGAATTCCCCTGTATTTGAAGTACAATTATCTTTTCAGCTTAATATATGGATGATTAACCAGTCATCATAACAGAAGACCAATGAAGTGTTGAGAAGTGTTGCTTCAAAATAATGCTGCTGAAGGTTTATACTAAGCTGACCCACACAATCAAGACCATCTAGGCTGATGATCCATCATCAGCACTCAGGTTCTTGATCTCAGTCTATGGTACCACATTATTATTTTCAGACTGATCAGATCAGTGCCCCTCCACCTTCACAGGCATGGAATTAGCATTAGCAGAATGTCTTGTCTGTGGTTCCCCTGCAAGGTGTTAACTTTGCACAGATCTCTCTTCTTAGTCACAGTCTGAGTGTTCTCCCCACTTTGAGCCTGCACTATGTTGTATTTCTACCCCTTTTTGAACTCGTTAATGCCTTTTGGTTTAGGTGGTATCCTGGGGAAGGAACTATTATAAATTGAATTGCCTTTTTGCAGTATTAGCCTCCATTCATGCTTGCCACTATTGTATTTTGTCTCTTTTTTCCTTTTAAGCTGCCTCAGCCGCTGCTATTTTAAATCTTAGGTATCTGTCACCAGAACTTCACCTTGGTTATTGCCTGTACCATTACTCATCATTGGGATTTCTGAAGACCTTGCATTATCCCCCCAAAAGACAAGTAAAACATATAATTTATGTTAATTTTTTCAGCTCACATCATCAATGGTGACGTTAAACAGATAGTCATTCTTTCCTGCTTTATACTCCACTGCCCATGAGGACGTGCTATCCACTTGGGCTTGATCCCTACTAGCTTGTTCAGCTGACTTTTTGCAATGTTAATACACATTTCATGTCCCTTATATTTTCTGCCCAGCCCTGCCAGCTCTATTTAACCTTTTTTTGGTTTATTAATAAGAAACAATTAAAATCCATTAGTTGAAATGAGTAACTTTGCCTTCAAATAATAGCAGTACTCTAGACTGTATTAGCCTAAATCTTTCTGGCATAGGATGTTTATTATTATTTCTACTTATTTATAGAAGGCTAATAGGCCTTCCTGGGATTGCCATCTAAGTCAAAAGACAAATCATTTTAGCAGATCATTTTAAATTTGTTTTTATCTTTATGGCATATGCTCACTTCTGCATGAGGAGAAAGTGCAAGTATTAGAGTCAGTATATTTTAATGTGACAAGGATCAGAGTTTGATCTCTACTTTGATATGAAACAATTTCTGTAAAAGTAAAATACATAAACTCTGTACTAAAAAGTACTGTAACTCCCCTATGAAGGTGACTGTCTCATTCTACTGCTCTTGAAACGAGACTTCTAACAAAACTAGCCTTGTAGGTTATCATAACATGTGACAATTAGCTTAATCCAGTCTAAATGTCCATACTGCCACCAAAAGGGGTGCTCCTGCTCTCCTCCCTGTTCCTGCTGTCTGCAGTGTGCCAGAGATGGTGGCCGTGTGATTGCCTCATTTTCTTCTCAGGTTTTCAAAGAGCAAGTCTTTTACCTGCGTGATCATGTGCTTTTATCATTGCAAGGATCATAAAGAAGGGCTAAAACACAGTGTCAGTGAGGTGGTCTTAGAGAGAAGTTTGTTGTGTAAGCTCTAAAGCACGTAAGTTATGCTTCTGATTTGGGGAAATATAAGTATTTTCTACTTCCTCTCATTTTAAGGCTGTCTGAAAATAGAAATCTTTCCTCTGGAAAGCTAAAAGCAAAATGAAAAGTAATATTTCTTGAAGTGTTCTGATTTCAGAAAAAAAAAGTTCAGAAATGCACACACAATCCTCATGGACACAGATAGAAAACAATAATAGCAAAGCAAAAATTGCCATGAATCAATACTGAGAAATTTTTCATTTCAGCTGAGATCAGTGAAGAACTTTCGATTTTGTAATTCTTTCACTTCCTTCTCCAGTGGAAAAGAGGTAAAATGGAAAGCAGGCAGAAAGCAAAAAGATGAGAAAGACCCCAACTCTAGATAATTTTCTGTTTGCTTTCATTGGAGTTGAAATCAAATTCTTAATCAAAAGATCAGAACTTTCATATTGCTTTGTATCCTTCAGATCGACATTATTTATTTAAGAGTAATTTTTCTCCTCTTGTCTCTTCCTACATTTGCTCAAGCAAACCATGGCAGGCAAAAACCTGCTTTCCAATTACTCTCTTTTTTCCAGCCACCTGAGTATCTGTGTATGCCTCTGAAACAGAGTAACCTGTCTGAAGACAACAGAGGCAGTACACTAAACTCTCCAATTATGGATTTTTATGGTTAAATTTTGGAGAAGTTTTAAAGAGTAATAAAGCCAAAAAAAATTGACTTTATTTTTTAATCTAATGCTCCCAAGAAGGACTGTGGGACAGGTAGGCACTCACAAGATCTCTTCTGATCAGTACAATTAACCTATGCCACTAAACCCCTATTCCTGCTCAATCCTTCAGAAAGGAATAGCTCATTTCATCAAATCAGTGTTAAAATTCTTGTGGAACAAAGCAACAGCCAAACATTCCCGCATCTTCCACAGAGCAATAAACTTTTGTTTCTCCATCACAACAACCTCTGCAGTCCCTGGAGCTTCTGGTGAAGCCCTTACTGAGGCTACCCTTTCAGGACTTTTGGCAAAAATGAGCGACAGTGCTCTTAGATCAAAATCCTACTGCAATTTACAGCTATAGGACTTTTTGTGCTGACTTAATGGCTTGTTGACAAGTCTCTGCTACCTGTAAATCTCTCCCAGTTGTTCACAGAAGAAGACACCTACATCCCTCAAAGCGTCAGGATGACTTTTCTTAGTTTTGTTTTGGTGATGTATCTCAAATTTCTCAGAAGAGGTCTTGAGACTGTAGGATGGCACTCAGTAGTTTCAGTTTAAACTTCTTTCAAGGAAAAGCTGTAATGATTTGCAGCTTGTTCTACTTGCCCGAGGAGCAAACTTTGTTTTACAGGTTTCAGGTAGCTGCTTGCTATATTTTTCAGACTAGATGTATTTAATGGCAGTATGATTATATTTTGCCTTATTGGAGGAGTAAACATTTCTAGAGAGAAATTTTCAATTAATCTTGGGTTCAAACAAACTATTGCTTACCAAGGAGTCGCAGTTTCCTTGAGAATGCAAAATCACATTTTCATTTCTTTTAGAGCTTTTACAGAATAGCATTAGAAAAGAAATTATGTTCTTTTACAGAATTAAAAGGGAAGCAGAGTTTTGAGAATCAGCCCTAGCATCTTTTTCTTTAGCAGCTTGGTTGTTTTCAAATGCTAGTGTTCTTCGGGATTTCAAATTTATTTCTGGTTGTGGCAACACATGCCTATTTCTCTAACACTGTAGATCACTAGGTGATTCACCAATTCTTCTAGTCTGTTTTTATAGGATTTTGGAAAATGGTAGACTGTTGTAGTTCTTTCCAGTATTCATTTTAACTAACATATTAAGAAAATTCCCCAGCCATTTAGGAAAAAACCCACACTTTTAACAATATAATGTAAGGTGAATTACTCCGAATACAGTGTAGAACCCCATGATGTTGGCACTGCTTTTGGTGAGCAAACCATGTGTCATCTAAATATTCTGTGAATTTGATGTGTAGCTAAATTGCATGTGAAGTATTACCTTGTAGGAGGATTAACATAAGGAAGTAAGAATTCCTGTAATGCATCACAGCAGATGTTATTTAGCCCACTCTTTTATCTATGGTATCAGCTATTTATTGATAGAATATAGAAATAAAAGAAGTATAAAATGATACTTTTCCAACACCATAGTACTGAGGTTTACTCCTCATTTCTGGCAATCTAGGGAAGAGGTTGCTTCCACTTCGTCATGTTTGAAAGGTGACATAGATGGGAGACAACAAGGAACTCCATCAATCTGTTTTGAGTTTTTTTGGAACAGATTTTTCCTCTGAATAACTTTTTAATGGATAATTAAACTTTTTGCCAAATCAAAATGTCGTTATTTTCCTTTATAAAGATTAAGCCTTATACTGGGAAAACAAAGCTGGTTTTGAAAGTTTGAATGGAATTCAAGTTTACTTTTTGAAACCAATTTCATTTGGGGTCATTTCAAAGCTAGACTACATTTCTGTGATATGACACTTCTACAAAGGTATTGGAGTCTGATACTCCTATTCCCTTCTGTAGATCCAAATCTTGTACCTGTTTACATCTCCCACACCAACACACCTCTGAGTGAACAAGCGTGCTTCATGTGAGTGCTGTGGGCATACTTACATAATGGGAGATATAGTCCAGCCAACAACCTCATCTTGTAGATGGACTTAGTCACCATCACAAGCAAGCACAGTATAGTACTGAACTACTCTGAAAGAAACCACTTTGGATCAGTCAAGAAGTCTGAAATGAAAGTCTTTTGATAATACAGAAACGTTTCACTTTGAGGAAACTGAAGTATACATTTCCTTTTGTAAGATGGACATTATTCTGAACTTCTGGAGTTGCAGCAAGGTGGAAGCTGATTATTGTTGTAATCTGCTTGTGATATTTTAAAGTGGAAAAGATGGTATCAGTTCAAAATGAAGTGCTTTAGTTCAATTGATAAAGTAGGAAAATTACATTTTCAAGTCAATAGTCATAATTATTTTGCTCCATTAAGAACCATTTTTTTTTTTGAGTGTAAACTAGTGTTCAAGTATCAGAACTTCCCAAGAGACAGGAATTACATTTTCCATACATTCAGTCTGCAAACTTGATCAGACTGAAATGCATTTTAAAGTTCAAAGCAAAATTAGCTGAATTTAAAAAAAAATAATCATTTGACAGACAAAGATCTTCAATTCTTACTAATTGCAAATAAAGTCTGGATAATTATTAAAAAAAATATTAATTTACTAATTAGAAGCAGCTTATATTGAGCCTAAAACACTCATTAAGCCTGCAGAATTGAGACATTGTAATGCAATTTAAATGCACCCCCCTAAATACAATGATAGAAAACACCATGCTTCATCAGTAATGAGATAAAACCAGCTCTGAAACTGCTTTTTTCTTGTCCTTCAGTTATGTAACTCTTTCTAATTAGTAGTTTCCCCAATCAATTAATGCATAGGAATAGCCCATTCCACTCAGAAACCTCATGAAGTTATACAGATTTCATATTCTTTGCTCACCTAAAAGATGTGCCTGGCTTTATCATTCTGTCAACAAAAATTCATTTCATACTTTAAACAGTATCTTTCTTCACTAGTGCACTTGCCATGAAAAAGCGTGATGGAATGTGACTCTTTATGACTACCCTAAACATTTTATGCCTCTTAATCTAATTTTTAAGCACTGTTCATGTTTGTCCTGTCTATGTCTATTCAAGCTGGTGACTCCATCACGAGTACTGAATATATATGACTGTATCTATTTGGTTACTCATCTTAGGTGTCTTTGTGTGGAAGTACAGCAACAATTTTAACAAGCTTTGATGGCTGCTAAGACCTCCTGAGGTTCTGTCAGCACAGCTTCATGGCTCTCTCTGGAAAACGCTAGAGCATCTGAAAAGCAGACAGCCATAAAGAAGACTGCAGAACTAATTTGAAATCCTAACAGCAGTGCTGTCCAATGAGTCTCAGGTCAAACTATACAGGCCAAATCTAGAAGGAAAATTTGATTTAATTATTACTCTGTTTTTCTGATTCACACAGAAGCAGGAAGCATTAAAACATCCCGAAACAGACCTGCAAGATTTAAGACAGCACTCAGACTTAAATAAAAATCTATTTTCTTGGCTGATGGCCACATCACATCTTGTTTCTGTTTTCTGTTGAGATCAGTGAGAATGAAGCTAGATGTCTTGAAATGCTTGTTGTATTACAAATATGGTTTTACTATACACCTCCAAATGCCTTAGTAGTCATGTTATGGTTTTGGCTACCACCAGACAGTCCAAATAAATCAGTGGGACTCCACTAAAGAAGGAGAATGTCTGGATTTATCTTATCAAATTATTCCAATTTTTCTTGAGTTGTAAAGCCCCTAATTTCTTTTTTATGATGCAAAGCATGTGTATGTCTCTGCTTTGACCACGTTGGACTGGACATTTGCTCTTGGAGATACAAAGTTCTTTTAGGTAATCATTATTGAGTGTATTTGGACTAATCACGTATACATGCTATAAATATTCCTCAGCTGCAATATTCCTCTAAGAACAACAGGTGTCAGCTCTATGTAGAATCCACCCAGTATACATGTTGCCTCTTGAGCTAGATGTAATTTACACTTGAACAAATGATGGGTAACATGAGAATATTTTAGATTAGCAAAACTATAAATGAAAGGACAGAAATTTTGTGTTCTTGTGTGATGTCATAAATCAAATACGTAATGATCTGCATCAATGTAACTTCTTTTTTTTTTATTGTTCAAATCAATGTACCACTCATGAATAATGCAGCAGACGTGAATGCATATAAAAGACTTAATTGTGTTAACATATGTCATCATGTATATAATGCTGATTAAAAAAATAATAATAGGCATTTCCACTAAAACTATCCAGTATTTTTGCAGTATGGTTGTAAAAACCCAATAGTCTGTAACGTGCATAATTTCCCCAAAGTATACTTTATCTTTGGGGAACAGTGGAGCAAGAAATATTTTTTTTATCTTTTGCTAGAAAGTTTTATATCAAATGTCTGCTCCATCAGTGCTCATGCAGTTGGAAAGATATGCCTGAGAAATGGTGTGGTCTGAAGTGGGAGCTGCATTCTGTTCTCAGCTCTGCGGCAATTTGATGTGTGGGGTCTGAGTTAATCTACTGATTTCTGTACCTCCACTTCCACAGCGGTGTATACTTTTCACACTTTGAAAATGGCTTTCAGTCTTTACAGTGCTTTTATAAAGCGCTATTACCTGAATTGGCTGTTGCTACTCTCCTGATTACTTGTGTATCTGAGCCCTAAATAACTTCCAGTGCCGAATTTTACAGCTGCTTAGAGGTGTAATGATTCATGTTTCTAGAGACAGGGGCAGAAGGTACTGAAGCACTTGCCTAAGGTCACAGGAGAAGGCTGCGGCAGTAGAGGGACTCCTGTGTACAAGTTGGTCACAAACCACTGCACCATCCTTTTAGATATTCCTGATAGTTTTTGAGTATACAAATATATTTGATCAAGTATCTGTAATGGCTAGGACCACATTTTTTTTTTACTTGTCCTGGCAAGCAGGGTGCAACCATTCAGTCAGCTTGTGAATCCCATTACCATCGTCCAAGCTTTTATTAGTTCAAGATCAAACTACTGGGAAATGCTCTACATGGGCCTAATTAAAACCCATGAAAATAATAGAAGTAAGGTATATTTGCACTTCAAGTTATTAATAGAGACTTGAAGCCGTGCAATGGAATTCATTTAAGGTCTATTTGAGCATGACTAAACAGAAAGAAACAAAATACTTTAATTTGAATGCATATATAGCTCATTGCTGAAATTAACAGGCATCCGTCACTCTAATACCATATCATGCAACTGATGTCATAAATGCTGATCTATTTTCTCCCTTAGTTAGGCAAATACATGTTTTATTCCATAATCCTTCTCAGTTTTGAATTAATGGTGACTTTTTTAAGGGTGAAGGTGGGAGATGGGGGAGGGGAGATTCTAATACTTCTTAATTTTTCCAAATTGATGAAAATCAGTGAAACTGAATCATAGTGTTAATGGTCACAGATTTATTCTGTGGATTTGCCTGTATGAAAAATTAGCTGAACACAATATAAACTAACTGATTTCTGAAAAATGTCCATACTCTAAGACTCAAATTCAGAGCTGATGTCTAAGATCTCCAAAGTATGGTGTGGCAGTAAAATGAAAGCAGTGCTCAAAAAGTTGGAAAATATTTTTTTTTTGCTGTTGAGTAAAGGATACCAAGAAAGCTATTTGCAAAAAAGCAATAGTCATATTACTGTTACTGAAGAAAGCGTCCTTTTGCCAGCCACACCATTATCTCAGTGGGGCTTTGCACTACGACCATGTAATTCGCTACAACACTAGGCTCCACAAGAGTTAGACATGCCATGTTTTAGAGGACAAGAATACAATACTTGTGATATCCTTGTTGCACAGAGGAAATGGTAGTGTCTGACCTTGATGATATTTTAAACATTGGAAATGACAGAGGTCATGGTGGGCTGTAATTCTTCTCAGAATAAGTAGTGACCCTTTGGTGTTGAATTTTCACCAAAAGGGAGAAGAAGCACATACAGAACCTAAAAAAAAAGTGTGATGAACAACATAAGCCAAAAATTTTGAGACTGTGAGATTAAAAACACCTGAGGAAGACACCTGAGGAGAATGACTAGTGTAATAATAAGGTGGCAGTGAACTCAGCTTGACTGTTCACTGTTTATCAGGGCTGTGATGCTGCATGGCTGGTCTGTTGTTGATGGGACTGTTGCTTAAAGCATCTTAGTTTTACTCAACTGAATGTGGTATTGGTCTCAGCTGCAACGGTATCCCTTTTTTTATTCTTTCCTAACTTCCCAAGTAAGATCTTCCCCAGTTTTTGGATCTACAATGTTGTGAGTATGTTTGAATGACCAGAAGAGACCAAGTTGTCTCACTTAAGTGAATTGACCCTTTCCAGAAAACCACAGTGGCTGCAAGCCTAGCCCATTTCAAATGCAGGCTCAGGTGTGTTTATGTACTTCCACAGTCACTTGAAATTATCTTTATTTTCTCTTGCTCAAAATGTGTTGCAATCATTGTACCTTGATTTAAATAAGGCTTATGGGACAGTGAACTGTAGAAAGAAAATACTCTTTTTTGATTAATGAAGATCTGAAAGTGTAACATCCCGCTTTTTATTCATGTTAAACATAAAACCTGAGAAAATTTGATCAATTGTTGTGGCTAAGTTTTTTAACCACTTATTTGACTTACTAATAATCCATCTTAAAGTCCATGGTCTAGTGCCTCATTTAATAATTACTTTCTTGTGAAAGTCCAATTTACAATTAAATCCAATTAAAAACCCAAGTTGTTTTAGTCATTCAGAGCAATAAACACCACTAAAGAAGGAAGTACAGAGAGATAGAACAGAAATTATATGGACAATAAAAAATGTCCTTCTCATAACTAAAAATAAATGCTTAATCTTAGTTTTACAGAAACAAAATAATTCATCAAACTGATGTATTTCAAAACCAGCCAGGCTTCAGGACAATAATATAGTCAAGTCTTACTGAAATGTGGCTTGACTGAAATTTAGATAATTACAGACTGTTTCAACAGTTTTCCAGTTCTTTTGGGGAACTGGGCTCAGCTCAATGACTGCAAGGTAAAGAACAAACTCAAACTAAGCTTTCTTTAAGGAAAGTGTTTGTTAAAAATTGCTAAAATAAACAAGAAACATCAGAAGGTTTGAAAGCAGAGGAGTGACACAGACAACAGCATGCTGGAGGGAAAAATTGCTGGATTTTCCCTATCAAAGAAATTAATGAGATTGATATATTGTTTTGAACCTTTTTAATGTTGTGTTGATTTCCTACCTATATTAAGGATCAGCTTAAAGATCCCAGTCATTAAGCTCTTCAATCCTCAGACCAGGGGCATGCGTGTGGGAGGGATGACTTGTGGGAACAAGATTTAAGTCGATGTAGGTCTGTGTGGAAGGTGGTTTTGCTAAACTGACTGTCTTGTCTATCAGACCAGTATTGACCAGCAGGAACTACAAGACAGTGCCCCAATGGTAAAAACTGTTGGCAGAGACCCCAGCTGCAGGTCGTTGACAGACAATCTTGCTTCTCAGACATCTGGGTAACCCTAATTCTTACATGATTCAGCACAAAAATTGTTTTCCAATTTCCAAGCAGCTTATAAATCCTTTGCAAGGTTATGCATTTTCATTTTAGTATCCGAATCCTAAACCTACTATATTCACACTTACCATCTTTGTTTACTAAAGACTAGAGTCTGCTGCTTTCTGCTCTGTCAGCTCTGGATTTGATTTGGTCTTCAGCAACTACCAGGAAGGTGGTTGCTATAGCTGCACTAATGAAAGGAGCAACCATGTTTCCTTGAAGACAGGGTAAGCAAGCATAAATAAACAAATGCTTAAATATATTATAAGTGGTGTTAATAGTGTAAATGAGATATTACTGCAACAGGGAAAATAAGACTTTAGTCCTTTTCAGTGGCTTGTTATTTATCAACCTTGCAACTTCCTACCCAATGCTTAGCTTGAGCTGATACAGCTTTTTTGACAAATATTAAAAGTATTATTAGTTTTATAGGACTTTCTTCTTCATCATGATGCAAGTCACTTTTTTGTTGTATTTATTCATGTCACCACATTTTTCCAGTGACAGTCTGTCTCCACAATTTTGCCAATTCCTGTTATGGCAATAAGGGGCACGTAGATGGAGGTACATGACCAAAGCCAGGAATGTAAGAAAGTTTTAATTAAAAAAAATCCTGTTAAGTTGCACTGAACTTTGTCAACTCTGGTTCACTGAGTTCAGTTTTAAGTGTGATTCTTTTCTGACAAGTGACTGTAAAAACTGCATCACACATTGTCATGTTTATGTTTCAGTGGCTCCGTATCAATTTTGTTCAGGATGTTGTTTGATTTTTTTTAAACCACTAGACCTACCAATGAACCCGAGATTTGAAGGTCATGCTGTGTTCAGTCTCATGCAACACCAACAATAATGGCATTTCTGAGAAAGGAAATCTCTCACTCACCTTCACACCAAACCACTTCGGTGTCTAGGGCAGACTGTGCTGTCAGTTTTTCACGAAGTGAGAGTAAATCCATTCTACTGCCAAGCTAAAATGAAATCTCCCAAAACAAACTTATGCTACATCTATGAAATAGTCTTACAATATTAGCATTATATATTGCATTAAGGTGGCAAAGTTCAGAGGGCCTGATCCTGCTAGCTCATCATGGGACAACCTTCCATCACTGTAATGGAATATGGGAATTATCCTGCAGAGTGATTACTGTAACAGTACTATCCTTCTATTACTATATACCTGTAAGCAGACGGTGTTACTTACCTGAATTATTCAGTACCCTTTTAATAGATCTTAATCTTCCTGGAAAATGCTGAGCAGGTTTTGCTAACGACTGTGTAATGCTAACTTACTGTCTCGTTATTTGGTTGGGACAGAGATACGTTTCTTGGAGATACTGAGTGCTGGAGGCATTGGGCCAACAGCAGCTGATGAATAAAATGAATGGAGCATATTTTAAAGCAAACCTCCTCTTTGCTAGGTATTGAATATGTTTGGTGTTTCAAGAGAAAAAGTAAATGCCACATGGTAAAAATACATTAGTTGGAAACACTGTCTTTTCTTTTCTTACCTGATTTCTGATTCTGACTTAGCACTCTATAAATTATTTTCCTTTTCTTCTCTCCTTTATTTTGCAGTTAACTTTGACCACTTTCAAATATTGCGGGCTATTGGGAAAGGGAGTTTTGGAAAGGTAAGAAACAATTTGCTTGTAGCAGTTAAAAATCTAGTAGAGAATTCCTTTGTGTATGTCTGGTGTGACCTGACTGGGGTAAAGGAACATAGGTTTTGTAGCCTTTTGCTTCTTAAAGACATCTGATTATCAGTATGAACTGACTCTGACTAATCATTAAATTATTTCTATTACAATACATTCACTAAAATTAATTGAGTGAAAATTATTATAATAACTGAGTCTCCTCAGTGGGCATTAGCAGAAAATCAGTCCCCAAAACAAAAACAAACAAAAAAGTAGGAGCAGACTACTTTTTTAGGCAGTCCACTAGAGTTATCTTGTTCTTAAATCTCTGGACTTATTCATCTCTTTAAAATAATTGCAGTATTTTAAAGGCACTTTACATAGATTCCATACACTTGGGACTGTATAAACTGACATACACTGTAATTATGATCATTGAGTAAATGTTTGTTCAATTCAACAGGCTTTTGCTGAAACAGAGAAGATTAATGGTTTGTTTACACATGAGTAGACGACCTTTCTTTCCTATAATAAAGACTATAACAAGGTTTTAAATTTTGATATGGCTAAAAACAAGGCCATGCAATCAGAGAAAATCTTATTATAAAAATATTAGAAACCGTTACTCGCAGGAATACATTTGAAGGTGAAATAGAACTTCAGTAACTGATCAAGCAATCTTGATTTCAATGATTCTTGAGTATATGCCAGCTGAGTGCTGGTGAGCTACTTCTGTAGTTATGCATTAAGAACACACACAGGATTTTGCTGGCTCTTGGCCTTCCATGCAGAAAAATTACTTTTATTTTACAGAGGCCAGAAATACTTCTCGCGGAACAACATGGTCCTTCGTGGCACGGTTCTTATTCAGTTCAGTAATTTCCAGAAGAAACCCTCTTTGAGGTCAATAGGAGAATATGCTGCTAGTGCAAAATGGTATTCAAAAACCCCCTAAAAATCAGGGCAGCTGGAGATTTATGATTGTTTATTATCACAATACAGTGATGGAATATCATGCCAAACTAAATAGAGGTCCAGGAGTGCAAGTCAGGTACAGTATAAGCAGTTAAAGATATATTCAGATCCTGCTGGCCATTGCAAAGACCAGCTGCACTTCTCTTTCTTCAAAGCTTCCCCGTTCACACCTCTACTATCTCTGCCCTTTCAAAGGGGCCCTCACCCTTCCACATCATGCAGCAAAATAAAACAAGCCTACATGCTTTTTGAAGGCTTGTTGTTGATGTTTGATCCACTCTTCTTCATGGCATTCAGGAAACTGGTGGATGTTTTTATGATATTTCTAGAAACAACTAATTTTCTTACAGGTTCATGTGGCTGCAGTGTTCTTGTGAACCTGCTTTGGAGATAGGTATGAATGAGAAAAGAGTTTCACAACCCTGCAAGAACATGTTTAATGTAAGAAAGGACTCACGTATAAGTCCCCTCTAAACTTAAATTCTTATTTTGCAGCTGTCAAATGCAACAGAAGAGTCCTTGGCATAACAGGCTTATTTTTCCCAAATGAATGCAAGCTTCTGACGAATCACCTTGTTTTTCCTTCCACAGACAGGGAAAGAAAGAAACCCATTTTAAAACCACTTATTATGCCATAGCCAAAAGCACAACATGGTAAATCAGTCACCGTTTCAAGTGTCTTTCTCTGTGAGTCAGTCTTTATCGTTCATTTAGAAGCCTCGTTGCTGGCAACTTTTCCTATTACTGTCCTTCTGGAAGTACCTGGCAGCAGAAAACATCAACAAATGATGCAAGACCTCTAATCTCTATTGACTCGTTGTTTGGGCTCTGTTGTGCTCTAGCATCCTGCAACATATAACACCGTGTTTGCTATCATGCCTGCCTTAAACTGCCGCCTTCCTTTATGGCTGCTCTGTGGCCTTTTCTGTTTTCTGAGAGCAATAGGATGTTTTAAGACATGCTCTACTTTTTTATTTTATTGCTGTTGGTACGATCTCTCTCTCTCTTTTTCTTAAATTACTCTGGTTGCTACAGCAACCTTAGGCCTCTGCAGGATGTTGCTGCAGGAGGTATCTGATATGGCAGAGACTCCACAGCTCAGCTCGATCGCGTGCACAGAGCTCAAGGTGATCCTCAGCGTCTCACCTCCTCCGTCGGGGCCGACTGCTTCAGCAGCAACACTCTGTCCCTCCCAGCTGGCTTCACAAAGCAGCTCCCTGCCTTTTCCTTTGGCATTTTCAATCCACAGTAGCAACACTTGCTGTTACAGGAATTCCTAGGCCATTTGGTATCGAATGCTTTCTATCTCGAGAGCTTGTCTTTTCTGAGAAGCGGCCACCTGTTTTAAGCCGCTGCCTCAGTACGCGCTGTTTCTTAGGGACATCTTAAGAGCAGGTGCAGACTTTATGCACTGTAGCATCTTCCCCAGAAAAAGTGAAGATACATCACAGCAATTGTGAGGATGGTAGGAAATGGGTGTGGAGAGAAGAGAAGCAAGGTGCGTGCCCTTGTTTCTGGAAACAGCCAGGCTGGCTTCAAAGGTGTCCTTCGAGAGCTCAGGTTGTACCCTGGTAAGGGACAGAGGAAGGAGGTGAGATCTGAGCCTGCGCAGGACCATCGCAGCCACAGCTTCTGTGGAAGCCAGTGGTTCTTTTGTTCAAGCCAAGTGACGTGCAGGCTACGGCAGAATGGTGCGTGACCACTCGGTGAATACGTGCCCCCACTCCTGGGCACGTGTGTACATACCCGGTGTATGTATCTGTACCTATAGATACTGGTACAGACCTGTGAGCTGCTGCAAGGGTGGCAGTGGTACCCCAGCAAGGTATGTGGCACTACTCTAAAAGTAGCCTTGCTGGCTTCAGTAACCTTGCTTTCCTAGGTAGGTGAAGGTAGCTCTTTGCTTATACTTTGATGTCCTCGTATATTATGGGAAACTTTTTTTTTCTTCTTTTTTTTTGGAAGATCTTTAAGCTAGTTAGGCTTGGCAGGTTTCAGCTATTAATATTTCCAAATACATTTGAAGTGGGCCAGGTCAGAAATTTTGTCCAGTTTTATTCGTATATTAAATATTTGCCTTCTAAATCAATTCAGAAGTAAAAAACTAAAAATACTCAAACCAAAAATGTTAAACACTGGTCTAAGTAGCTATTTCTTTATGACATGTGACACCTTAAAAGTGCTCTCTCATGTTTAATCTGGCTAATTTTTTCCATGTTGTTATATGTAGAGCCATCATTCTTTTCAAACAAAATATTGAAAAAAAAATTTGGAGATCATCCAGTAACTACAAAACTGACTAGGAGTGAAATACAAGAATTATCATTGTTCTTTACTGCAACAGTAACCATATAATTGCAGGCTTACTGCCGCAAAATAATTTGTATTCAGGTGCAACAACTAGTTTTCAGGGATTTTATAGTACCAATTTTCTTCAAGTTATCTGTTCATGGGAGCAGGTATACTGAACAATCTGACCTCCTTAAATTAAATTCAAATTATGATTTCAATGTACAAACTCTTTCTTCTATTTGTCTAAGATGCTGAGACACTGGATTTAGTTCTGATTAATTTAGTTGTATAAAACAGTGACTTCCTCTGCTGAAGTAATTGAAATTACACTAGTGTAAAACAGATGGGAGCCCAGAATCATGTCTGCATTGATTGAGGGTACTTTACTAAATAATATGCAAAGTATTTCAGAAAAAAATATGCTGCTATCCTAAAAGCAACAAAGCACACAATTGCAGAATATTAATATTGTTTGACAGTATAACCACCTATTTTTTTAGCTTGAGTTAATATGAAATGTTACTAAGCAGATGCTTGGTCCCTGCTCCAGCTGTCGTGGTTTGCTCAGGGGAATCTGGGATTGAATCCCCCTATTTCAAGGAAATTCCCCGGCAGTGTAAAGCCAAACTTATGACATCCATTCTCCTGCCTCTTTGTGTAAATCTTTCCAACTCTGCTTGTAGGCTCAGACTATGAGCATTATTTTTTCAGAGTATATGGGTAAGAACAGACAAGGTAGCAGTATTTCAGGCACATGCTTCATAGCAGATTTGTCAATTCCCACTCTGAGTGTGAAACATATAGCTGATTTCTGTCTTGTAGTCCCCTACGTCTAGGTGAGTGTCTTCTGCCCATGCAGTGCCACAGCCCCTCTGCTGAGCTGTGATTACTCATGGCAGCTATAGCTGCCCCATCCGATCTACTGACCTGACGTAAGATGCACCGTATTACGATACAGAAGCATGGCTGAAGTGTGAACTCCAGCTGCCAACTCTCTACCTAATAGTGACCTTGCACAGAGGAACTTTCTCTGATTGTGGTTTTGCATCTCTCCCTCCTTTTTTATGACCTGTCATGAAACCATATCATGTGGTAGTTTGAGAAGCCTAAGTACTCATGTGCCAAACTCAGATCAAAATGGCTTTATTGAGCTTAAGTGTGCCTGCTCCCTGTTGTTCTTTCCAGACCAAGCACATGGTAGCTAGAAGTCTTTTGAAGTCAGTGGGAAACAGGAGAAATCTGTGATTTTCCGCAAGTCAAATTTTTCAGCCATCCCCATCTTTTGCTCTGGGAAGAGCTTCTCTGAAGCTACCTATGGCTGCTCAGCCAACACAGCATTATGCAGCTTTCTGCAGCAAACCATTAGCACATTCTGCCCCAGTTTTACTCAGCATAACTCTCTCGCTTCACTTACTTAGCTCTGCAATAGCCTGTAGGGCACTTCGTCACCCATAGCAGTTGCACTGGCTGTGCGACCTCTTAATCTGCGGATCAGACTTGATCTGTAGGTGCTCTATTTTTAGCATGTGAAATCAGAGGAAATCCAAGAAGGTAGCTTAGAAGTGGACCATAGCATATGTTGCTCCAGAAAAATGAAGTTTAGCCTTGCAGTCATAATCTATTGGTTTTCTTCCCCTGGCTCTGAGGGAAAGTGGCTCCAAGTCACACAGGTCAAATCTCTTTTAACCTGGTAGTTTTGAAGGCAGTTCATTGTACCTTCTCCCAGATATAAAAAAGATACAACCCTGTGATAACAGCTAAGACATGTAGAAAAACCCTCTTTAGAAAGGCAATATTTTCACAAGTGACTTTTAAAAATAAGCATCACGTAACTCCAACGAAGATCAATGGGCATTCATGTTGCCTACCTTTAAACATGTACAACACAGATGCTTACATCCAAGCTAGTCATCTACAGTCTCATTAGGGGGACCTGAGAAGAGAAGCAATCCCTCTAGAGATGGTCCCCTAGACCCATTTAGACCCCTAGGTCTAATACCTTAGGTGGAGATGGATGGGCCTGACCCTCCCTGCTGACTATGAAGCTGGATAGTTGTTGAGTTCTTGACACTTATATTTGGTTTGAAGCATCACCTATAGAGACTGCTGAAGCAGCGATATCAGTTTGACTAGGGCACTGTCTGGGCTTTGGTAAATGGTATTCACAGAAAATTTGAAAGGGAATGTTTTAGCAATGTGAGCGTGACAGGCTTCCATACTGATATGTGTAAATAAGGCAATTCTGCACAGACTTCCACAATAATGAGTCATCACAGAATTTGTTTGTTGAGGAGCCAGAGCACCTGTTTGCCCCTATTTTAAAATGACTCCTTTGAAAAGAAATTATACCATAAACAAAAAAAACCAATTTAAACATTTCCCATTAAGACTGTACACGTAAGGAGAGTTCGAGGGCTTTTCCTTTCTTTCCTGCAGTAGTGGAAAAGTTTCAGCCCGTTGACTTCAGGCTCAGAAGAAGTGCTGACAGCCAGCAGGAGGATTTCCACTACGATTCAGCACTATCATTGCAATGTCAGGCGTTTTTCATGATAACATCAATGTGGATACAGCTTGTGTTTCCTGATTTTTAGTAGGAAGTAGCTTTAGTATATTCATTAAAATCCTATTGATTTTGAAACGGTGTTAAAAGATATGCATAGGTACATGTTACTAGAAAACGTTTACTATAATTCTGCTTTAAAGCTGTATGCTAGGCAAGCTTCTACTAACAACAGAAGGCCTGTTTCAACTGTTCCGAATACCCTTGTCTTTACTGGCAGGTAAGCGCACTGAGTGCCTTCTGGAGTCACAGCAGTGCTTCAAAACCTGTTTACATTACATATTGAGGTGCTCTGTATGATCCTAGTTTGCTGCATTGGTCAAACCTGTAACTCTCAGCTGAGTAAAACCCCATTCTCTCAGCAGTCTCACTAGTCAACAATTCAATAGGGAGGCTTTTTATGTAATGGAATAGGAGTCTTCTGCAAACACCTCAGTCTTGGCCAAGTTTCATATGAAAATCAAGCTGCAAATTCATGCAAGTGAATGAACTTCTGGACTTAGGTTCTGAGCCAAAATCCATAAACGTTGTACTTTATAATGTGATTCACTACACTGGAGTGTCCACATAATCTCAGACAGGTTGTCGGGAATTGCCTCTGCAAATTCTGTTTATACTTTTGAAGAACCTGTGGAAGCTTGAACAATTCATTTCCATCCCTCCATTTCTGTTCAACCCCACCTGCTACCTTTTCTTCCCCCAAAAGGCCAGTTCTAATTCCCCACTGTTCCACAGCCTGGGTTCTTTCCATATAAGTGTGAACCCTTAGTTATCTTAAGGGCATCACCAACATACAGACTTTCCATAACAGCTCAAGGAGCTCAATAAAACAAAACTTCAGTACTCACCATTGTGCAACATTGATGGGCTCAAGACAAAATATTACCATCCACGTTCTACTTAATTAGCAGAACATCTCCTGATATTAGGAAAGGTAATTAGAAAATCTGCTTGATCACAACTTATCATTATAGGTTAAAGGTACTCTATTAACTCCTCTCTGGAGTAGATTTGAGCTAAGGGACACACTTAATGGAAATAGAGTTGCAGAGAGATAAATGTGGTTTGGTTTCACTGGCTCAGTTCCTCTTGGACGGACTGGAAAAAGAGGGGAAGTAAAATATGCTGATGGTACGCACCTGGAGCCTTTCCTCTGTGTTTAAGAAATAAAAGTGACCACACAGTAGATCTCTCTAGGGTCCTTACCCTGGTGCTGGTGGTTCATCACCAGGTCCAGAATCCAGATGACACTTTGTTAAAGTCAGAGGTTTCAGCTGTGGGAATTTGCCTTAGTTTCTCCAGACCATTTCTGAATTTTGAGCATGCAAGTTCCTTAAAATACAACTCAAAACCAAAGGATTTATTTTTGGTTGGCATCATGTTGTAATCTGATCTCTGAGCACTAATTTCATGTGTGTGTACTATAATTTGATGTGTGTATAATAAGGGAGTGTGTATGTGTGCATGTGCGTATGTACGTAAACATACATATAAAATAATAGTGCCCACACTAAGTGAATCCAGAATACCCTTGAGTTTAGACACTACAGAGCTGTGGTATCTAAACCAGAAGCTTCTATTACGTAGTCTGTATACATCCTGATGATGAAAAATTCTGGTTGGAGCCTATGGCTGTGTCAGTAATATAAATGTTGCACCAAAGTAGTATTCTCAACTAATATTCTCTTGACTGTGAAGACACACTAGGAGTGTCACTCAAAAAAGTCCTGATCAATTAACAGGGAAAACCCTTCAGAGCAAAAGTCTGTTGAGGATATAGTTTTGCTCTATGGGTGTGTGTAAGGCTGTTATGAAGATGGGATTTACACCAGCTTTGGGGATAAGACACAGAACAATCTTACATTTCTGTGTTGCCAAAAATCACATTTAAAATGATAGTTCCTAGATGTGGTGCTGGTGACAATCTCCAGCTTCATTCACAGGGTAAACTACCATGATGAAAACCAATCCAGGCCTTACTCAGGAGTTCTCTTGACTGAGATTTATTTCCTGCATTTACAAAATTATTTGACTTTTGTAAAAAAAAACCCAAACAAAACCAAAGTTAAAGCAAAGAAATTTACTGCTAGAGACTAAATCATTGTAATGGTGTCTCATGACTTCAAAAATATTATGATGAATCTCTGTACAAATATTCTTTTTCTTTTCAACAATAATTAAGGGAGCATAATTCTGATACTTAGATGAAATATTGAGCCTTCTGACCATAGGTTATGTTTATGATGCAGTCATCAAGATGTGTGTATTGACTTGCAGGAATGAGGACAATGATTGTGCATTTTCCTAGACAGGAGGCAGTAATTTCTGTGACTAATGAAATAGCCTGTAATTTGAGCAATCAGAGTGTATTCTGCCCAGCTGTGCCATGTAACATCTGAAAGTTATGCCACTTTTCTGCATCCCCATTTCCTCTTATGCAGGAGTGAGGTGTTCTTTTGTTAATTTATTAATTAAAATCTATTACAAAGAATCCTGCACAGCTGTGAAGCTGTGATGTGGACTTTCTAAAGGTGCTCCTAGATTGTAGTATCCAGATCTAGATTATTGAAATATCATAAAAGGCTCCTTTTTTCAAAGTCACAACTGAGTTTCCTTTCTGTAGGTGTCAAACTTTTTCTTTCACTTTGCTGTCACTTAGGTGTGCATTGTACAGAAGAGAGACACCAAGAAAATGTATGCCATGAAATATATGAATAAACAGAAGTGCATTGAGAGAGATGAAGTTCGAAATGTTTTTCGGGAGCTACAGATAATGCAAGGCCTGGAGCATCCCTTCCTAGTCAATCTATGGTAAGGAAACCTTTAAAATTCTATCAGGGATCTCTTGTTTTCTCCTTACTGCTGAATCAGTTCAGGCTATGGAAGGCTGGAAAGTATGAAAAATACGAACAATTTTTGATGACCTCTTTTTTTAAGGTTTTTAGGTTTTGCAGAGGGTTTTATGTTTCATGAATATTTTACAGGTGCCCTTTTGCATTAGAATATTTAAGCATCACTTTCACCTTTTCATTTCTGGTTCGGTTTCTCTCCAGACTGTTACAGCAGTGTGTGGAAATGTGTTATTCTGTTCAGCTTCATCATTTCTTTTTGACAATACCTGGACGAAACATCTGTTATAAGGCTGTGGAATATTAAACCAAACAATTCAATTAAATTGTTTTTCGTTGATTAAGAGAAAATTCAAAACTCAATTACTCTTAAAAAATGGCTGACATGGAACAACAGAAAAGCATCTTTTTGTCACCTGGAATTTCTCTTATCTTCCCTGTGCTAGCCACTGAATGCTTTGGTCACATATGAGTGTGAGAAAATGTCGGTCAAATAATGACTAGCTTCAGCTACACCACCAACTTAAAATATTTGCTGGCTTTTATGTAGTGATAGTAGTAATGGGATGCAGACTTTTTCTCCCTTATCTAAAAATGACCTACACTGTTCAAAAAAAAGGAGACATAAACCATTATGACATGAAAATTGTTCAGTTCATGAATAGCTTGATTGGCTGCAGATGGTCACAGTGCAAACAGACCTTCTGTTTTGTGTTTTAGTTATCTTACTAGAGGTCGATGCCTAACCTACAGTCTTTTGCTCATCTTTTATTTCATGCTTGACCTGTACAGGTGAAAAATTTCTTGTTGTCAACTTAACAGCTTTCATGAATTAAAAGCCAAATTGTGTTCTGGCTTGAGTGAACACAGCTTTAGTATAATTGCAGTCACTTATACCAACAAAGCATTTGATCCCAAAATTAATTCAAAAAGGACCTGATCATATATATATATATGTCTCAAGAGCTCTACCCTTGAGACAGATGATCATACTTGAGCTAACCTAATATCCTGTTGGAGGCTTAAAGAAAAATATATAAACATTGTGACTGTAATACAAAACTTTCCCAGTATATTTTCCAAGGTTCCAGCAACCTGTACTCTGGGGATTTCTTCACCAAAGATATGGTATCTCTGTGCTTAAGAGTCAGTGGATTTTTCTTTCATGCATTTGTCTAATCTCTTTTGAACTCACAGAAACTTTTGTTCTTTATCAAGTGGTGGCAGAGATTTGCACTGTGTAACTAGACACTGTGCAGAAACAGTCATAGGTTAATGTGATCTACAAGATACTTCAGTAAACATAACAGTGCTGAAGGACTAAAGATCAACTATTTATTGTGAAACAAAAAGTATGCTAGATTCCAATTACTGAATTATAATAAGTTAATTAATATTCTTTCTTGTTTTCTTTTTTTGCCAAAGTTTAAACCTGAAATAAGTAATACCTTAAAGTGCATTGGGTGTGATGATGATTTTTATTGTAAATAATTAGTTTATTCTTCTCATGCTTCTGAGACACTGTCACAAGATCTCAAGACTCATATGTTATACTGTATGTGTATATTAGAACATTTTCCAAAAAAAATTTAATTGACAGTTAGTATTTTCACCTGGAGTGTTCACCTCAAACATTACACGTTCAAATGTGTAGTGATTCAAGGCCCTGACTCCAGAGTGAGCTACTGAACTACTGGAGAACGTATATTTCACCCTGGGCTAGCACAGCAAAGGAAAGTCTTGAACCCAAGCCTCCCCAAAATTAATCTAGCCTACCCCAAATAACTCATTCTTTGAACCAGGCCCATAATACGTTTCTATAATTAACCTTGTACAATCCTAAATGAATTTAAAATAGCTTCTGACATATTTCTGGAATGCCTACACTTGCAGATGGCAGTAGCGTGTTCCAGACCTCTGAATGCTCTATCTTGACTTCTGCCTGAATTTCAAGATGTTCTACACATTGTCTTCAAATAATGACTTATGTTATTGAAATACAACAAAACACAAAAATCACAAGTGACCCATGAATAATGGTCACATCTGTTCTGTTAACACTAAGCCATATGAAGCTTTTAAACATATTAAGTATATTTTATTTATTTAATAATTGAAACTACATTTTATTTGTTTATTTACAACCATGAAAAAAGGAACACTGCAAGTACAAATGGAATATTCCTTAAACATATTTTATGTGTTCCCAGCAATAATCTCTTAAAATAACAGCATTTTCATTGATTTTTTTTATGAATTAGCAGCCTGTTTAATGTATTTTTACTTGCAGTTTAGATGCAATAATAATTTGCATCAAATACATTTACATTGTAGCTATAACTTACATCAGATGATTATCAGGAATCCATGAGATTTCCTTTTATGAGTCAATTCATGGCATACTAATGGAAGGAAAGAGTTGAAGCTGCATTTCTTCTATAGTAAGTGCAGCTAAATTTGTGTTTCATTTTTTGGAGTTAGATTTTTTTTCTGTTCATTTTGTTAATTGCATTGTAAATGTACAAATGGGCTGTAAAAGGAGCTACTAGCTCTATCTTGTTTCACAAACTGGAATATTAATTTAGCAAGGAATAGTTATATCATGGTGTATGGGCAATAACATAGCTGCAGCTTGGGTAAATGTTAAGTTTCTTTTGACCGGGCTGTTTTGGACTAGTCTGTCTTTCTAGGCTCTATCACACTCTCTGAGGGTTCATATCAGTTTTCAGAAATCCTGCCCAAGGTAAGATTTTGGTGACTAAAACTCAGAAATCTCATCAGCTTACTAAATTTAATTGGCATCTCCCTACTTAGCCAGGGTATCCAATTTTGATTTCCCAAGGATATTCAGAAGTAATTCTGAAGAAGTTACTCTGAGAAGGTAAGTACCCATCTGCCATCAAGAGCTCTGCTGCAGTCCCCACACCAGTAGACAGGCACTGATGCTCTGTTCACCTAACTAAAAAACCACTAATCCTTCTAAAGAAGTCAGAAATTCAGTTATAGGCAGGACTCAGACTAAGATGAATAGTGGTGAACAGCTTTTCCAAAATGGTGCCTTTTACATTCGATTGTCATTGGATAAAAACTGAAAACAGGCTTTGGATGAGGAACTGTAGTAAAGTGTGTTTGCACAAAACACTTTGTGGGCTTGTAGTTAAACAGTCATGTAGTCTGTGAAAAATTGGGGATCCGGCTGCCCACACTAAGGGGAGCCTAGAGCTCATGTGTCCTGCTTTCTAGATGACCTGACTACTTGTCTGCTATGCAAAATGCAATGATGGTGCCAACAGCTTTTTTGATAAAAATGAATCTATCTTATTTGCCCCTTGTAATCTCAGTCAAAAGTAATTAGCCAGCTGGACCAGTCTGGATGACACTTCAAAAGTCTTCAGAAAAACCTACATTTCTCCACTGATTTGAAAGGGAAATTAGACACTGATTTTAGTTGCACTGTCCTTCCCCTTGATTCCTCCCTCCCCTAATCCCCAGTTATAAGAAGCAAGACTTAAGCTTACATAGGTAGCCTGGACCTGGTCTACTGTTTTTTTTTCTGGAAGGGATATACATGATGATAAAATTAGGGAATTTTATTATCAAAATACTTGCATTTTCTTCAAAGTATCATTTTCTGTAAGAACTTCAGTGTCATCAAAATCTATTTTTTTGCTCTTGGATGAATTGAAATGAAATCTTATCTCTTTTAATTCAAAATGTCAAGTCCCAAATCCATACTGAAAAGCATATTTGGAGGAAACACCACTCATGACAAGAGTTTGTGGGACTGTCCCTGACCAGAACTGCTGATTTTCAAATGATAATCATCTGGACCTTCAAGTTATACAATAAAATTAATATAGTGGTAAATCTCCCAACAGTTCCTTGAACTAAAAGGAATACTAACCAAGCACATTAATCTTTTTTTGAGGAATTACATCATCAAAGAGAAAAGCTGGCAACTCAAGAAACAAACATGAAGACTGGAAAGCCCTTTAGTTATACATGATAACAGCACAAAGAAGTAATGAGATATGGGAAAACAATCTGTCATCAGTTAAATTCTTGTGGAGAGAAAAAGAAGAGGAAAGAAAGTAAACCTTCTGTAGTGAGTAATTCTGCTGGCATCCATCAGTAACCCCAGCATACACAAGAATACGGAACAGCTAATATGAAACAAGGGTAGCATCTCAACTCCAAAAGGTCTATATTAAAAAGCTTTTTGAGGTTCATGTGTCTTCTCTGAGCTTTATTAAACTTAGTTTCACAATCTAACCTATAAATCATATTATTTGAAGTATGAACTGTCTTTCATAACATCTGACACAGAAAAGAATCATTCTTCTGTAAATGCTCATAATAGCTTGGAGGATAAGAGCGTTTTTCAGGAAGGGCTTGGGGTTGATTTACAACCTTCATTTTAGAAATGAAATTGAATAAATGCTTAAAGATATCTGAGCCTTGTAGCCAGTTTTATCACCGTTAGAGGCATTTCTGATAATAGAGATTCCTTCTTAAAATGAAAAGCAGTCCTGTTTTTTATCAGGCCTTTTGTATGTTGTGTGTATTTCAGGCATAGATGAATGAGCTGTAGAAATGTCAGCTCCTAACATGATCCCACCTTGAGACTACAACACTCCCCTTTAAGATCCAGCATTTTATCCTTGTTTATCCTTGCCCAAATACCTGGGTGTCCCCTGGGCAAGATGAGTAGTGTTCCTGAAAAGATCCGTATTTTATATATCTTTCTCACAACATACATTAGGACTAAGCCAAGAGCCAGGTTACTCCCTATGTACCAATGTGGCTAGACTTGTCACTACATGACTTGTCTTCAAACACGAGTAGACTCACTGGCTGCTCCGAAAATAATACAGCTTACCACAAAAGGCAGAAGTTTTCTGCAAAAAATCATGTATCTAAATGGTTTCTCTGATGATGTGGAACAGAAAAATCTGAAAAAATTTTGGACCATTCCTCAAAGCTTTTGGAACACTGAAGTCACCTTATTTTTTAGTCTTGCTTAAAGCTGTTATATCCTTTTTAAATTGTCAGAACAATTTCAAAGGCAGCAGAGGGAGAAAGATGAAGATTTACTTTTGTCAGCTTATAGGTCATTTTCCTAGTATAGAGAGAACAATATGTTTGATACATTTAACAACCCATAAAGAAGTGTTAGCTGCATTCTCAGAGTGGCTCTATATTCTGATGTATTTTTCTTTCTACTCACCTCTGGAGTCTTCACCTACTCAGCCTATGGAAACGGTATGTATTTCATAAGACAGGTCTACAAAAGTACATTACTGCTACCAGCTAGAGTAAGACTAAGTTTCAATTCCAGTGAAAAATGGACCAAGTGCAATACACACATCATAGCAAAAATGTTCATTCATTTCTGAATTCACCTAATACCCCAATCTGTCTTCAAAAGAAAGAGGAGATAAAAAAGAGTCCCATATCCATACTGAAAAGCATATTTGGAGGAAACACCACTCATGACAACCTTTTCAAGAGTTTGTGGGACTGTCCCTGACCAGAACTGCTGATTTTCAAATGATAATCATCTGGACCTTCAAGTTATACAATAAAGTTAATATAGTGGTAAATCTCCCAACAGTTCCTTGAACTAAAAGGAATACAGCTGGAGAGAAGAAATTATTTGTTCAGTCTCAAGTGTTGGATGGGCTGTTTAATGTACACACACATGACTGGAAATTATCACTTCCCTGTGAAGGTGCCCTTTCTAGAACAAGCTGGGAGGAATGTCACCTTGGACTGCCCCATAGCACAGCTCTGCTCCTCAGACTGGTGTCAGAAATATGCATAATCCTACAAACTTAAGGAAGCGATAGCAGCTGGCCAAGTGTTTGACTGCTGGGTGGAGCTGAAAATAAGCAATTAAGGAGCACCAATTACCCATTAGAGACCCCAAGCACCAAGAGGAGGTGGTTTAGGTCAGTCTTAGGTGAGTTTGCTCAGCGGCTGTGGTGTTTGGCTGTTACTTGCCTTGGCATAATAGACCTAATCAGGAGTGAAAATATTTTATGGAGGATAGAAAATTTCTTTTCTGATATCTAATATGGCCAGCTTTCTGAGCTTCGTGAGACTCCATACTAAAGGCTATGAGTGAAGTGCCTGATCTAACAGAAAAATGACATTATGTTTTTGGAAGGGAGCAGGGGTCTTGTGGTGTTTTCTGTCAGAACACAGGTTGGGTGTTTGCAGCTAGCCTGACTGCCTCTTCAGCAGTAAGGAGTCCTGCTGAAAAGGGAAGTCAAGCTATAGTGATGTCTATCTTAATAGTATGTGGTGGATCCCCCAAAGGTCATGAAACAACAGATCCTGACAAACATTCAGGTTTCCTGGCGAGTAATGAAGGTGTTCAATGCTCTTGGCTTTCTTTGGTTATACCCAGCTGCTCTAAGCCTGGTTTCTGGGAAGAAAGACTATGATGTTGCCCTCTTTGGCTATGTCTATGCTAGTAATTTAAAACTGGGTATTCTTCCTGGACTCTTGAACCCAATCTTCCATACTGCTAAATATTTTTAGACCCACTCCTAGCCTAGTTGTGGGCTGGGGCATGAGCACCATCCCAGATGAGGCCCCGGTGCAGCCAGATTGCTCCCAGTGGGCAGCTAGCATGCCATCACCATGGGTTTGAAGGTGACAGTTTAATAGTCCAGGCACAGACTTTTCTGTGCCATTTGGTCTTAGTGCTGTAGAACAGCCACTGACATGTTTATTGATACAACATACGTTTCCTACCTCTTTGTGAATTTAGCTGAGGTCGTGAACCCCAGGCTATGTAATCCTAGGCCACTCTAGATATCTGATGGGCTCTAAGATTCCTTTCCAGGCAAGAAGAGATTGTAAATCAAGGGATATATATATATGTGTGTGTATATATATATATGTGTCTTGCACAGAGCTTAGATGGGTGAACTCTTTTTGCTATAGAGGGAGCAAAGAGTAAGTACTTTCCTCAAATAGCTAGATCTTTTCATCACTGCATTAATGTAAATCTGGAATAGGTAAAGATACAGAAATTTTATACCTAAGATTAAAAAAAAAAGTCTTTTCTCCAGAGCCTTAGAAGAGATAATGGAGGAATAAGGGCAGGAAAAGGTGATGAGGCAGCAGGAAGGGTAGGATAATTGGAAGAAGAGAATACAGGAAAGATTTGTCTTGAGTTGTAAATATTCAGGATATTATTTCTGGCTGTGGAAATTACATTGGACTCAACATTGCCAGTTGGTAACCTCTGGATGCCTGTGCTAAATGAATGTTAGCTGTAACATCTTCACTGACTGATGAGTGCATGCTCCAACAGTTACTTATTTTTATGTTGATTTTAATACCCTAAGATACTAATTGCCAGTATTGGGACACTGTCTCAAGTCTGCCTGTATGGAATTTTGTTCTGGTGACTAATTGTTTCCTGTGAGAAATTGCTGTCACCTTGGAATATGTATCTTTGGACTTAACTTTAATACGTTCCCCATAAAAGCAGGAATTGGCCTTTGGCATAGTTTAAGTTTTGATCCTTTTTGCATTAAAATATGCTGCAATAGATATTTCACCTCATGTGTGTCTCACTGCATCCTGGGACCTTCTTAGGAGCCTGTCTTCTGCATCATTCTTACTGAGACAGAGACTTTATTTGCTGACCCATAATAGACTTTGCTCACAGAAAGCTTTCACTGCAAGAGGAATTTTATTATAATCACTGGTAAATATTAATCTGCTGGGAAAAATAATCCCTTTTGTTTTAGAAATGGTCGGTTTCGGTCAAGTTCTTATGAATTCATGATTATTGCCTCATTCTGCCTTCATGGGGGGATAGCTGCTATCCAAAGCAGACCATCCTGAGCTTGGTGTTAGCCTTGGCCATGTCTCAGGTCTGTGGTGTAGTCACAATATTCCTCTGGACATTTGTGGCAGGGATAAGTATTGTTCCTTTTTGGACAGAAGTAGAGCTCCAGGGGTAGCTGTGGCAGGGGTATTCTCAGGAGACCTTGCAGGGGAGCAGGGTTTCAATGCTGTCAGCCTAATGAGATGGGAAAGAAAGAAGAAAAGCCCTTAGACATTGCTTCAGACTCCTCAATTGCCAATTTAGGCAAGCAGTGCTTTTTTTTTCTTTTTTTTTTTTCATTCTCTGCTTTAAAGGTTATGAATGCCAAACATGATAGCTAGAGTGCGTAATTAGACTGATAACCAAGGTTCTGTAGGTAAAGTGGTTCTCATAATCAGTGGCAGAGTAATGAGTTCATCATGCAAATCTGTTTTCAGGCAGGACCGGTTCTTACCTATGCTATGGAAACTGGGACTGCAATTAGCCTGTACTAAAAGCTCTGCTAAAGGTGGACTACACAAGATGCAGCTCAGTGCTGCATTAACAAAGCTCAACAACTTTGGGACAGCCATCATATTGCAAAACTGTCTTGGATGCGCTTGTAAAATCATCCATAGACATCCAGGGAGTGAATGCAAAGAAGGTGATCATTATGGAATAAAAATAAGTGCTTAACACTTTCATTGCAAAACTTTGGTATTGAACAGATCCTACAAATCTACACCTAGTCCAAAAATGTTATTCTTGGAGACTATTGGTGGTGTAATGTGGCTTGGAATTATTCCTAGTTTACTTCAGAATATATTTGAGTTTTTAGTGATGATACTTTTAGTTCAAACCAGATAAAAACACATAGGTGAATTCCTTTTTATTTATAACAGGTTGCAGTAAAAGTCAAGGCACAAATACTAAAAACAAAACAAAAACCCACCATGGAACTAGCAAGTAATATAAAAATAGTGATAATTGAAGTAATATCTGTGTGCTTCAGGTAATATGTTAGCTCTCTGAGTCAGATCTTTCCTTTTTACTTCTGCTAGAATGCCAAGTCTATTTTTCATGTTGCCAAATATTAAAAGTTGGGCACTTTTTCTGCCAAATGTCCAAAAGGACAGAAGAGAAGCCAAAAGGCTGACTATTTAGGTACAAGAGGTGTAAATAAATAAATAATAATAAAAATCCTGAGTGGAAGGCAATTTAAATTTTGCATTGTCAGAATTGTATCAAATAGAGTGGATTTAAAATGGCAAATAGTGGGATTGAACCAAAGCAGGAAGTTCTGTAATGCATTATTGTTCTAATATTGCCTGCTTGGGGGAATCTTTGCCTTGGTTCATTAAAATTTATCAAAGCTTTTATTATTTTAAAAGTCAACTACAGATTTTTACAGCATAAGTGTGCTCTTAATTTCATTTTATTGAACTAAAATGATAGTTATTGTACTTGTAATGTGCAGTGAGAAGCTGATACTAACACTTCAGAAAATGATTAATGGTATCCTGTTCCTAAATTAATGACAGCTTTGCAGTGTAAAGTTCTCATTAGAAGAGACTAACTCTCATGTTTCATAAGTACACACCACAAAAAGGAGGATTTAAGGTTCCTTTTCTACTAATGTTGTACTTCTTACAAACAACGTCCTGACTGAGGAAAGGTCATGGGCTATGAAGATGACTATTTAAATTCCTCTGCAAAACAGTTGTGGCCGGGAGGAAAATGACTTCTGCCTGACAAATTCTCTCTAATTACCTAAACTAGAATTTCTCCAGGGAGCAGAGGGTAAATTCTGTCTTGCAAAAAGCCAAGGTGGTGGGATTAAGTCTTGTTGGCAAACCAGTAAGAAAAATAAAACTAACAGAAATAACTGTCCTGGTTTCAGCTGGGATAGTTAATTGTCTTCCTAGTAGCTG
>NW_010973342.1:756116-762344 GCF_000737465.1 Haliaeetus leucocephalus
AGTGAGTGAGCGGCTGCGTGGTTCTTAGTTGCTGGCTGGGGTTAAACCACGACAATAACTCTTCTTCTTCACCATAGCTTTCACAGGCTCACCAGCAGATGCGTTGGGAGAAGGAGGGGACAAAATAAGGATGCAAACAGAAGTGATAATAAGCCTGGTGAGGGATGTGAACTTTGGGATGAAAGGAGAAGGCACTTTTCTCCTTCACTGGGTACAAAATCTAACCTAATCAGAAAATGTAATCAATATTGGTGTGTAAGTCAGATTCTTCAAGGTCTGAACTTCCTTTACTGATATTTGAAAATAAAGAAAGCAGAAGAGGAGATCAGGTTTTGCTTCTCAGGTCTCTCCAAAGAAGAGGAGAGACAAGCTATAGACCTCTCTGCATGCTGTTCTTTCTGTGGGAGCTGAAAACTGCAACCATTTTTTAAAAATAACCAAAATATTTTGCTCACCTTGAACTAGACCACTTGAAATACTCCCTTGAGGAAAATATCCTTTATTTGAAGATAATATTCAAAACCAAAATACTCCTTCCTAGAGAAAATAGTTTGATAAATGATAAATAAACAAATGGTACGATAAAAATGGAACAGCATATTCTAAGCTGTATGCATTTAAAAGAAATTTTAGGAGTTAAGCTTCATAAGGCACTAGGAAAATATAGAGATATAATTTACAAGCTAAGCTATTAACATCCGAAAGGGATAAAATATGTTATGCTGGTCTCAAGTATTCTCCTTGTTATTGTTGTTCATCACTTAGTAAATGGTGACATCTGTAGTTTTGACAGTACAGTACTTCATTCCTTAGAGAAAGGAAAGCATTGCTTCTTTCTAGTCAGAACAACCAGCTCTATATAAATTACAGGTAGGACAATTTTCACTTTTTGAAACAGCTTTACTGGATGATCCAGGGTTTATACGTGAACACCTGCATGTTTTTACTAGGTCTGGGAAGTCTGGTATAGCACCATCTTCCATTTGTCTTCAACCATGGTCTAGCTGCCTGCATCTAGTTTTTAGCAAAGTATGGGTTTAGCCAAGCTACCTACAGTTGTACTATCATTATTCTAAAAACCTGGTGGCATATGTTGTCTAACAAGGCTCCTATGAAATAATAAGGACAAAAGTCTGATTCTGATCCATATTTGGGATCACTAAATTACAGAATGACACCAAAGAATCATAGGGTTTTCCAGCATTTGTTCAAGTGGAAACAAGAATTTTAGCTGTACTGAAAAACTGGCACTAGTCATTAGGATATAAAAATATAGGAAGATTGATAAGGCAGGCTTTTAAAAAGTAGTGAAACATTGAAAATGACATTGTGAGCATCTAGAATCACAGAGAGCAGCATGTCTTTGGGACTAACTCTGCGGTGGCCACCTCACACACATGTGCTGTCGAGAAATGAACAGGTCTTCCTTCACATCCCAAGTAAAAAGATGTAAGACGAGCATTTTGCCAGAGAAGCTCTGTGAGCAACAGCCACCTCAGCAGCCTGGGACAGCTGGACAGCACAACGTGATTCACTCAGAGTAACGGCAGGGAAAAATACTATTTTTACAACTCTTTGACCCAGTTCAATGCTGAAGAAGAAATTGAACTTTTCTGCTGGCACTTCTCTGCCAGTAAGCTTGTATTTCATTTTCCTCTGAGCCCTTAAACAACTCTATACTGCATCTGTCTCTGTTCCTAATCAATCATGTTAGGCCTTTTTCTGCTCAGCAAGGTCTATTACTCACTTGTGACATACAGAGAAATGCTTTCTCAGATACAGTCTCCTGGGTTTCCTCTCCTGTTCCTCTCGGTCCCACTCTTCTCTGGAGTCGGCTGGCTGGCAGCCCATTTTGTTGTATGAAGGCTGTTGATGTCTGGTGAACTCTTTAAAATGGTTTATTTTAGTTCCTGAAATGTGGCTGGATAAACAAAGTATTTTTAATGTCTCTCTTTTTCCTTTCTTTTTTTTTTTTTTCTGTAAATAACTCAAGAGTATCTTATGACCTTTTTAATAGTGTTTTGATACGCCAGCTTCAGGATGCCCCATCAATAAATATTGAGTTGCCTCTGGTTCCTTCTTTTGCTGTCTATTTAGTACAACTGATGCCACATGCCCATCAACTGCATAACTAGAGGCAATGGTTGATACTCCAATTCAGATGAAAAAATATCTTTAATTAGTGTTATCACAACCTTTGACAAGTAGACCCTGCTTTAATTACATCCTACATTCATTATTCTGTAACTGTTCTAATGAACAGTTTCATTTCACACTCTCGAAAGTCTTTTTTTGTTTGCTTTTATCTCTCTTACTCAGGAGATATCTGAAAACTTAGCATGTCACCAAGGCTCTTGTGCTCTCCTGAGTTGTCTGTGCTCTTTCCCAGTGACAAGAGAAAAATAGGACCCTCCAAATTGTTCTCCAGCCTCTGTTCAAGCAGGGAACCCTGACTGAACTACGCCTTCTGGATCCCAGCAGGCACAACTTGTTTATAAGCTATAGGACACAAGAAACTAAGGGTGCTGTCAGTAGCTTCAGAGTAATGGAGCTGTCAAACGCCGTCGGGTCGGGGAGCAGTGCTGTGCACAGTGTTTTCCAGCACTGTGCCCAGAAAAGGGCAGCAGTCACGGCCGAGGCTCCCAGCCAGGCTGACAGCGCGGGGCAGCTGGCACCGGGGTTCCATCCCTGCCACAGTCAGATGGTTTGGTGGTACATCAGCAGAAATCGATAAGCTCCCTGCTTAAATGCTTTTCCCCCCTGTTTTATCAGTCGTGTGTGAAGCGATTCAGTTTAACCTTGGGAAGATGCTTTGTTTTGTTCATTCATAACTCCCAGAAGTGGAGGATGTATAGTTATAGTGAAATTAAATGATAGTGTCCAACAAGCACCTCCTTCCCTGAGACATGGTGGGTTTTTTGCATTCTAGAATCAGTGGTAAAGACAAAATCTTATAACTAGCCATTGATTAACCTGGGAAAAAAAGTATTACTCTTAATCTCCTGTCCTACTTACTTGGAGAGCTTGATTAAATAATAAAAAGAAAAGTTGCAGTTACGTTTACAGGACTTTCACCCATGCTATCCTCTACTCTTTTCTACATTCTCCATGAAAACTGAATTTTTAACGTGAAGCTGTAGCAGAGGCATAAAAGCATCATGCATACCATCATGTCTGCAGAGCCTTCTTCTAAGGACAAATCTAGACAAGTAAAGTGTGGTGGTTCCTACCTCTTCAAACACTGAGTCTTTGGGGAAAAATCAGATTTAGAAGTAAAGTACAGAGGTATCACAGTACACAGATGAATGAAAGAAGGCAGGTGACAAAGTAGTGTTTAATGAGGAGAGATCCTTCTTTCTCAACTACTTCTTTAACATCCTCTCACCACCACCTTGACAATTCCTCCCTCTACC
The DNA here is from genome assembly GCF_000737465.1 of Haliaeetus leucocephalus. Classification (NCBI taxonomy): domain Eukaryota; kingdom Metazoa; phylum Chordata; class Aves; order Accipitriformes; family Accipitridae; genus Haliaeetus; species Haliaeetus leucocephalus. The sequence goes on from NW_010973342.1 coordinate 759,530, forward strand.
AGTGCCCACACCCTGCCTTCTCCTCTCAAGGCAACCTGACAGGCTCTTGCTTCTAACCCAGGTTGGTTCTTGCTCTTATGGAGAAACTGTCAGGCTGCAGGGACTAAATGAGAAAGCAGTCCAGAATGGCCTTTTCTGCTTTAAATTTATCCCTCAAAATATGTCATTGGGGGTGGGAGGGAGGAGGGAGGGACTCTTTTCTATCCATCTTGTACTTCTGACTTGTTTCTCTTTATATATATTTAAATTTTTATAGGAATACAATTTTTTTTTGAGCAGCAATCCTTTAACTATGCATTTGCAAAGCACGTTGTGGGTGCTGCCATAATGTTATAGACAACTGCCCAATACTTCTGCTGTACAGAAGATGCATGGGACATTAATTAGGTTTCATTGTTTCTTTGCCTTTAATTTAATGTAGGTTTCCATGACAGCAAAGAGAGACAAATCAGTCAAAGCCAATAGTTAAAACTGACAATTTGCATTCTGGTCTCTAGCCTCAAAAATGTGATGTACATTTAAATAATTTGATTGTCTGAGTGTTTGGTCACATGTTATACTGCTGTCTCTTCATTTACAGCAGTCTTCTGTAAAAATGTAAACTATTATGGGATGCTGATCTGAGATTCTGACTCTGCTATTTATAGAGTATAGTCTATTCAAATCCAATAGTTTTTTTTATCCTAACTAATGCAGTAGTAGTAGTAAGAAAATCAGGGAAGGAGCTGTTATGCTGTAGCCTAACTACATATTTATGTGAAAGTTGTATATAGAGACGGCTGAAAGTAGTTTTAACAGGAAATTTAACAGAAAATTAGGTATTGACTAAAATCTAATTTTTCTCTTTCCCCTAAATCTCTTACTTCTACTAGAAAAAGGTATGAATATCCAGAAACATATCGATTCACTAATGTAGCCCTTGATTCTACTGCAAATTGTAGTCTGATGCATTTGCTCACTGTTTAATTCAAGAGGCAAAGATGAGAGGAGTTTAGGCACACCCAACAATCTAGTTTACATACATTTACATATTTTTTTTTAGAGGAAGCTTGTTTCTTACTGTAAAAAGTGTTTAGGAAAACAACTTCTTTAAACATATGATTTATATTACTGTTCTTAATCATTAATGCTAGCCTGTAGCACAGATATTTAAGATAGTTCTAGGCTTCCCCATGTAGAACTATAAAGAGGGGAAATATGAAGTCATTGTAAATTTTCCTAAATGCTGGCAGAGGAGGAATTTAGTTTTAATGCTCTCTTCCTGACAAATGGATCTGATTTAGGTCTACAAAATATGGCAATCTTCTCCCAAACGGTCAGCTGACTTTGTATGAACAGTGTCTCCCACTTTAAAATGCTATTTCTGTTTTGTGTGATAGAAAGCACTGACATATTTTGTTGAAACACACACATGCAGAATACCTCCTCCTATTTTCAGCTGTCTTTCTGGAGCATTAGGGTCCTTGAGTATATCCCCTAAAATAGATCCAAAAGTAATTAAACACGAGGTGTTGCATCTGTGTCTCATTGGCACAAGCTAGAGAGGCCGCTGCTTTTTCTAAGAGAACTTTGAAGCAGCAGAACCTTCAAAATACAAAAGTTGGGGTCAGACAGATGTGGGCCAGTTGTCACGTTTTATGATAAGCTGGCCAAAAGTGCCCAATTCAACTATTCAGCATGTTCAGTTGTAAAATACTTAGCAGGAGCTGGGGAGAGCTGACAGTCTCTTACGTGATAAGACCCCATTCTTGGTGGTATGCAGAAGATGGTCAGATAAGGAGAGTTGTGTGCTCCAACCCCTCCCCAAACACCCCCAGCCTCACCCTGAGTCCTTCTAGGGGTAGTCTTATGGATGTCTGTGAAGGCTCAAGCAAATGACTGCAGTATATGTTACAGACAGCAAGCCTAGATACATACCCACCCTGGTCCTTCAAACTGGTAATGTCCTATGCATAAGAAATGGGATTTTGGTCCTGATGCCCCTTTCAGCATATAGGAGAGATCACATCGCAAATGGTAGAAAACTCTGCACAATTTAGAAAACAATACCACTAAACAGCACAAGGATGTATACCCTGGAGGGGATTTGAGTGGTGGAAGGAGGACTTGCTTGTTTCCTTTGGGGTTTTTAGGAGACCAAACACTGGAAACAGCTGCAGTGGAAAAGAAGACAAGCTCATATCCAGGACTCTTGAGACAAGTGGTCTCAGTGACAGGTTTAATTGGGATGCACATTAAAAACTTTCATTGAATAAGTAACAGTGGCTGGAGTAAGTGGTTGCTGTTATTACTTGCCTTTAAGGAAAAATACCAGGCAAAACCTGATTTATTTTAATTCTTCCTTTGATAACTAAAAGGTCCACTTTGTACAAGAGAGTTTGCTTTGGCAAACCTGTTATTTCTGTTAACATTTTAGGAAAGCAAAGCATTGGCTGCTGAAGAAAACAAGGCACTTGTAAAGCCTGAGGATGGATGTACGGCTGAGGTAGCTATGTGAAAAAGAAAACTCTGAAAGTGGGTTTGATGTGTAAAGATGTGATGAGAGTAAAAAGAATCACAAATGAAAGCCCAAACTGAACCTCCTGATACAGGATGTATCACAGAATTAGGTCATTACAAAAATGGCTGGGTTGAATAGGAGTCTGATTAAAGTGGTGACAGTCTGCATTAAAAGAGAAGAAACTACAGGAGAGTGTTAGAGACTGGTTCATTATTTGTGGGGATACTCAAAACCCTCCCCTTTGGCTCAGTTTATTTTAGAGTAATTCTGCTTCTCCCTCTATGTACTGCTGACATAATCTGAGTACAAGACAAA